>NW_011888815.1:2489149-2580413 GCF_000151845.1 Pteropus vampyrus | reverse complement strand
TGGGAATAATTTTGTAAGGGAAATGGTAAAGTTATTTGAGTCACCAGGTGGGACACATAAAGGACAATCTTTCTTGGCTCTCATGATGTTTGATTTTGCCTGTCTCTGATTTACATAATGAACCCAAAACCTGAGTAACTGAAGTGACTTTTTATGTATAATGCTTTGTATATATTACACACACATCGTACTTTTTTAAAATTTTGTAAAATAGTGTCACCTCTTTGGGAATAAACATGGGAAAAGGGAGAGAGGGACATAAAATGTTCATACCCTTTGACCCGGTAATCCCACTCTTGGGAATGCAAATCCAAGAAATATATTCAACAGGGGAAATAAGCTTTATGTGCAAAGATGTTCACTGCAACATTATTTATGATAGAACAAAAAAAATGGTTCAGCTAAAGAGGGTTAAGTTAGAAAATTACTGCACATCAATATGAGAGAATATCATGGGCCATTAAAAATGCAAAGTAACAACATGGGAAATGTCACCTTAAAAAAGCAGACATAAAACAATATGCATAAGATGACTGTAACTGTTACTCTTTTCTTTAGTATGTAAAGACAGAAAAGTGTGACAACAATGAAAAAAGTTACACTAAAGCAGTAGAATCATAAGATCCTCTACTTTTTCTCAATTTTGTTTGATGTTAATTTCTTATCTCTGACTTAAAATGTAATTTTTTTAGGGAAATAGAAATCTTCATAAATTGTATTGATGGTGCACCATCGCCTCTTTGGGAGAACTGTTTGGTATATGAATTATATCTCCATAAGGCTGTTATGAAACATTTAATTTAGTTTTTAAAAAGGTGAGCCACTTTCAATGACGAGCGGAAAACATCTTCGTTTCCATATCCAATTAAGAATGCCATTTGACAGCTGATTGTATGGGGTATTTAAGTAAATTCTCAACACAATTTATGAATTTGGTGACAAATACCATCTTGGATCATATTTTAACCAAAACACACCCAATGTGTTTAAGGGGACAGGATCCTCCCTGGTCCCTCTTAAGATAGAAAAGATACCAGTGGGGTAAACGTTCTAAAATCTGACAGGTAGCATTCAGATCTCAAAACCACGACTTAATCATAGCATTGCTTTGGGCAGCTTCCTTATCTTCTCTGAGCCTCTATTTTTTCCTTCCAAAAAATGGAACCAATTCCACTTTTCCGATAGGGTTGTTGTGAAAATTAAAATGTGCCATGCACGTAAAGCATCCGAGACACAGATAATATTCAGAGGCTGCTGTGTTTGTATTGGACTATAATACAGAGATGCAACTGCATCAAGTTGTAAAATTACTTTGGATTTTGTTCAGGGGGCCAGCAATGCCAAGTGGTTCTTCTTCCCATAGTGAGTCTAGGACGTGATCCTCACACATCTGTCCATCAGAGCTGCATCTGTCTGAACTACCCCCTGAGGGGGCTGAGATATTTTCTAAGAGGCTGACCACTGGGCACTCATCCCCAACCACCTGACCCAACAGCAACCATCTCAACTCACTAGAGCCTGTGAAGGAGACAAAATCTTTATCCACAGGTTCCTAAGAAAACTGCTCAGTTCTGTAAAATAAAATAAGCTGCATCATTTCCAACAGCCAACTAAACTCCAGTTGAAGATTTTCACTCACAAGGAAACCAACTTCCTCCTAAAGGGAATATCCTGCAGCCTAACAACAATATCATAGCCTTGAGTCATAAAGTCCTGAAGTTGAATATTGTCTCTACCCCCTTACACCCTCCAAGTCTTAGATACTCGATATTTAAAACATAGTTCCCTCCTTTGGAAAATGGAACTTAACACTATCCAACTCATATTGTACAGAAGGTTAAATGAGACAAAACATAAACTTTCTCTGGCACATGGTGGATGCCCAATAAATGTTAATATTATGCTCCTCCTCTCGGTACTCTGATTGATGGGCTTCTCTTCTGCCAAGAGAAGCTCATTCATCTTCTTCGTTCTCTTTCTCCTTCACCTCCAGCCCCACTCCCATCTTTTGATTTCTTCTCCTTCCCAAAGCAACAACTCCCAAAACGTAAGCCTCCAAATGTCAGTCAGCACCAACTTGGCCCATGCCATATGGCCCCGCACATCTCCCCATGATCTCATCCAGCTGGACTGTTATTTTTATAGACTGGTATTAAGGAGCATAAGCCAGGAATTTCACATACACTGTCATGCCGGGTATTCTCAGGCTTGCACTGCAGATGGAGCGTTCCTAGAATTTTATGGTACAACACATGGGTCTCTACCCTCCTCTTCACACCCCACAGTTTCCGGGGCCCAGAGGAAAGTGGTGGAAGTCTCTGTGCTCCACTCTGCACTTTGTCCTTCTCACTTGCCGCATGATCGTTTCCTGCCCTAGTCACAGCCAGCAATAGAGAGAGAGAAAGAGAAAGAGGGCTGCCAGGGGAAACTGGGAATGATGCAAGGGCCTTGGGCATCCCACCATAGATAGGTCATCAGTTGAACAACCCATACACTAGGAAGCTCAGCTGCCTGTCCCGGGAACTATGAGCTTAGCATGGAGGAAGGTTGAGAGAGTAAGCATGCCTATCCCTCAACTTACACTGAGGGAAAAGTCAAGAATTTCACAACTATTGGACATGTAATAGAATAATCAAAACTATAACAACTCATCTGTGTAAATTATAAAACATAAGCCATGGCTTTTTTGTTCTATAATTGTGTAAAATGCGTATACAATTTTTCCCCCAAAGTAGAAGAGGAACGAGGAATGCAAAGAAAAGATAAAAATAAAAAGTGCTTTGTTCTAACATGAGGAGAGGTAGACAGTTCAATAGCATCACTATCTCCCCACCTTCATTCATTTTCTCTCTCTCTCTCTCTCTCTCTCTCATGCTGCTTTTCTTTCCTTATTACAAGCATTTCTGACTCTCAGTCACTCTATATTTGCTGTCATCAGTTGTGGTTTCTTTCTTAGTAACTGAAGTTATTTGAAAACAATACCAGCATGAAACTCTTTCTTCTGCCTTCCTGGCAACCACTTCACATGCCCTGTCTTGCCACTTCTCTTGCCCTGCTCCTTGGCTTCTCTCTCTCCTCTATCTGCCTCACCCCTCACCTGGTTGGGAATGTCCCTGGAAGAAAAGGGACAGTGTCACCAGTGTTTGTACATAAGGAACAACCACTGTGCCCTCACCTACAAGAAAGGGTTCAAGGCCAAGACTAGCAAGCATACCAACCATCCCTCTGAATACTATGGTGATATCACGTGTACAGCCCACTGTGGCAAGCCCCAGATGGGACACACAGATCCCTTCTCAGCATCTTGTGTTTCTCTTACTCAGATCGTATGGCACAACAAGTTCAAAAAAATAAAGGGCTTGTCCTCAGTCTGAGATTCTAAGGCCTCAGAGCTCCTCAAAGAAAGACTGATGTTCACAACTACTTTCAGCATTTTAAAAATGCTGATAAAATTCATGCTTTGACCCATTGGAGGACTACACAGGCTGGCTAAGCTGCCATATTTCTCTACTTTGGTTCAATATGGTATTGACTCAATCTAAGATAACTGGCAAGCTCACTCAGATCATAACCCTGGAGGAGACAAATATATCTCTTATTAATACAAAAAAAAGTGAGAAAAATAATGACTACTTAGCAAAATAGCATGTTTAGTGGAAGAGATGTCCTTCTATATATAGGACTAGTAGGCAAAGAATCTTAAATGAAATGGTCCTTAGTAGAGAAATAATCAGGGATCTCTGAATTCAAACTCATTCTAAAAGGAAGACTTCTTGATCAAAGGAAGCTGATTTGGTCAAGACCACTATAAAAGTAACCCTAAAGCAACAGACAATACCTGCTATTAGCCTAAAATTCCGCATGGCTTTCCGGGAAATGGTACAGTATGACATCTTGATCTGCTATCCCAAGCACTGGGAAATGAAGAGTAACCATTTCTGCCTCTTTATCCAAATCCTCATAGGCCAAGGATGGCCACTAAGAATTTCCTTGTGTTGGATGAATCATATCTAACAGGCTCCAAAATGAACAATACAGAGAAATACATAGTCTGGATCAGCAGACAGCTTCAGACTGCAGAGAAGTAATTTAAAAAGGCAGCACTCTCTAGAACAGTGCTTAGGGTCTAGAAATGCATTTCTTCTGCTAATCTGTATAGCTTGGCCATCTTCTGAAATCTCACCTTCTCCAAAAGCCCAAATTAGTGGTGATTGTGGCAAGCAATTCTTCTATACCTGTCACTTGCCACAGATCACATGGAGCTCTGCATATAACAGGTGTCATGTCAATAATAATAGGCATAGCTGTTATTTCCAACTCACACTTGCTGTGCTAGGGCCCCCCAGCCCCTCCCAACTATTTTAGGGAAACCTAAAAAATGTATCACATGTGTTCCCCCAATAAAGCACATGTCCTTATCTCTTCGAGGATGTCCAAGGTGAGGCTACTGCTGCCTGCCAGGTTATGCCCTGTATCAATGTATCTTGCCCTGTGCCCACTGACCACAGAGGACCCACTCCTGCCCAGTTCTGTTGCTTCCTGCATCACCACCGTGGGTGCTGTCCATTATGGAGACCATCAGGCCATGTGCTATAGAAACTTTCTCAACCAGCAAACCAGATAGAGGCTCTTGTCCCTGAATTAACGGTCTCCTAAAAAGCTGGGCTGATCATCCACTCTTTGGAACCCTTGAGAAATCTTTCTATCCATTAATTTGACAGCCCCACACATGCTTCTTTTAATAAGGCTTGGTAAGTTTTTCAAAGAGGTCTCCAGCTCCTTGAGAAGAAGCTCCGCAACCCCACTGATCCAATTGTTCTCTGTTAATCCACAGTTGAGTTAGCTGGGAACCCCAACACACTGCCTGGGCCCCAGGTCTGAGATGTCCTGTCAGTAAGATGGGGAGGCACTGGGAGAAGGTTCATGCTGGACTGTTAGTTCCTGTCATGAAAAGTGCTTGATGAGATAGCGGGAAGAGTCACTAGCTGAATCACTGAACAGAACAAATATACAAACCAAAACACCCGTGGGGAGTCCTGCATGACAGATGACAATCCAAAGGCACCATAGGGATAATTTCAACCACTGTACCTCCTCCCTGGAGAAAGATACTCCCCTGCCACTCAGTGAATACGAAGGTGGCAGGAATGCAAACTCCTTCCAGGCCTCTGCTAATCTGGAGGATGATTCTGGATCCTTGGCTAGTCTAGAGACTCCGACAGGGAAGCCAGAGCACAGGCAGTCAAGAGTCTGGAGGGGGAGATGGAAAGAAGGTGGCCACCCCCTGGAACTGACCAGCAGACTGCAGGGAAGTGCTTCATTTGTCATTCACTGTAAGTTCAAGAGCAAGAACCTGCAGGGCTGCGTGGAGCCTGCCCAGCAGTCACATCAAGCAGAGGGGAGGTAAGGGGACCAGGCCCTGTGGTTCTATTATGTACTATGATACTGTGTACCAGACCCAGCATTACCTGATTTCATTTTCAGCAACTTTGGCACGTCGTATTTTCCCCATTCTACAAATGAGGATGATGAAGATAAAGGATGTGCCTAGGGTCATAAGCCTAATAACAGAGAGACCGGAGATAAGAATACACAGCTGTCTAAATACATAGTACGGTCACTGCAAAAGCTCACCATTGTGCTCCAAGAGAAATAATGTTTTACTTAGAATACAAGGACTATTTCTTTGTCTCCTTAATCAGCAAGCCCAGCTCCCTCCCAGCCTGCACAGTCAGGCTGATGCTGTCCCCTCTCCCTCCCACTTACAGGCAGACCACCAGCCCATCTTTTACTAAATCTCATCCCAAACCCAATGCAGGGGCCCCCATCTGGAAGAATAATCCCCGTTAATACACTATTGTTCACCAGTAATTGCTTTCCTTGTGGCTCCACCTTTTCTAAAGCCATGGGTAATTTCTCCCAGCTTCTACCTTCTTGAAGCTTTTGTTTGTATCTTTAAAAGACACAACTTTCCAAAGAAATAATTAAGGCTTTCATGCCCCACACTTTTGACAAATATATTTTGACCTCGTTTCATCCCTTTTGGATGGGAGCTGTTTTCTGGCATCTTAAAGGGATTTCCATTCAATTATCCTCCAGAATCCTCTTTCCTCCTCTGTTTTCTTTCATCACAAAAAAAGCTTCCCATTTGCCGCCAAAGGTGAAATTAGGTGCTTGCCCATTCAGCACCGAGCAGGGTTTTAAATTGGATGAAATAATAATGCTTCTTTGAATTTCAGGGCAGTCCTCACAGAGAGAAATTAGAATCTACCCCATGAAGCAGCTCCATCATTTGTTGCCCTTCTATTCTCTCTGCGCTAGGGGGAAAGGGGCAAAGGAAGAGCTGGAATTCACACAAAACACAAAGAGTCTTTTAAAAAGTTTATTCAGGAGTTAGAATAAAGGCAGGGTGATTGTCCCTCATCCCTTGATGCTTCTGGCCCCTGAGCCAAGCTTATGCAACTTCATCCTCAGCCCCTGTGTTCCGCCTGGAGGAAAACCTTGCAGAGTAGGACTAAAGAGTTGTGAGCACAGTCAGGTTGTGGGCATTTTCTTTTTAATAGAGCAGAATGAATTGAGAAAGAATGATGATTAAAATCATACAGGATACACTGCCGGGGGGAGGAATGAAATGAAATGGTGGGGAATAGCTTGACCTGAGCTTTTACCTTTCAACTTGAAACAGACGATTCCTCCCAAACATTGCACCTGAATACAAATAGTCTCCACAGATGCTGCATAAAGCATCTAGAGGCCTCTACTCCATCCAGGACCCTGCACTACACACACACACACACACACACACACACACACACACACACACACACACACACTCAAATCCTAGACATTCAAAGGAACTCTTTGCAGGAGGAAATTGGAAACTGACCAGGTGGCACCCTCTAGTAAATGAAGTTATTTAAAATAACTTTGATGGGAAGACTATCATCCAAGTGCCTCCTGTAGCATGCCTGAAATACCTTCCCCTGACGGTCATACTGTAATGGCTTCATTCCTAAAGAAAAATATGGCGTATGTAACAGAGTGACAGCAAGTCTTTGGGATAAAGTGCTCAATGTATAACAAAACTCACAGATTTGCCTGTCTGAATAATCCAGTGTCATCTAGCAGAGGAAAAGGCCTAAATGACTGCACAGAAAAGAACAAGTTTTGATGATGCTCTAGAAGAGATGATGCAAGGTGGGAGTGGAGGGGGGTGGGGAATGGGGGGTGGGGAATGGGGGGTGGAGTAGGAAGCTTACAGGAGTCCTATCGGGGGTCAAGGGACAGGAGAGAACCAAATATCATAAAGAAGCCCCTAAAGCCAGCTTTTCCTGCTTTCTAATTGTGCCCAAGGCCAAAATAGGTCTTATTCTATTAAATCTCCCAAACCTGGTACATCTAATGCACTAAAACCCATCTACAGAAGAGCCTTTTATGTTTTATGAGCATATCCATTCAAATGAGAAATATCCACGGTCTAAATGGGCCTCTCCATTTAGATCATCTTCCTTTGATGGACACAATATCTCCACAGTGGGTGCCTCTGAAGTTACATTAATCTTTCTGCATTGTCAAAATGGGGAAAAGGAAACATTTAAAACACAGGTTGTTCCAAAATGTACTTGAATATTTGCACCCACCGGGCCCTCTCTGCCAAAAGAAACAAAAACACCCAGCCCGAAGGGAACACGGCTTCCCAAGCTCAGCTGTGCCTGCCCAGCCTCCCTTGTTCACAATGACATGCCAGTCGCTCACCTAATACCTGAACTAGCTGTTCTCAGAAAGGTAAAGCACAGATTGCTGGGCCAAACCCCAGAGTTTTGGATCTAGCAGGTCCAGTATAGACCTGAAAATTTACATTTCTATCTAGTTCCTTGGCAATACTGGTACTGCTGTCCCATGGACTCTGCAAAAACCACTGATCTTAAGGGCAAATTTTTTCACTAGTGAGATATCTGGCCCAAGTAGCAGGGATCAGGGATCCTGCTAAATATCCTATAATGCACAGGAAAGACTGTACAAATCCTTCTCACCCCAAGATGAGTCAAAGTTTCAGGGATTTATTTCTATGATCAGCAGATAAAGTACTATTTTTATTAACAAATTAACTCCTTAATAAAATATTTACTTCTACTATATAATTTATCCACTGTTATTCTCTGAAATAGACTTGGTATTAGAACTTAATTCTAATACCTGTTATAAGGAGTAACAGCTACTCACAAAAAAACGTAGATCTCATGCAGTTACTGTTAAAGTGTTATTAAGTAGTTCTCAGTATTTTCCATTATCAAATGAAGGCATGTTCTTTCCCACCACTGCACTGGCAAAACAGAGTGTTCTCATCAAGTAATGTTTAAACAATTAGTTTCATTTCTCCCCAAATTGAATATCCAAATATCTATTTGCTTGGTTACAGGCCCAAACACTTTTTGTTATTATTTATTCTTTAGATGAAATTCAATGAACCATACATGGTATTTTCAATTCAATTGATTTTCAGAAAATATAATAGGAATTATGTGGAAAACCAGAGGGAAGATGAACTGCAGTGTTTAAACAGAGAGAGACATTCTCCATTTTTAACCAAATCGATATTCAATCACTTTAGAGGCCAGAGAAGCACATCCTTACAAATAAAGGATGTGACTTGGGGTTTATGTTATGAGGGGGAGGGGGTGCTTTTAAATATTTTTCTTTGCAGAAGAGAATCTAAGATTTTTGAAAACAGGAAGGCAAATGCCCCTTGTTTGGTTCAAGTGATCAGACATCAGGGTAATGCATCTCAAAAAGTCATTCATTCAGGGTATCTCTGCTCCCTCATTTTAAAGACAATCCACTTTTGTTCACTTTTCTCTTTATCTGAAGTTATCTTTTCCCTGTCTCTATAAACCCTCTTATAATTGAAAATGTGCTGAGTGGGCTAGAAATAGAAGAATCTAGACCTCACTCACCTCACCCCCACCCCGCCCCCACCCAACACCAACACACACTCAAGCCTCTTCTCAGCCCCAACTGTCCCCTTCTCCATCACCTCACACCTCACAACACTCATATTCAAAACAAGGCTGGCCATCAACATAGCTCTTATTAACTAAACAACTGGAAAATGCGCTTTGAGGAAGTGGAGAAGCACACCATCCCTTTTTTCAGCTGTTCTATCAACTTCACTCCAGTTAGCACCCTACCTTGCCTCCTAAAACTAACTCAAAGAAAGGGTATATTTTTGTTAGGGTATGTTAATTACTATAACAAAGAAACCACCAAATTGCCATGGCTTAACAAGAAAAAGGTAGTCCTCACTCACTTAACATTTCAATGCATTTGCTCCTGGTTGGTTGGAGAAGAGAGTTTGTTCAGGGACCTGAGCAGATGAGGCTCAGCCAGCTCCCACATGGACTTTACAAGCTTACCTTGGGGACACCTTCCTGCAGATGGGTAGAAGACACACAACTTCAGCCCGGGTGCCACCAATGTCATTTCCACTCACAGACGACACTAAGTAACATCTCTGCCCAGGTGGCCACTTCCCAGGAAGGATCTATATTGTTGAAAGGTCTGTGAATCTGGAGTAGTACCATGCTAGAAATAGCGTGCATCATCTTCACCTAACCCTTGCAACACCACTGTGAGGGGGCTGTTATTGTCCTCAGTATTCTGATGTGTCCCAAAGCTCTGTGGTAGCAGAGCTCAGATTTGAACTCAAGACTGTGCAATGACAAAACAGATGTTGTTGGTATTGTAGCACTTTTCCTAGAGCTCAGGACTACACCAATCAGTGAGCAGTACTGATTAAGGGAGGAGGGAATGCATGATATGTAAATGAGAGGGAAATTTTAGGCTAAATGTATTTAGAACACTGTATCTAAATGGCACCTGAGGTAGACCTGGGTGTTTGGAAATAACTTGTAGGTAATATTTTGGTTAAAAATAAAGTGGGTGGAGGGAGTAGAATTTAAAGAACATAAATAAGTCAGCAAGAGGAATACAGGAATCATAGAGGAAGCAAGAAGGAGGAACTGAGTTTGAAAAGTAGCTTCTGCAAACCCAGAGTATCTGCCTCTAAAGGAAAGTCTGAACTGGAAAAAAAGACACTGCATAGCATTTGCTTGCTCAAGATTTTTCTGGCAAGGTTCCTTTCTCCCTCTGGTGTCGTGGTGACCCTGTAAGTCAACCAGGTGTCCATGAGTTCATGATGGCCCCCACTTTTACTCTTCAAATGACTGCACAGAAGGAAACCTCAGAGGGGACAGGGGAGTCAATGCCAATTGTATGTTCACACCTATTCTCTGGATTGTAAGAGATTTAGAGAGTACACACGTGGGCAAGTTACTCTTCCCAAGTTCATGACCATCCTCCATTTGCCACTAGGGGACTTACGTCATCACCAGATGTTTAGGTTTCCTTGACAACCTAACGTTGGGAGTATGCTGTGTCTGGCCTTGGGTGTTCAGTGCTGTTAGCTAGAGGTTCTTCAGTTTCAGGATGTCTGTTCCAAGACTCCAAGAGTGAAGTAAGAAGAGCAAAGCAAACCCAGGTAGGCTGGGTTCTGTACTGTGAAGTCAGGTTGTCACAGAAGTATCCCCCAGGTCTGAGGAAGGAGAGTATGCAGCGTCCAGGGCAGGAGGCTCACAAACACTGTCCTCTGGAAACTGGACATTAGGACAGAAGTGTCTGAGGCATCTGTCATCCTAAGGGCTGCCAAAAAGTTCTTGAGCCCCTTCTGTGATTTGATGATGATTTAAATGCTCTAATTTTATTCCTTCAGCTGTTCTTTGTCAGCTCAACATACCTGCCTATTTCCATGTCTTACGAGACCCAGCACCATCTGCACAGGGACATCAATTTTAGTAAAAAATCTGGTGGAAAAAATGTCATTTTTATCCCTAAAACCAAAATACATATATGCAGAATAGAATGCCAAGGTCACAAGAATATTTATTTTTAAGAAAAGGATTCTGAATAAATACCATACCTTAACCACTTCAAAGACTGTCCCCTCCTCCTCAGATCTGGGGGAAGGGTGGCCTAAGGTGGGGGTTAGATGTTTACTTGTTTGGGGTGTTCAGAGTATTTCCAGGAAAACCTGAAGAAACCCACCCATGAATCTGGACCTCTGAGTTCATACGAGGTTGACCACGGGGCTGGGATGGGGAGGCACTAGAAACAGTCTGCAGTTACAGATCCAGCCCAGGAAGAGTGTTCTCAAACTCCTCTTGGTCCCATAAAGGCAGGAACCTTAGCGGGTCCAAAATCTAAAGCCCTCAAATTAAAGATGCGGGAGGAAAAGGAAGAGTCAGGACAGAAAAAGCAGAATAGCAAATCACAATTTAAGACCCTTTTGTTTTTTCCCAGAAGCTCAACTTCTAGTAACAATGGATGACAAACACGGCTTCCCTTTTCCATGCTGATGCAGTCAATAAGAGCAAGTGGTAACTATTTCCAGTTGGAGAGCCTCACTCAGGTTTTATTTCACGTCTATAAGGGTGTGTTTTTTGGGGGGGAGGGTGCGTGAAAGATGGAGAATCTTAGGACAATTTATAGGTTTTTGGTTTGGGGGTTTGTGTTGTTGTGTTGTTTGTTTTGTTTTGTTTTGTTTTGTTTTGAACTTTTGCTTTGATAAACGCTTCAGGTGTTCCCATTTGGAACATAAACTACATTTTTAAAAACTTAAAAATTCCTTAAAATCCCATTGGCCCAAAGTGGGGGGAGGCGGGAAAGCAGACAGACAACCTTTAGGGAGACGATAGCTTTCTGGCAGGGAGTGAATTGTCCAGGGTAACGCTGTCCAGATTCCAGTGTGAAAGTGTGCACTGAGGGGCCTGCAGGAGATCTGGGAGTTATTAACTGCAAAAGCCGCCTCCACACTTCTCAGTGCTGCTTGCAGCTGCAAGAGAGAATTCCGAAGGCAGGATGCGAGGTGCCATTGTTAGCAGAGGCCTCCTCCGCCTGCCGAGGGTTGTGTGCATCTTGCGACCCCCCTAAAGTCCCCACTAGCCAAGTGCAGGTGTTTTTAAGGGAATGCAGACAACTGTTCCCAAAGTGATGAAAGAAAACGCCCTCCTAACCTGAAGGTGTTTCCAATGACAGCAACTAATTACCAAAACTGCACTATATTTACCACCACAAACACACACACAAAGGAATTATCAAGCAAAGGCAGGTACTAATAATTGAGTCTAGAAAGAAAGAAAATAAAGAGAAGGAAGGGAGGCAGGAAGGGAACTAAGTCCTGTAAAATTTGTCACAAGCATGTATACACTTATTTTAAATCATCCCTACGCTTCTCAGTCATCCTGTGAACGTTCGCTTGTGAAATCTCAGGGCATGAAGTGTGCCAAAGGCATCAGCAGTGAATTGAGGCAGTGAGGGAGACAGCGAGTGAAAGAGGAACCAAGGCCAATTATTTCTGGGTTGTTCACCTGAATTTCCCATGCTCCCCCTTGGCTCATATTGATCTCTCGTCGGCGAGAAATGTCTTATTCCAGTTTTGTCAGCATCTTCAGAGTTCTTTTGCCTAAGTGATGATTTTGCCCACAGCTTAGAAACTAGTCTGTAGATTTCACAGTGAAAATTGGGTTATCTCTAAAATAGAGAAAAAAAATTTCTGAAGTTCAAATCCTTGCACATGACACAGTTCACGAAATAATTTTTATACCTACTTTTCTAGGCTGAATTGTGCCCTCCTCCCCTAAATTCATACACTGAAGTCCTGAACTCCAGTATCTCAGCATGTGGTCTCATTTGGAAATAGGATTGCTGTAGGTGTAATTAGTTAAGGTGACATGATCGGTGATGCAGGAGCCAGGATTTGAATCCCAGTCTGTCTGATGTCTTAATGCTACTTTTTATGGATGCTCGTCTTCCATGAATCCCATGAAAGCTGGAAGCAGATCCAGTCTGTGAGTTCAGGAGTGGATTCTCAGGTGGAGGAAAAACTGAGCCCAGCCCTGAGGGGCAAGGACATGTGAACCAAAAGAAGAAACCAGAGAAGGACATCCAAGCAGAGGAATCCTGTGTGTGGAACCAAAGGACCACCTAGATCACTGTCAGGGGACAGCATATCGCTCAGCATGGCTGGAGCATGGGGTGCAAGAGAGGGAGAAGTGCGCCCTGGGTTCAGCAGGGCCGGAGTTCCCCAGGGGCTTGGATGCCATGGTGAAAGGCTAACCATTGTCTTACAGGCTGTGAGGAACCACTGACCACAGTTAGGCAGAACACAAGTGTATGCTAGGGAAGGTATACACACCTCTTAGACTCTGGGGAGCACTGACAAACATGGAAATGTTATCCAACTTTGCTTGACTGCCTGGCAGATATAAGAACTGGTAAACTAGTAGCACTCGGGTCCCCGGGGTGTCCAGGCTCCAGCTCCACACATCCCAACACATCTGTGTACAGTCTCTGTCTGCTGGGCTCAGAATCTAAGCCTAACTATTAGGCAACCAACTTTGTGAAGAAAGCATTTCTGATGTCAGTGACAACAGGATGATCATCCCAAGTAAGCAATTACAATGCAGGATTGAAAAATGGTTGGGTCATTGTTGGGGAGGTTGTGAGCACTCCAAGGTAACCTACCTCCCTCCTTGAGGCCCAGGAAGACAGAGCTGGCCATAGTCCCTGCACACTCGCACCCTCAAGCTAAACACCCAAGGAATGTATCAGAAAGGTGAAAGTAAACATGACACAAAGCAAGGGGAGAAATGCCTCCATCTGAAGTTTTAGCTGCCCAGACTGCAGCTGGACCACAGCCTGGAGGGTAGGGAGGGGGTGACAGTGAGAGAACAGATGATTTTAACTTCTCTAACGGCAGCTCCATCCTGAATGCCTCAGGTTCCTGCTGGCATACCTGTGGCTGAGGTTAGGTTGACTCCGGGAAGGCTATTTGCTCACTGGAATCCTGTGTATTTTGTGGTCAATAGAGTGTCACAGTTAGATCTACACTTCACTGTGAAAATATTCATGCTTCACCAGGGGCGCAGGAGGGTGGTCAAGAAAAGAGGGGTTAGGTGACGGGGGTGGAGGTGCTCCTTCAGTGAGCTCTAAAAGAGCACTGGCTGCAACACTCTAGGCTCGAGCAGGCATCGCAGGATTTTTGGGTCAAACACTAGCAAGATTGCTTCTCACAAGTCTATTTTTAGGTTTCCATAAACTGGACAATCTTTTTTCAGCAAAATAGGTTTTCTGTGGTTTACCCAGCTGAAGAAAATCAAAGAATCAAGCAAAAATTTGGGGGAGCTGGGGAGACAGAGCTAACAGCTCACGTAATTGTGCTTGATTTCGGTTCAATGCTTATCGAGAATCTACCGTGTGCAGGAACTAGGCAACACATTTTATGGCCTAAGAGCTTGGCCCCCTCTGTTCTCAGGGGCCATTCAGGACCTGCATGCCTTCCAGGTACTGAAAGGCAAAGAGTACAGTGTTTTAGTGCATGGATCCTGGCTGCCTGGGTTCAATCGTGGCTCTCCATGGCTCAGTTTCCTCATCTGTAAAATGGGTGATAGCAACACCACAATGGATCCCAGATGATGCTTTGTGCAAATATCCAATTATTTCCTTAGGGCAAATTATTGAAAGGAACTTCTTGTTCAAAGATTTTGAAGCTCCACCTAATGGTATAGAATTTCTTCAAGTGAGAAAATATTAACCAATGCATATGTAAGGGAGGGAAGGAAAGGAAAGGAAGGGAGGGGAAGGGAAAGGAAGAAGGGAAGAAGAAAAAGACCACATCTCAGTTAAAAAGACTTTGTCTCTGAGCTGTGCTCTCTGCTGAGTTTGCGGTCCAGTCACTTCCTTAGACCTACTCTCTCTATGTCTGTGCCAAACCATCCCTGGGAAAAGCAAAGTCAGACACTCTCAAATCCCAAGGTTGAAGAAGATAAAGACCCTTAAGAGGCAGGGGCAAAGCAGTTCAGAGCTTTTTGTTCTCCTGCCCCTTTGTTACAGCGACTTCTCCCATCTCAAAGGATTTCAACAGCACCAAGAGGCTGACACGGTGCCCATCCCGGTTCTCACAGACTTCTCCAAGGAAAGACAAAGCGGTGTTGGCACTGAGGACGGCCTGCAATGAAGGGGACTGAGAAAGAAGAAAGCGCCAGGCGGATCTGGCTGACCCAGTATATTCATTCAGTTGCTGCAGCAACTGAAAGTTAAACAATGAGGAGTGGAGGGGACAGCCATTTTCCTCATTCGGTCCAGTTGTCATGGATACTGGGATTTTAGATGTAAAAGGGTGAAGGATTTTCTTTACGCTTATAATCGGTGCCTTTTTTTCAGTTACTTGGCCTGTGTCCTTGCTCCAGGTTGGGGACCTTCCATCCTGAGTCTGACTCCGGGAGGCTCGGGAATGGGAGTATTCTCAGGAGATTTCCATAAAGGTGACCTTCTGGTCAGTAGCCTTAAAGTTTGTTCCTGTCTAATGTCAGCCAGAAAAGCATAAGCATTAATGGAAATTTTCACCCGCCAAAATGTTCCCATCTGCACTGCAGGAAAGCTATCTTTCTTCTCCTTGAACTCTTTCCTCCCAACATTCTGATTCTCCCACAAGTGCTCACACAGGAGCAGTCCCCCAAGGTTTCAGCTTTGCAATACCCCCTAACCCCAGAGACTCCTACTAGCTTCCTTCCCTGCTTCGTCCTCCAGGACTTTGCAGGAAGAACACAGCTCAGCTCCCTCCTCTGACATTTATTGCCCTGAAACGATGTCCGTGCCCCAACAACGTCTTGCTGAGATGTTCAGCATGGTATGGTGAGATGGTCACTGGCTTTCCTGACCTTGGATCAAGGCTCAGCTCTGTCACTCACCAGAATGACCTTGGGCAGAGTAGTTAGTCTCTCTGAATTTTATTTCTACATCTGGTAAAATGCAGATTATAATATTTTCCATTTAGCATTGTTGAGGTATTAAGTGATATAATGCATGCCATACTGGGAGGCATTGCAGAAGTGAGAATGTCCTTGCCCACCTCTTCATCACCCACTTCCTCCACATGTGCACACATTCACACTCTCACACACTTTAACACACAATCACAGTTAGAGATGGAACTGTTGGAGAAAAGATAAAACTTTTGTTCAGTCTTGAAGGGTGAACAGAAGCCATTATTCTCATGGAAATCATTCGAGCATTCACATTTAACTTCCAGCTAATGCAGACATTCACATGGGGCACTGAGTTAAAGAAAACACAAGATAAACATTGATCAAATGAACTGAATTGTCAAATAATTTCCCCAGGATTTCAGAATGAAATAGATCTGGGCAGACATTGCCTATCTGCATTCATGTAAATAAAATGTACTTGCACCTATCGGCCAATGAAGGCAGGAGTCAAGGGTAGATCTTCCTTTCTGAAGAAGTTGGGAAGATATTGGGAATCACTTTGAACGCATACTTTGAATGCATTTACTGTGAGCCAGACACTGTTCTGAGCACTTTCCAAGGATTATCACATTTAATCATCATTTTAACTGTGCTTCATAGAGGAGGAAACAGAGACTAGGAGAAATGAAAAAGAAAATGTTAGATATTATTACAAGGCCAACAGTCAGAATTAGTTCTGCCCAACAGGGCGATCATGTAGAAGAGAAGAAAGAAATAGCGCTGGGAGTGTAGCTTGGGCCAAAGTCAGGAGGCTCCTGGTTGGGGCTCACAGCCGTTTGATATTCTGTCAGGACTAATTAGCAGGTCAGAGCTAGTGAGCAGAGCAATATGCTAAGATTTCTTTCAAATTTTAGACATAAAGTGGAACTGGAAGTGAAGAAAGTAAAGCCACCTTAAGAGGACACTAAGGAGAGAGCCGGCATCACCATCACCACCTTTGCTCTACCAGACGCCCTCTGAGCCTCACAATGTCCCCACTAGGCAGAAATTATCATCACTATGTGATGCCTTATTATCTGTCATGGGCATGTTTTTAACCAGCACCCCAAATAATCTTAAGCTATTACTCCAAATAATTCTGACAGAGAGAGCTCCTGGTGTTTGAGAAATACTGGCTGTCAAAAAAATGATGGCTACTCTGTCCTCCGCCAGACCTCCATTCTCTTCCTCCCAATTGTTCAGTTCCCCTACCCTCAGAGTCTCAGTGAAAACCCCACCCACTGGCAGGGGTAACAACTCTGACAGTCTCCATGGTCCCTTCTATACCTCTAGGCTGGTGAGGCCTTGGGATACAAATGATTGACCCAAGTTTCTAAATAGAGACGCTGAGACTTGGAAGAGGTTAAATGCTTTAACCAACATCCCTACTTTCTTAAGTTTCCCAGCTCGAAACCAGTCGTCCTTTGGCACAGTGGTGCCTCATATCCACCTGGCTAACAGCCTGATACAAGCCCTGCTCCTCCTGGTGACTGGCCTCAGACTAGGGTGGAACAATAGTGAGGGCTTATGGGTCTCGATCCCCAGGAGCTGTCCCTCAGCACTCCAAAGACCCCCACCATCAGCACCATTAGTTACAGAATGTCTACTGCTGTGCCCGTAATCCAAATTGGGTTCAAGCCCCCAGCCTCCGCACTCCATTGTAATGCTATATTTTTTATTCAGCACGAGATCAGAGCTCTGCTAAAACCTCATGTTGCCAACATAAAAGAAGAAGAAAGATTTCGTTAATCCCAAAGAAAATGAATTGCTCTTATATTTTCCTAGAAAAAAAGGAAAGGAAAACATAAGGGTATTACATCGGCCTCTCAAAAAAAAAAACCGAAAAATCCCTGCCATCATGAGATGGTTAAAACATGCGGCTTAAAGAGTCACACAAAGGATAGCAATTACACACCCCTTCACCTCTTGCCGGTTCGTTTTATTATCCTGGATATTCCAACTGTTTTTTCCTGGGATGCTTCTGGATATGATAATCTCTCCAGCCTTGAAACAGAGTATCAGAGAGGAAGCACAGTCAGAATAGAGAAGATATTCACAGGATTTGAGCAAAGAGAAGAGAGCAAAGATAAAGAATGAGTAAGGAAAAACTTGCCTTGAAAATTTGATATGTTTTTATGAAATCCGAGACTTCCAGAACCAGAAGGGACCTTGAAGATAACTAGTGAAACCTTCTCATTAAACACACACACACACACACACGCACAGCGAGTGAGCTTGAGAGGGAGTGTGCTTTGTCCAAAGAAATGGATGCTTCGTTTAGCCCTGTTCTAGAACAGACTCTTCCTGGGCTTCTCCCTGGACAGACCACATCACTAGGGCACCAGCTCTGGTCAGCTTCTGCCAGTTATAGTCAAAGGACCACCACTCTACACCTCTTAGCATGCTCAAGTCCTTCTGCTGTCTTTGCTGCAGCTCACCATCCACTCCCAGGAATGCCAGGCAGTCTCTCCCTCAGCTCAGTGTACAGAATCAGATTTGGAGTATCTTTCAAATGAATTGAGGTTTTGTTCCTTCCAACCTGTGTTGAAATGTACAAGACTAAAACAAAGGCATTCACTGTGCCCTGGTCTTGGCTCCACCTAGGACACCAATTACTCAACAACAGCACACGTGGGAGAAAGTGACCAACTCTGATTAAGGAGCCCCATGGGAGGGTGCTGAGAACAATCTTTTCTTTTCCTTCCTCAAGTTGCTTTTGTCTCTGTCACCAGTAGTCACTCTGCCTCCGTGCTGCTGGGCATTTACAGATACAAACGAGCTGCCAAATGGACACCATTGCTGGAGTAGACCTCAATGCTCTGGGTACCTGCCACCTGCTGAAGCTATTAAAGATTCTCTTTGTACCTTCCCTCTGACAGTTCTGCAAAGTTAGGATCATTATCCACACTCAAAAGATGAAGGATCGAGAGCCCAGAGCCACAGAATCAGAGAGAGACTAAGCTGGATTATAACCCAGTTCTGGCTCAAAAGCCATGGCCCATTGTTCCAGAATAAACTAGGAAGGTGGCTCTTCCTAAAACCTAGAATCATGACTTTTTACAGCTGGAAAGGATCTTTCCTTTTACAACCAGAAAGAATCATGTTCATCCAAGACCCAAAACAGTGAGGGGAGTTGATTAAGAACACACATTTGACAAGCTGACCAGTACAGACCTAGAACCCAGGATTCTGAGGCCAGTGCTCTTTGCCTTTTCCCACCTACTTGCTCATCTATCATTGTCTTGGACTTCCCAAGGGCCTCTCATCCCTCACTACTGACCTCCTGGTCTATACTGAACAGGCAGATTTTATTAATTCTAAGGTGGTTAGCATCTCTGTGGATGCAGCCAAAAATAAGTATTAATTTTCCAGCTGCAGAAAGAATAATCTATATAAGTTTCAACTGAGGACATTTGCAAGATCATATGTGTGGAGGAAAAGTAGCCATCATTTTTGCTTCCACATAGAGTAACTTTGGAGTAATCCCTGGAGGTGCTAAACATACACCTATACGGTAAAATAAAAGGCACTCAGCAATGTGGTACTTACGTATCAGAGAACTTGTGGCCACATAGTGAGGTGCCTACCTGGGTGCTCACCATCAGCCCCACAGTGTGGTGGGTTGGGATCCAACACAGAGAGCTCAGATACATAGAAACACGACCAAGAGCCTTCAATTTGGAAGGAAAAGCCCTGGAGAGAAGAACTAAACCACAATAAAATAAACAAGGACAGCCCTCTTCCCCAAGCCTGAGTAAATCAGGTTGAACCAGATGAAAATCAGGCAGCAGGCCAAATCAACTCTACCTTGCCTGCATAACCACTCCCTGTTGCATTTTCATAAGAATGGATACCCTAGTACCAAGTAAGCAGGTTCTCTGCTGGCAGATATTTCTCCTCTACAAGTGATAACAGTGAGGAGGCAGGCAAGGTAGCTGTGAGTGGAGAAGGGTGACCATTTCCAAGACTGGTGGCAGAGAATTAAAACTCTTTGTACTAATGGTAGGAAATGTTGAGGTCAAACTTTATTAAACTCTCCAAGAGAATAAAATATGGGGTAAGTAATGCTAAACAGTCTTCTCTTTTCATCCATTAAGGGCAAGATAGGTGACAAAGGTCTTAAATTATAGTAAGAAATGCTGCATTTAAACATCAATCGTAATGGAAAAAGTGACAAAATTTAAATCAGTTTGATTTAGTTCAGCCCCAGAGCCTTGGAGCTTAAAGTTCATGCAATGTCATTCTGCCTGGATCTAAACTTTGATCTGGGCCCTTACAGGATACCTGACTGTAGGTCAGGCATAACCACCCAGGTCTCAACCTCACCCACCACACGGGAGTCACAGCCCTGGTTCTTTCTTCCTTCACAGCATAGGGGGAATGAGGTACTAGACTATTTAGTGTTTATGGCACCGTGATCACTTTTCTGAATATTCCACATGTTTATCTTATTTAAGCCTCACGACAACTCTATGAGATAGTTACTCCTAATACGTGCACACGCACACACATAGAGAGACTGCACAGAAAACAGTAGCACATGAAGGTTGGATGACATGCCCACCATCACTCAATGGTAGACATTAGAGCCAGTATTTGAACCCAGGCAGTCTGACACTAAACCTTGTGTCTCACAGCTACACCATCTGTCATTCATATAAAGGTTCATCCTGGTGCCTGGCACCTGGCAAGTACTCAGGAGTCTTCAGCTTTTGTATTGTTCTGATAGGCCCTGAGCTGTTAGAAATCACTGCCAAGCAAGGCCTCTCTGCAAAATTGGCTGGAACACTGAGATCAGGGCTGTCCAGAGACCAACAGATGCATTTGATGGCAGCTTAGGGCCTTATCCAGCCATCAGATGTGGAGTCATTGCTCTTTAAGCAAAGCCTCTGAAACAAGGTAGACACAACATAGAATATGGGGGGCCAGTGAGAGCTACAAAGATGATTCTTTGTTTTGCTCCAAAGTCTCAGCTTGGGCTTGTAATCTTCATCTTAAAAGTCAAGTTACATTCCACCCAAAGTGTTGACCGCATGTGTTCCTAGGAAAGTGACATGTCTTCTAATGCTCAAACTGACAAATGACCTCCTAGCCAGCACCAGCTGGGCCCTCCCACAGACTCTCCCTTCTTTACAATTCATAGGCTCTCAGCTGGTGGCAATGACCTGACCAGTATGTGCCATGGTCTGTGCCTTTGTACCCCTGGGTAGCCTTGGATAGTTTTAAGGGTTGACTCAGAGCTGGCAAGGAAGAGCACACTGTGCATGCACATCACAGCTGCTGCTTCTCACAGCACACCACCACCTACACGGCCTTACACAATGAGCATGTTTCACCAGGAGGCCCAGGTGTCTGCCAGCATTGTTTATCGGCCCATGTTAAAAAGCCCATGGGAATCTGGCTTCCCTGCCAGCCAGCTAGGCCTGGTTCCTGCTCTTCTTGACTTTCCAACTGAATGTCACAGCACGACTTTACAAGTAGAATTTCTAAACCCACAAAACTGCAGAAATAAACGAGTGTAGCAATGTTACTCATCCCTTATCAGTAGCACTCCTTATTTAGTAGGTGTCAGTAACAGGGATTAATACCCAAGTACCAGATAATATTCATTATCATTTTGCTAGACTGACCTATCCTGGTCCCTGGAGTTGTGACCTTTTGCTCAGAAAAAGAAGAAACTATTACCTGTGAATGTCTGAAAGGCAGCCCAAGGCCCAGGACTAAGGCCACAGGAAAGTATGCCACAAGACAAGGGACCCCCTATGGCCACCGCATACACAGACCCTTCAAGATAGAGTTGACTCAGTCTCAAAGAACCCATGACTCTCCCTATAGGTGACTTCCAATTCTCCACTGGTAGTCTAAGCAGCAAGGAGAAGCCACACTAGCGAACGGTTTCTGAGCTTTCGCCAGCACCACTCTCTGTGCTCAGCACTCTACAGTTATTATTAATCCTCACAACAGCCCCATGGGAAAAGTTGGATGTTTGGAGCTGATCTATAACCCGGATAACTTTTCTCATTTAAAATACTAAGAAGTATATTATTGTATATTTCTTTAATATAAGAAAGAACTGAAAGAACTTTCTACCAGTACAGCAGTAGAATAACAAAACAGGAAGAAGCGAGTCCGCTTTCAGAAGAAGTGGCCAAACACAGGGTAGACATCCACATAGTGGGGCTATGCTAGATTCTTGCTAAGGAGGAACCCAGTGGGGTAGGGTTTTAGCTCTAGATCCTTTCCTTAAAAGCTCAGGAACCCAATTTATATAAAGATTTTAAAATATATTTATCTTTTAAAGATGAACTGAAGCCTAGTGATGGCGATGCAGGAAAGGAGAGGGGGCGAGATGAGGAAGTGGGAAGCAGCAGGAAGGAGGGAAAAAGGAGAAGGCGGGGATCTATCTGGAGCTCCTTCCCAAATCTAGACTCCCCCAGGTCAACCCCCCTGAGCTGCTAGGGCTCCAGAAAGCCCTGTTGGAAAGCATCCAACTTTAGACCAGTGGTAAAAGCTTGACAACCCTTCTTTGTTCTCCACTGGTATAAATGTCTATGAGGATGCTGATAGTCCCTTCTTAAGAAGGCCTGCCCATAACTCAAGAGTATCCTTCCTGTGAAAGGCAGTGACAGTAGATGCATTTGTATCTGTTCTAATTATTTGTTTATAGTTGCTTCAGTAAAGAAATATTTGCTATGTACAAAGTCCATAGAACACCATTAAAGAAGAAATTCAAAATAACCTCTAATCTACTTCCCTAGAAATAGCCGTTGATAGCATATCTGGTGTATCGCCTTCTATTCACTTTAAAATTCATTTACTTTCATAAAATTGAGAGCCTACTGTGTTTTCATTCTCACTTATTATGTTGTGAGCATTTGTCTGAAAATAATTTTTCAAGGTATACTCTCCCCATGTAGTTTTCACACATCTCTGATTTGGGAGGATATTATTTTCTTACGTTCATTAAACATTTTGATTTTTTTTCTACTATTAAATTATTTGTTAAAATAAATTGAAAATTTTTATATTTAAAGGTGAGCTGGGTTGCTTTTTCTTATTTATTGTGGCTTTGTCAATTTTATTGCAAGTATTTTTTTCAGCTTGGTGATACCTTTTTAATTGGGTTTTAGTTTGTAAACAATTAGTTTTAATTTATGAGCATCACATCTATGAACAATTGTATTCACAATTTTTCCACTTCTGCCATGTCTTCAAAGTTTTTCTGCATGCCTGAAGAATTAAACATTTATTTCTCCTTCTTCCACTTTTTTTACTTCATTTTTTTACCTTTAACTCTTTTCTATTGTTTCATTTTATTGTGTCATTTACTACTTGTACTGCTTTCGCTGTAACACACCACTTGTACATTTAGCCCAGTTTTCATCACCACAGAATAGCTTAATTTTCTTCTATTGCTGTTTTAGACATTTGCCTATATTTTGAAATGTCTTATAATGCCAATTATTAGAACAATGCCCACAAAAAAAAAAAAACCTGGATTACTGGTGGCAAGTACAGTTTGAGAAAAACTGAATTTTTTTTTCATATCTCTCAGACAAATAAAGATGAAACCCATATATCGTGAAGGTAAATATCCCTCATTGGAGTCCCCAGACCCCAAACCTATATCTAGCCACCATGATTTCTTTAAAATAATAGAGTCCATCTGGGAAGGATTAATAAGTATTTTTACATATATACAAACCTAGATATTTCATACAAAAATATCCCATGTAGCCCCCATCCTCAGAGCCTTTGGATAATTAAAAGCACACCAAAGCACTGTCCTGAATTTGCTCCCAGTAATTTGCAGGGGAGAAAATAATTATCCTGACAATTAGACCCAGAGAAGTGTGCTCCTTGTCAACGATGGCCAAAGATGCTTCCGCATCACCTTTTAACAGCTTAATTAATTTGCACACTGATTAAATCTCAAAATCAATCTAGGAACCTACCTGTTAATAAAATGATAAATGAGATTCATGTGATTTTTTTATCCTGGAGCCTCCGTAGCCAGCTTCATTTGCATATTAAAAACCCTTTGCATATTTTCCCCAGAAGCTGCTGGCTTCGAAGAGCCGCTCACAATGAACAGCTATTGCTATACATTCGATTCCTCTCATTAGCCTAAATCCCGTGCATTCCATCCAGCAGATTGGTCATCATTTTTATACAGACCATTCTCTGCCCTGAGTGACCACCCTTCACTACAACCTTAGATATTTTTGATTCCTTTGCAAAACAGGAGTGAAATCTATCTGAAACCAATAGTGCCTCTCAGTACTGAAATGCAGAGACCTCTCTCCCACTACAGGGCTCCTTCACATTGTGCCAACCTCCCAGCTCCCTGCTTAGACTCTGTCCTACTGTCAATCAGGATTTCTCACAGCTGTCAGGCAGCCAGATGAAACTCTCCACTTTGGGAAGGGTCCTTGAAGCCCACACCCCACAGCTTCAGCTGAGCAAAACAACAGACCAGCAGGGTGGGGGTTCCATCAGAGGCTGGCTTCAGGCAAGAAAGTGCAGTAACCCAATAACATATTCAAAGTGTAAACAAGTTTTGGGGGAAGGTAAATGGGGAGGATGAGATTACTTTTTTCCTCTTTGTTTCCTTCCTTCATTTCCCTGCTTCAGCTACTATTTCAAATATATTTAAATGACACTAGATATGGATTCTACCCTCTGGGGAAAGGGAGTGCAGGGAGGGGGTACGATTTAAGGAGCTCCAGCAGATCGCAACGCCTCACTTAAATTTCATAACCCCATGAGATTAGTCTGCTCAGTCTCCGCTGACATGTCAAGAACCAGGAGCTCAGAGATTTGCAGAAAGCCACCCATCATGCAACAGAAAGAGGGAGGGGCCCAGCCAGGGGGCCGGCTGTCTCTGCCCTCTCCACACCTTTTTCCTTTCTTGTCCTCCCTGACTTCCAGGACTAACAGACAGACCCAGGCAGGCAAAGGCTGTACTTGGGCAGTGCCAAATTCTGACCAAGGTACCAGCAGGAGCAAAAGATAAAAAGTGAGCTGGGGGCCTTTGTAATCACTGTTTCTGCTCAGAAACTACTTCTTGCCTCACCAGTGTTTCTCTGAGGCTGACTGATACTCTGGAGCGGGAAACCCATGAGAAAGTCCCTTTCCCTCTCAAAACTGAGGGCTTCCAGTACGCTCAGCAAATGTGCCAAAACTGCCCCCCTCCCACCACCAGCTTTCCGTGGTGAGTGCCTGCGTGGGGCAGGAAGTAAGCCTGCCAAGTGCTGTTCTCAGCTAAACACTCCCCAAGCAGACACCAGGTTCCCATGTCAATGCCAAGCTCCTCAGTACTTTCTGAAGGCCGTGGGCTGTGATGAATATGTGAGAAAAACAAACACTTGTCCCAAGGTTGAGAAAGAAAGGAAGAGAAGCTTGGAGAGAGGCTCCCCCAGGCAGGCCTGGGAAACCCCAGGGGTCTAATTGAAAGGTTTTAAAATAGTAAATATGAAATCTAAACCCAGATGGTGCTTTTTCAAAAGAAGCAAACCACTCATTAAGCTGATTCCTTTGTATAAGATCACCTTCAAAACAACAACAAGAAGCGAACCTTCCCCCACCACTATCTTGCTGCCAAATCCCATTTTGATCACATAGCTGAGCAGACAGAAGCCATGAATACAGTGGGGGTCACTGGGAGGAGGGGTTAGATTTAGTCCCAATTTGCTATTTGAGATGAAGCAATATTAGGGATACTGTTGGCTCTTTTTGTACCCTGGGTCTAGGTCTCAAAACTTTTGCATGAAAAGGGACCCAAAGGGGGAAAAAATGAAAGCCACTGAAGCCACGTGGACCCAGAGAAATCTAATGAGGTGAGTTTAGAGACTGGGAGGACAGATCAAGGAAAGCAATGTCCATACTCTACCTGCCACCCTGGCTTGAAGTCATGCACCCGAAATCATGGCACTCCCCCAAGAGGAGAAAAGCCTCCCACCTTGTTTATTCAGCTTTCTCTTGACTTACCCCTGTGTGTACATGGGGCACTGGGAAGATGGAAATAGCTTAGACAGAACTGAGAGTCCCAAAATGCCAGCACTCCTCCAGGAGACCTTATGATCAATAACACCATACCTCAGGAAACCTACATACGCCATATTTCACCAAGTCAAAGATGCATCATTGTTTTAGAGGCCGCCTAAAGTGGAGTGGGGGCGGGGGGGAAGGGAATGCCACCACTGAGACTATTACACATCATCAATTTTAAGAAGCAGACTGATTTCAGAGATCTTAATATGCAAAAAATTTTTAAAAAGTGAGCATCTTAGAATCAATGAAATATATTAATAGCTGACACTTACTAGGAACATAGCCGATGTCAGGCCCTGTGCCAAATGCTTCCCATGGATTATCTCATTCACTCCTCACAACTATAATTATCTCCATTTTTTAAATGAGGAAAGCTGGTCTTCAAGAGCTGAATTAACTTGCCCAACATCACACAATGTGGCCAGTCTGCACATTCAGGCCTGTCTGAATCCAGAGCCCAAGCATTTATACCTGTGGGGCCCTAGGATAGATCTTGGAAATACACATTTTCAGTCCTCACCCCCTTGAGTTTCTGATTAAGTCTCCAGTGCTGTGGACAAAATTATGTTTTTTGTCATCCAGGTCATTCTGATAAAGGTGGTCCAGGCGCCATGCTTGGAGAACCTGAAGGAAGTCACCACACACGGGTCCATAAATGTCAGTCCTGGTGTATCACCATGGCACAGTGATTGCTGGAAGATATCTTTTGATATCTTTAAAGGAATAGTGTATAACCAACGAGGTACAGTCAATTCAGTGGCTTGTGGCATGTTAAGAATTCTCTAAACACCTTGAAAGAAATACTCTGTCCTAGTGCACGAGCTCATGCACAGCTGAAAAATCACACTGCCATTTCATCCCAAACCAAGGTCCTACTCAGTGTCTGAGGATTGGCATGAATCAAGGGCTGGGCCAAGAACGTATGTCCCTTTGGGGCTGCCTCATGCAGACAAATTTGGGTCCACTGAGCATAGGGTGGTGGGATTGTTTCTTTTCAATGCTGTCTTCTTTGGAACATCCCCTACAACTCAACACCCCCGCAGCAAACAATACAACGTCTAAAAGGTGGAGATGATACAAATTCTTTCTGTTGGAATGGTGACTGACTCATGAGCCAGAGAGCATGAGCCTCGAATACGAGGGACATGAGTGTGAATCTAGCCTTGCAACTTTGAGCATCTCTCTAAACCCAAGTGCTCTTCTGTAAAATAGGGATTACTAATACCTCCCTTATGCAGTTGTTGTTAAGATAAAATGAGATCTTAGGCTTCAAGCATTTGACATAATACGTAGCACCCATTAAGAACTTAGTGAATGTGACTTCCTTTCATTTACTAAAATAACACATGCAGTGCAGTGTTTTTATATGACGAAAATAATGCATACATAGAGAAATCAAAGATTAGCAAAATAACAACTTCTATAAAAGGGCTGATCTCTCAGTTGGTGGTCCTTAAATTTTTCTAGTGACTGAGCCATTGTTAGGCACACTGGCTCTGGATTGCTGAGATTTGCATCCTTAAAAGTATCCTTAAGGATTTGTGACCTTAAAAGTATCCCTTACCTTTTCTAAAGACAAAACCCAGGAAGACTTGAAAATGAACAAAAAGATAACTGGGTGTTCTGGCTACGAATATACTCTGGGTTACTTCCACCTTGCATTGACTTAAAGCTATTTTATAATCCTGTATGTTGTAGAAAACTTAGAGTAATGCAAGTCATTCCTGCCTATATAAATGCAGACATGTCCTGTAGAAAGGCAATTGATTATTGCCCTGTGGATGTTGACCAGTTCACACCTGTTTCAGCATTCCTGACTATGGTACATGCTCTGATCTTTGAATTTTCCTTTGAACTTATAACATCTTACTGATCTTATTAATTAATGAGTTAAATAAAATCTTGGACATGTGTTCATATTATATTTATGAGAGCCATGATTTTACTTTTTGAAAACATTGATTCTTTAACACTAAGCCTCTGTTTCCTTATCAGTCTGATGAAAATAATGAATGTCCACTTCATAGGGTGGGAATGGGGATAAAGGAAATAATCTATATACAGCCCTTAGCACTGTGTCAGGCCCACCATACATATATAATTAACATTACTAAGCAAGACCATTAAGCTGTCAAAATTGTGTAATGATTAATGGATAGAATGTTCTCAATTTTAAATTGTTCCTCAACAATTTTTTTCTTAAATATTTATCACCTATTATTGCTTCTTTATTAGTGAGCACTCACAGAACAAATGAATAAATAAATAAGCAGCAGATGAGTATTGATTAAAAAATTTGGAGGGATACAATTATGGTTAGAGGGCTTGGATTTTGGATTTTTGCTTGTTTTTAGGGACACATGCCTTTGATTGCAATCTTATATTGCTTACATTCATCATAATTCTACTAGTAAGATATTTCCAGTTCTCATGATAAAGATCGTATTACTATTTCATAGTGTCTCCCACAGAATGCAGTAAATTCCAAATGTTCCACACCTGAACACAGAAGACCACTGATCTAGGGGCTTCCTTAGAAGTGGGAGAGAGGGGGTCAGAGCACCTATCCCTGATAGAATTATTTTATAAGAATGTGATCAAGTCCTTTAATCTGGGATTAGGGACTCTTTAGAATGGGGACTACTTAGAGAAAAGCAGGGAAAAAGGAAGAACAGAAGCTACATTCAAACAGCACTTAATCTGTTGATTCATTCAGCAATGAATATTACATCTGCTCAAGATTCTCAGTCTAGTGGAGGAGAGGGACAATTTTCTGGAAAGCTTTCCTAAATACAGAGAGTCTGAAGAGCTCCAGCAAGGGTAAACAGAGAAAGAAAAGATGTCACAGAAAGGACATCATGCTCTGCGATGACTCTTGAAGGAAGAACTGAGTCTAAGAGGTAAACAAGTGAGGGATTGGTATTGCAGGCACAGAGAAAGAGCAAAGGCGCAAAACTGTGAAGGAGCCTGCAGGTGTAGGGAAAAGCAGGGCCTCTGTGTGGCTTGCAATGTTGAGAAAAAATGACATAGAGCTAGAAAGGTAGCCCAGAATCACGTCAGTTATAACCAGACATTAGAGTTCCATGACCCCTGAGGGAGGTATTACAGTCTCCATATTAAAAACAAAGAAAATTTGAGACCAGTGAAGTTTGAGGACCTAAAACTACGTATCACTAGAACTGGGTTATTAAAAACCTATGCTTTTCTTCAATGTGTGGTATTGTAAAGACCTAAGAACCATAAAGAATCAGAGGAGACAACTGAAAGCCCTAATTAAAGACAAATTTTAAGACTGCATCTCAATCATGGAGAAAGTGCCCCTTACTTACACTGAAAAATATAGACTTGTTCTCTGGACAAACATGGATGCCCAAGCCTCCTAGTTGTTGCTTAGCATGGGCCGTGCTAACAAATGAAATCATCCATGGAGTGCCCTGCTGTTTCCTACCCAGCTGTCTTCTATTTCCTCAAAGTCGTTCTTTGCCAAGGAAGCTGTAGCCTCTCTGCATTACTACATGGACATTGGGGCTGATACAAGGAAGAAGCTCTGGAGACTGGTGGGTCTTGGGTCATCCTGAGCCCTGAGTGGGTCACAGCCACAGGTGTCCTTGCTAGAGATTAAGAGGGTTTCTTTGGTTAATCTTTCCATTCCATAGGCCTTGGAGAACATCTCCTAAGCAAAGAGAAGATAGCTAAGAGATACCCACATGTACACACCCACTTTTACACAGGTGGCGGCCAGTACCTGGGCAGAGCTGCACACCAAGAGCACCTAAAGCTGTCTGAACTACATCGCAACCCTCAGAGACATTCACCCCAGCTAAAGAACAAGCACAAATAAAGGCTGCCTTTTCCTTATTATCTCCCTCTCCCCCCATTACCATCTGCAAGAGGTCAGTCTTTAGACCGCCAGGCCAGAAAGGTTGACAAAGAGGCTCTCTTGGACCAAATTCTAGTCTGGCTCTTCTGAAACTTCTTCCCAACTAGACCTCAACTTTAGACTTCGTATCTGTCTTTGAATTGCCCAGTTTTAGCAAGAATTCTGCTAAATCAGTTTAGCCAGAATCCCCTACCCTCAATATCTGATCACTCTGGATATCTGATCAAATTCCATATTCCCCACCATTCCTCAGATGACGTCTGGTCACCGTGGCCTCACTTCAGCAAGAATCCCCCCTTACTCCTGATGTTCCCTCTTAGTAATTCTCCATCCACTGACCCCCACACCACTCATTAACTGTAAATCCCACTTGTCCATGTTGTATTCATAGGTGAGCCCTGAAGTCTCTTTTCCTCTATTTGTTTCTAAATAGAATCTGTTTCCACCATTTTAATTATTGTCCAGCTCTGGTTTTTCTTTCACAAAGTTGGCAGGAACATGAGCTCCAAGAGTTGACCCCACTCATTCAAGCCATGCCTCCGACTTTCCAATATGGCGGTTGATATCCCAAGTACAAATGTTGAGTCTCTTCCCTTTGTTTCCCCACCACTCCCACTTGAGCACAAAGTGGAAATGCCAGTCAGTCATGCAGCATGGTTCCAGTGCACATTTAGAAGAGTCGAGACCTTTTTCTAAATCCTCTACTGAAAAAGAATTAGAAAGTTTCAATCATCCTGTATTATAAACATTTCTGGGACAAACATCCTTGTGCATAACTCTTTGCTCACTTGCCTAATTATTTTCTTAGACATCCCTAAAAGTGAACGTGCTGAATCAATCATTTGCACTTTCTCTAAGGTTGTTGATCCATATTGCCAAAAAAAAAAAAAAAAAAATCTAGAACGGCTAGACCAACTCACCTTCCCCTCAGCAAGTTAGGAAAACACCCATTTCCCATACCATCACCAACTCTGGATATTGTAAAACAGTCCAACCTTAGTTTACACGTTTTCAATAAAGCACATCACTGTTCTGTGGCGTCTTGACCTCCACCATGCTTGGACAGAAGCCCTGGGGCAGGGGAGAGAAGGACCAGACAGAGCCAGAGCCAGGCACACTGGGTACACAAAGTACCTCTCCCTGCCTTTAGCTTCCAGGGCAAAAAATGAAAAGGCCCTGGGGACAATGTCTTCATGTGCCAAATGAAGGTTGGAGGAACTTAAGGAAAGAAGGGGACTAGGGTGTCTGAAAGCACCTCCTTCACACTCCCAGGTAGAAAGCACTTCACACACACACACACACCCGCCAGCCTCCTCCATCTCAAACAACATCTGCTGGTGAAAGCTCATGAAAGAAAGAGGAAAAGCAAATACAAGGGCAAGAAGGGAACAGCTTGGACCTGCAGGTTAGAAGGGCAGTCGGTTCCCACCAGGGACCCCCCTGTCGGCTGCAAACTGCTGCATTTGACATTTCAATGCAACCCAAGGAGGAAAGGGGGAGGGAGAGGAGGGAGCAAAGGGGCAGCATGGAGACCTGAATAGGGACGAGGGGGGAAAATCTGCATCTCTTTAATTCTGCCACTTGTTTCTTCTCCTTTTCTCCCTCACCAGAATGTGACATTCGAGAGCAAAGGGGTTTTCTCTCACTCTTTCTTTTTCTTTTTCTCTTTGACATTTAAAAACAATATACACTTGGGTGCTTTGAAAGTTGGAGAGGGGTGAGGGGAGGAGGGAAGAGGAAGATTGTTTCTGGAAGAATTGAACCTCAGGAAAGCTGCTTTCATCTTCCCTGTGACTTGTCCCAGCAGCTGGATTCCTTTTCATTGCTTTGGAGGGGAAAAAGTGAAAGGACTTGGATTTTGCAAACAAAAAAAAGTAAAATCTGACCCTATTTAGTGAATGTACTCTCTGGCGGAGGAGGGAATTGCTTCTTCGTTGGCATGGCTCTCAGAGCTTCAAGGAACAGTATTCTCCTGAAGCAATCCTCAGACAATAGCGACAGCACCTCAGAATGGGGCTTGGGGTTAGGGTGGGGTCGGAGCCAGCCTGTCGGCCCCCATCCGGGTCAGGCAAGACAGCTGACCCTTGAACAACACAGGTTTGAACTGTGTGGGTCTACTGATATGTGGATTTTTTTCAGTAAATACTGTAGATGTGTTTCCTCTTCCTTATGATTTTCTTAATAACATTTTCTTTTCTCTAGTTTACTTTATTATAAGATTATAATACATATAACATCCAAGATATGTGTTAATCAACTGTTTATATTATTGGTAAAGCTCTGGTCAACAGTAGGCTATTCATTAAGTTTGGGGGAGTCCAAAGTTAGACACGGATTTTCCACTGCATAGAGTCAGAGCCTGGAACCCTTACATTGGTCAAGGGTCAACTGTGCTGCCCTGCAGCCTTTGGCCTCTGGGGATACCAGTGGATGGAACAGAGAACACATTTAACAATCAGACTTGTCTTTTCCAATTCCCCTTCTCCTCTCCCCAGTTTGCAGACGAGAAAACTGGGTCCAGAAAGATTAAGTGTGATACTTAAACTCACAAAGCTGGGTGAAGTAGGCACAAAACTCAAGTCCTTTCTCTTCCAAGAATACTCCATGTCACTACTCCCTCCTGAGTCGGTTAAAAGAGAGTGAGCCACAATTCTCCATCTAAGTCACACTGTCTCCCAGCGACAGTGGCTTTCTCCACCCACAACAGAATAAAAATAGCAGGGATGTCAAGTGAAGCATTCCCCTGGGGGAAGTAGGGGCAGGAATATCAGTCACATTGAAGCAGGAAATGGGCAGGCTTGAAATTGAGAGGAAAGAACAAGGTTTTCATCCTGAGGTCCTCAGGGACTTCAGGTGGCTGAGTCTAGAGAGGTTTCCTGACCTCGCACCAGGAACCCTGAAGACACCCGGTGCGAGAGACGGGTGCGGGGAGGCATGTTTTCATGGCTTGGAGAACTGGGTCACTGAAGGAGCCCAGGCCTGAAGCAAAGATGTTCAGGTACCATGCAGACAGTGGCCTTTTCCCAGCTTGCCCAGACCAGCAGAGGAAGTGCCCACTAAGGCCACAGGGCACCTCCCTAGCAAGAACAGTACCAGGTTGCCCTGGCTAAGGGCATGGGAGAACAATATTCTCCAGCTAGCCAAAGGAGAACAGGAACCCATTAACATGTATATTTACAAAAATGTGACCTTATTCTATAACCCAAGTTGGTGAAAGGAGACATGTGGTTTATATAAGTTAATGTCTAGACCCTCGTTGCAGTGTTTTAAATCCCTTTAGCCTCCACATAAGACCAGAAAGGACAAGACTGAATCAAAAATACTGTTTTCTTACAGTAGAAAATATTATGTAATGGGATAGAATTTATTTTAATAAACTTTTAGTTTTAGAATGATTTTGGATTTTTTTTTAAAAATTGGCAATAATAGGAGAGTTTCTCCTATTATTAACATCTTACATTAATATAGTACATTTGTTACAATTAATGAACCAATATCAATGCATTATTATTAACTACAGTTTATAACTTTATTCAGATTTCATTAGTTTTTATCTAATGTCCTTTTTTCTGTTTCAGGATCCCATCCAGTATAGCATGTTACATTTAGTTATCATGTCCCTTCAGGCCTCCTCTTGGCTGTGACAGTTTTTCAGACTTTGTTTCTGATGACCTTGGAAGATTTGAGAGGTACTGAATCAGGTGATCTGTGAAATGTCCCTCAGTTGGGATTGGTCTACATTTTTCTCATAATTTGACTAGGATTATGTATTTTGAGAGGAAGAGGTGAAGTACAGAGGTAAAGTGCCATTTTCATCACATGGTATCAAGGTACATCCTATCAACTTGACTTGTCACTGTTGAAGTTGACCTTGATTACCTGGCTGAGGGAGTATTTGTTGGTCAGGTTTCTCTACTGTGTAGTTACTCCGTTTTCATCTCTTTCCACACTGTCTTCTTTGGAAAGAAGTCACTACATGCAGTCTATATTTAAGGAGTTGGAGATATGCTCTACTTTGTTAAGAGTGAAGTATTTACATAAATTATTTAGACTTCTGTTTGGAAGATTTGTAATAAACTATTTTTTAATGTAGACTGAGATTACTATTTTATCATGTGCATTTTTTAAGAAATAGGTGGCGGAGGATATCAGAGAAGTTCTCAAACTGTGTTCCACAAAGCTGGAGGAATCCAGGGAGGAACTGTAGGGGCTTCGGGAGAGGGGAGGCAGTGAACACAACTCCAGTCTCTGAAAAAGCTTTGCTTGATAGCCAGATTGAAGTTTTAACACCAATGCTGTTACTAAGTGTATGAACTTGAGTAAATGATTTTACTTATGAGCCTCAGTTTTCATGTACATAGAATGGCGATGATAAGGCCCTCCTCCCATCACAGTTGCAAGTAGTAACAAAATGACAGACACAGAGCCTGGCCCAAAGTAGGCACTAGGTACATGATGGCTACTGACATGTTTAAAGATTGGGGAAGTTATTTCTAAGTGTACCATTCCATAGAATCTGCTTCTCCTTTTGAATAAAAATTCCCAAGTACCATTCAAAATGGGAAAATCACTTTGGTGTCAGAATTTTCTTCCTAGCTTTTCCATAGCCGGTCCCTAAATTCTTTCCAACTTTAAAACTCTAGTGAACAGGACTCTTGAACTAAATGGTCTTTTTGTCCAGCAAGAGAAGAAAGAACACAGCTGGATTGTACCACCTTCCTGGCTGCTCCCATCTATCCTCCTCATTCTGCTAGAGTGACCTCCCCAAACCCCAAATCTGTGTGTGCCTTTCCTTACATATCCTTCCAGGATTCTGCCTTCGTAGAGCTGGAGATGGGTCAGAGGCCTGGCTGGACATCCATTCATTCGATGCACAAAGATCATTCAGCATTGACTCTGCATCAGGCACTGTGCTTTCCTGAATGTGCTCTGTCCCTTTCTGCCTTTTTCCTTTCTTCGCACATGTAGTTCCATCTGCTCTGCCTTGCTTTCCTCACTCCTGATCATCCTCCAGATGTACACCAGCTGCCACTCCTTTAAGAGCCTTCCTTAAACCAGTCTGAGATGACCCACCCCACCCATGTCCACCACTGTGGCCCTGAGCCATACCCATGATCCCCTGACCGCTGTGCTCATTCTGTCTCCTGTAATCTTTGTTCTCCTACTGAAATCCTGGTATTATTCAGTTCTCTATCCTTGAAGCTCGTTCTGTTCCTGGGCCAGAACAGATGATCCATAAATGGTTCATTGAGTGAGTGAGTCCCCATTTCACCGCTGATTAGCTAAGGGAACTTGGGCAAGGTATTTATCCTCTTGAAGTCTCAAATGTCTTACTTTTAATCTGGACATGATAGTGACTCCTCTTCAGATTGTTGGGGTGAAGAGAAAACCAGGCAATGTGTGTCAGATAATTCCAGGCCTGGCCCAACCTGGCCCAATATGGATTAGCAATTCTGATGAGCTATTCCCATATCTCGGTAGGGAGCTCAGACATGGATTGTGTGAGTTATGAAAGAATGAATAAAAAACTCCGGTGATGGATGCCAAGGGTGGGAATGTGAAGCAGCAATGTCTAGGAAGAATAGGTCAGAATATCCAGCTGAGTGCTCCAAGCCTGGAAAGTGTCCTCGGCCAGCCAGGAGAAAAGGAAGGTTGTTCTCAGGGAGCCCCTCACTGTGACTCATGGTCCAAAGCTGATGCTGCTCTTGCCACTCCCCAAAGGCAACAGGGGACAACCAGGGCCTGCGCACATTCCCCCACCTCAGGTCTCAGCAATGTTGGCTCTGGCCTTGTCCGGCCCTCCCCTAGCTATCAAGAGCTCTGACTAAAGACAGGGTCAGGAGCCACATGAGACAGGATAACTAAAGCCCCAAAAAGAGGTGGCAGTGGGGTGAGGAAGGGGAAGCATCTGGGCAGAGAGAGCAGTGACACCAGCTTAGGTATATGTCCTAGGCTGAGGAGATGCTCACCTATTTCAGAAGCTTCTTTAATTATACATTTGAGAAGAAAAGAGACAAGAAAATGTCTGGACCTGGTGGCCTCAGAAGTCATAGAAATAGCATATTTTTACTGACAAGTTTGAGGCTACTCTGTTGTCATTGCCCCATGACAGAGTCCAAATCCTCACTATTTATGTCACTCCTTTAGGTCAAAGCCTTTCTCCCACCAAACCCTCATAGTAGGTTAATATAATCCTTGAAAAGTGACATAGTGACCAATAACTGCCCATCAAAGCAGTTCCTTAGTTTTGAATTTCTAAGGGCAGATTTCTTTTTGAGGAGAGTAGCTGTAGGCAGAAAGGACCAGTTATGAGATTCAAAAGACCAGAAACAGCCTGCCCAGGTGCCTAAGGTCATCATCCTGGTTCTGAGTTAATAGCTGGGCCAGGACATGATGGAAAAGTGTGTCTTCAAAGAGGCCCTAGATGTTCAACACCAAAGACTGGAATAAAATCCCAAACGAAACCCATCTAGCAAATTTCCTCCCCAAATGGCATATACACGTCTGTACAAGCCTAGCCACCTGTCACCATCACCCTGTGAAAATGACATGATCAGATGTCATGCTAGCAGAAGATTTTCACTGAAGCTGAGTTAAATTAATTACATCATTTTGCTGTCCAAGCTTAATTCCCCTGAAGTTACATCATAAAACCAGGGCATTACAAAGGATTAGGGACCAAAGGAAGGTAGATGTGAATAAAGTTTCCATATGGCCATGACTCACGTTTAAATGTGGACCCTCATGACTCACCAGTGACACCAGCGGCAACATCACGCAGCAGCGCGCATTGTGGAATTCGAACCTTGCACCCTGCTGCTGGGAACCCTGACAGGCCCCTGGCTTAGTCTAGAAGTGAGAGAAGCCGCAAACAGACTCGCTTCCCCAAATGGAGCCTCTCAAGGTAGATCTGCTTATTCTAGAAGACTTCAAGACCATCTTTGCCCCAAAAGTGTTGCTGCCTGGAATGCTAGTAGGTGCTATGTGGCAAACAAAGGGTCCCAGAGTCAAATATATTTTGAGAAAGGAGTGAGCAATGGGCTTCCTCGCTGCAAGCCTCCTTGGGGCCCTCAACCTGCTAGTGCTCGTTGTGAATGCCCACAAAGGCAACAGAGTATGTGGCTTTTCCCAAAGTTGGCTCACTGGGGAACCTGTTCTGAAGCGGAATCCAAAGAGGTTAGTGCACTGAAAACACCCTTGGAAAAGCTTTTTTAGCTGTGGCTTCTCCTTTCACTGTCCTCCCTTTGCCGCAAAGACAGAGAAGCTTCCAGACTCTTGTGTTTCTAAGACCTCTCCTCCTTCAGACCTGCCCAAATCCTGCAGACCTTGCAAGAGAGAGGCAAAACAAGGAGGAAGAAGGGAGAGTAAGTTGGAGATTAGGGGAGAGAAGAGAGGGAAGAACAGAGGGAAGGAGAGAGAGAGAAGTGAATGGAGGAAGGAAGGGCACTAGGACGCTCCAGCGCCATGGACTCTGCCAGGCAGACTCACGGTTAAGGCTCAGTCCAAGACCACCGCATCCCTGAACTTCCTTTCTTCACTTCAGGCACGAGGATTTCCCTGTGCCCTCCCTTGCCCTGAGCCACCTGGCAAGTCAGCACAATGTTTCTCCCACCACATGGCTCTGGCAATACCAAGAACCAAGAACTTGACGTTCCTCCAAGCATACTATGGCAGCCTACCCAGTATCCACTCTCCTGTCCTTCCTTAACAACAGACCTTGGGATTAATTCAGGCCCACAATGTGCTCAACTGAAAGAGTATATTTTACTGCATATCTTAAATCCAGGCAGAGATTGAGAAGTCTCTTTTTAGGGGGCTGATTCAGATGGAAGGAATAACCTTTGCCCATTTCCCCCTTCTCTCTGCCTGGAACATAGACATCCTGGCCAGAGCTCCAGCAACCATCTTGTGACCTTGAAGGTAAAAGTCACATACCAAGGATGGCCAAAGCAGAGAAAGAGAAGTCATCTCCATGCTAGCCTTGAATTGTCTGCTCTTGAATTTCTGTATAAGGGAGAAGTAAGCCTTCATTTAATTTAAGCCACTTATTTGGTTTTCTCTTTTAGATAGCTAAATCTAAATCCAACACAACAGCTATGCTGTTTCATGCCTCTGAGTCTGCATAGCTGTTCTCTCCAGCAAGAAGAGAGCTCACAAGCAAGGAAACAAAGGCACAGAGAAATAAGTGACTTTTCCAGGGCCACAGAGATGTTTACTCTGCCCTGACCCCTCACTTCACAAAGTATGGTCCCCCAGACCAGCAGCAGCCTCCCCTGGGAGTTTGTTAGAAATGGATCACATATTTCTTTCATAAAATTATTTGACCCACCCCTAACATCCACAAAAATGTCACTATTCAGGGAACTGGCCTCTTTTGCTCAGCTGCCCAACTGAGTGACATCAGAGGACAATATTTGAATAGATGCAGAAGTCTGCGGCCTAATTCCCTAGATGGGAACCCAGGGAAGTATGACAGTCACTTCTGTGTTCTAACCTGGGTCCCCCAATCTGTTTCATGTCGACAATGACAACACTTCTGTCTCTTCAGGTGGCCATAGGCATGTGACGGTACAAAAGGCAGGTACGAATGCACAGCAGACTTCCATAAACAGTAGCGACTGACCCAGTGGTCATGAAAAGCACTTTAGCCACGGAGTCTCAAAGCCAGCCAGTGACAGAGTATTTTCTCCAGCATTCCTGGCAAAGAGCTGTTCCCACGTTTCTTGTGACAGATGTGGCTCTCACTTTTATGCCTTCTTCCAAAAAGTACTGTGGACCTTCTGCAAGCCCTTTGTTCCCGGAGAAGCTTAGCAAGGAATCTGCAAAGCTGCTGTGGGAAGCTATCCGGAGTAATCACTGGTCCTCCAGCTGGGCCTCCAGCTGGGCCCAGATGGCAAGGACACAGGCCCAAAGTGGGCTGAGTGAACCCTGCAGCAGCGAATAAAGGGGTACTCAGCTTAGTGGCAGAAATCTCTACTCTCTCAGTCTCAGGCAGAGGGGCTGAGGGCTTGCTACTCCTCTATCCAGGCTGTGTTGGTCCCTCAGTCAGCTAACCTCAGGACGAGGACTGGAATTTTTTTCTTTTCCATAAAGGAGGCCAGCCACTGCATGTGAGTGGCTCTGTCTGCAGGGCCACCCTGGAGAGTTCCCTGCTCTGATTATAAGTGCTACTTGGTGGGGATGGGCTGAGGGGTCTCATACTAATGCAAAGTCAGGGTCAATGTTTCAGGGTGGTGCTGAGATCTTTGCATTTCTAACAACCCCTTCCCCCTGCATTGATGCCTAGACTGCTGGACCACAGACCACATTTTGAATAAGGAAGACTCAGTACACCCAGGTTTGAATACTTCCGCATCACTCCTGGCTGAATGGCCTTGAGAAAGTCTTTCACTCTCCAAACCTGTTTCTTCCTCTGCAAGGCACCTCCGTGGCTAAAGCGCTTAATTAGCTAAAGTGATAATTAGCACCTAGTCTATCAGGCAGCAGGACACTGAGTTCCTGAGCGAGTGAGGGGAGGAGCTAGAGCTACACTGCAGCCTATGTCTTCTGTAAAGCAAGAGAAAAACCCCATAAGGATGTTCTAGGAGGGCCTGGGGCCCAGCAACATTATTACTGCCAAGAGGCCATGTGACAGCATGGGTTTTAGAATCAAATAGAATTGAATGACTCAATGAGTCTCAGAAACGTCTCTGTAACTTGGGCGACAAGACCTAAAGAAAGGTTTTGTTAGGAAGTTTAGAAAAGAGAAGAGAAATCTTAAAAGTGCTTAGCACAGGGCTTAGCATGTACAAGGCACTCAATAAATGTTAGTTTCCCTTTTTCTTATGTTAGTTTTCAATCTCCTATCTTCCCAGAAAAAATGCAACTATAAACCAACAGGGTCCACTGTGAGCTTCTGGGAGAAATTATTCAATGATCATGAACATGAATACTTGTCTCTAAGTCACACTTATTAGTCAGGATCTTTTGGTTACAAGTGACAAGAACTTCAATTCAAACTGGCTTAAAAGGGCTCCCTTAACTGAAAAGACCTGTGGTGTTCAGGCAGAGCTAGATCTAGATAATCAAGTAATATTGCCAGGAACTTGTTTCTCTCTATCTCTTTGTTCTGCTTTTCTCAGCATTGGCTTCACAGGCTCTCTGCATGTGGTGACAAAAATTTTCTCCAGCAGATCCGCGTTGACAGACCTCACAGAAAAAGAGATTCTCTTTTCCAAAAGATCCAGAAAAAACCACCAAGGCTGATTCTTACTGGCCCAGATTGAGTGATGTGCCTGTCCCTGAGTGGACTGCTATGACTTGCTCAGTCCTGAGTGACGGGCCACTCTGGAGGCAGGCATGGAGCCTGGCCACCAATCACTTTGACAGAGTGGAAGAGTGGTGTGTCATAGCAAAACACCACAAACTGGGTGTCTTAGGCAACAGAAATGTATTGTCTCATGGCTCTGGAGGCCAGAAGTCTGAAATCAATGTGTCAGCAGTTGGTTCCTTTTGGAGGCTACAAGAGAGAATCTGCTCCATGCCTTGCTCTTCGTTTCTGATAGCACGGGCAATCCTTGGTGTCCTTTCACTTGGAACTACATCACTCCATTCTCTGACTCCACTTTCTTCTCTTTGTTCCTCTGTATCTTCACATTGTCTTCTTATAACAACACCTATCATTAGATTTAAGGCCCAACCTAACCCAGTGTGACTTCATCTTAACTAATTACATCTGTAAAGACCTTATTTCCCAATAAAATCACATTCTGAGTTTCTAAGTGAACATGAATTGGGAGAGAAGGACATTATTCAACCCAGCACAGGTAGTAAACCAGAAGAAAATTGGGTATGGATACCAGAAAAAATAAGATGTGCATGCTTGGCAGGGAAAATCCAAAACCAACAGATGTTCATAATACCATGTAAGTCACCAATTATCAAATCATCAAAATAGGGGCAATCTTAAATCTGTTCTTCCAGTGCCTAGAAACAACTGTGCCTAGTTACACACGAGAAATCCCACGGAGAACTCAAGTCTACAGCAGCCAGAAATCTCTCTTTGATGGGAATGGTTCTTAGAAGCTGAGCTAAATTTATAACAAGCCAGGAGACTGGAATTCTCTTTCAGGCAAATTCACAGCCCCCAACTGTTCTGACTTCACATGTGTCTAAGATATTGAGAGCTGTACCCTCCAGGGAATTCAACTTCCGGTCCATACGGCCCAGCTGTGTCTAAAAATGTAAAGTTGCTTTGTGAAGGCAAAGTCAACTATTTCTGAATCTCCAGCCTCAGGAGGCATCCCCTCCAACTTGGCTTAACTAGGCTCGGAATAACCATCACCAAGACTCTAACCCAGTTATAGATTTTGCTTCCTTTCCCCTCTGCAGAAAAAAAAAAAAAAAATTAACTTTCAATCTCTTGGGGATAAAAGATCTAGAAGAATTCTAATCAAATTGTTAACAGTGGTAATCTCTGGATGGTAAGAAAAAGAGAGGCAAAGGGAATATAAGTTATTTTTGTAAAAAGAAAAAATAATAAAGGTATTTCTAAATTAAAAGTATCTCCTAGTGGTTCTGTTAAGGCCACTACAACATATCAATGAGCTAACAACCATTGATTTAAGATGTCTGTGAATAAAAAAATTTCTCCCTCAATAACAACAAAAGCAAAATCTCTAAATGAAAAGAAAGCAGTGGCAACAGAAAAGTACATGTGGGGGGGCGGGGAACTCCAGCCAAGTGATATTTTATATTCGTATTTCTTCCAAGAAGCAAAGATTTCCCCATTTGATGCAGTGATACTCCCAAGGGACCTGAGACCCTGGAGAAGGGTCAAGATTCCCTTGTCTGACTCATAATGTTGTCACTTCCCAGATGTGTGACTCCAGGCAAGTCACTTTACCCATCTGAGCCTCAGTCTCCTCATTTTCTAAAAATATCTCCACTGTCCAACTATATTTATATAGTTGCCATAACTCTCAAATGGGTCCACCTATGAGCAAGAGCTCTGAAAACACTAAACAAAGAGATTATTAAAATCCTTTATTATTTAAGCATGTGTAACATCCTACCAGGCCCCAATAAAGCACATAACAAAAGGTAATCCTTTTCCTTAAAAAAAAGTCTTTTTTGCTTGTTTATTTTAAACTCAGTTGTGCTGAAATCATCACACTTAGCCCATGAAATGTGATCACCTCGCTCCACTCAAGCTTGTACTCTTATTATTTATTTATTTATTCCCTTTTAGCTCCACTCCCCACTCCCATCCACCTCTACCCTGCCTATTTACTAATGATATTAAGCACTTCTTTGTGTGTGTGAGGGGGGAGAGATTCTTTTTCTAAAAATTGATGTTCATATCCTTTTCCCATTTTGTTAGGCGTTGCTCTTTCTCCTGTTGATTTGAGGGTTTTCCTGTATAGTCTGGATATATCTTTTCCCATTCTTTCATCTAGTGACTTGACTAAACAGAGATCCTTAATTTTGATATAATCAAATTCATCTCTTTTTTGCCTTATGGTTTGCACTTTCTGCTAGACACTTCTTATCAGCACCCCTATCTACTCCCCACACCGTAGCCTGCCCCTACACCACTTTGAGTGTCCTGTCCTAGCAAGCAAAACCCATCTTGTGGCTTCAACTCTCCTGTTGGCTCAAGGATGAAACCAAAGCACCTTACTCTGGTATGCAGGGCCCTCTACAACCTAATTCCACCTTTCCTGCCTCTTTTCTACTACATAAGTCTCCACTTTCTTCCCAGCACCCTCCATCCCCCTTCTACAAGTCTGCCTTGCATGCACTGCCCACATTTTTAAGACACCCTCATCTCTTTCCTTAGCAGATAAATGTGAAGACTCTTTCAACTGTTGCCTTTGCTTTTAAGTAGTTGAGGATTTTTTCTACTCTGTACAACCACTGATATTTACACATTTAACAAACATAGTTTTCACTTGCGGAGACAAATCTATGACACATGACACATTATTGTCATTATAGTCATAACCATAGAGTACACAGTAGAAGAAACAATCTCGTCTCCATTATACAAGTTGGGCAGCTGAGACTTTATCAAAGAAAAACAGTGCCAGGCACGTATTAAAGGCAGCAAGACAGATTTTATTCAGACTACTGCCATAGGGGAGAGAGACTCCAGTATAAACTGAGCTCAGCTCCAGCTAAGACAAAGGTAACTTAGGTTTTTAAAGACAGAACCAAGAAGGAACAACAAAAGGGCTGTAGGGAAGTGAAGGAGCGGTAAGGAAAAGGGGACAACATGGGCTATGGGGAAGGGGGAAATTACAGAAGGAGAGTGAAAGGAGAATTACTGGAAATAGTTTGGCAAAGTGGGTTGAGATTGACAACATTGCACTTTCCTAAGCAAAAACTCAGCATGAGGCCTGGGGTCACTTTCAGGGACATGGCCTAGTGCAGGTAGAAGCCAGGCTAAAGTGTCTTAGCACCGTGTTCAGGCAAGGCCTTTATGCCACATAGTTTACAATTTATACCTTCCAGTGGTTAGGTAACTAGCATGTGGCTATACAAGCAATAAGGCAAACCTTAGATTTAAACACAAACCTGCCTGATCACAAAGCCTAAACTCAACCCTGTTTTGGGTTGGCATTTGTAATTTCACTGAGATGTTTGTTTGGAATGAGCCCTGTGGGAGGCTTGTGAGCAGGAGGAGGGAGGCTCTTAGCTGGTGAGGCTGCCCAGCTGTCCTTGGAGTCATGTGTGGGTCTCCCCTCATACTGAGATAGCAAGAACTCTTGTGAAGGGACATAAAAACCATTTTTTAAAAAATCACTGTAGAAATTTGCCACCATGTGAGGAAAAAAAAGAAAGAAAGAAACCTCATGGAAAAGTTAAATGAATGATTGATTTAAGGTGTAAAAATATGCAAAAACTATTTGTTTCTTAATGGGAATATAACTTAAGAGAAAGCTTAAATATTTCCTTCACAAACATAGGCACAAACTCTCAGAAGTTTTGAGAGGAAGTCCTATCAAATGTCACCACTCTGAGACACAATGAGCTCCCTGAGTAGATGTTGGCAATGTGCAGCTTTAGGACTCACCTGAAAATTAGCCAGGAAGCACTTCACTGCAAGCCACACCCTTAGCCAAAAGAGACGTTAGGAACACTTTTCTGAGGCAGAGAACACCAGGTTGTAAACTCAAGTCCCTCTTGGAGTCTAATTTAGATAATTACAGTTTGCCTCCTAGGACTCTCCCTGCAGATCCACCTGGATTTGGTTGTCATCATTACTGCTATTCTTCTAAATTACCTACCGGGTAGGGCAGAATTATGAGGCCAAGCCTCCTACAGGGAGAACTGAGAGGTGGTTGGTGGGGGAGGGGGTCCTCTGTCAGCTAACTGGTCCTCGTCTGATGAGAAACAATTGTTTTGCACAGAGCGCAATGCACCAACATTTGCTGTAATGTCATCAGAAGAATGAGTGAGTCTCATGTGGTTTTTCCTGTCCTTGTGCTTTTTTCCTGTCCCAGGACCAGAATTTCTCCTTCACAGGATTCTAGAACACCAGCTGGCCTGCCTCAGAGGCAACATCACAGAAAAGTTAAGAACATCTCACAGGTCATCAGAAGAGTGACTAAACTCATATATGCACCAGGCTCAGAAGAGAACCTGGCCCCAGTGTGTGTGTGCTCAACAGCATCAGCTCTCACTTGTCCATCCAGGAGCAAGCTACTAGCCTCTCTGAGCTGGGCCATGGCCGATGTCACCCAGTTATGACAGATGAGAAAGGACAGTGCTTATATACACTTGACCCTTGAACAACATAGGTTTGAAGTGCTTGGGTCCATTTACATGCAGATTTTTTTAATTGACCTACACTGTTCAAACCTGAATCGTTCAAGGTCAACTGTATATGTTGCTGTGAAGAAGTGAGGTGTTATGACAAAAGGCAGGCCAGGGAGAAAATGGACCTCGAGGCTCTCACATACTGGCTGGGGGGTCTTGGGTCACACACCTCCCCTTTCTGGGCCTTCATTTCCCCATGTGAGAATACATCATTTCTTAATTCTTATATGTCTAAGCCTTCTAATCTCTGCCTCAGCCTAGCTGACAGGCTAAGTCAGATTTTATAACCATCCCAACTTGTGCTATTTATATCTTATATTGGAAATAAATTGCTTAAAGACTAAAATGTGAAACCTAGGAAAAAGATACTGAGAGATCCCCTATAGAGACCTTCAAGAGTGATGCTGAGACTGAGAACTGAGGAGGGAGAGAAAGGGAACAAATTCTTTAAGCCAACTGGCAAAAAATGGAGAGAGAAAGCATTTTCCAGGAGGCATTTCATCAATCTATAATGGAAGGGGTGTTCAGAGATGCCCTCAGGGACCTGGCGCTATTACTGCCATAGCTGCAGGCAACCCCATGGTCCCAAGACATTTGGTCCCTTAGAGAGGGACTGGCTGAGATGCCACTGGGGAGCAAGCTTTTGACTTATCAGCCTTAGCACTTTAAGACTCAGTGATGGTGTCTTTCCCAGCCCTTCATGATAACCAGTTTAGACAATTAAGGTAAGCATCAATGAAGTTTGCTCACCATTGGACTATGCTCAGCCTTCTCTGGCTGCAGGTTGTAGACTGACAACAAAGAGGATTGAATTAGATCTGAGAAGGACTAGGGCCAAGGACATTCATGCAAGAGCCAGCCACCCATCAGCGAGGAAGGTGGGACCTTGAACTCAAGGCTGCCCAGATTCCAGATGCATCTTTACCCTGCCTTTCAGTTCATACACAGCAGAGAGAGAGAGGCAGAAGCAGTGCCTTCCAGGGAGGAGGCAAGTCTCCTTAGAATGGAAATGAGCGGTTTTGAGCCCCTAATGGCCAGGAGTGGAATCTCTGAGGGCAGATGTTATGACTTGCTGGTTGGCAGCCACCAGAATCCCCTCTCCCAACACACACGCACACCGGTGACAGCACTGGGATTGCTCTAAGTATTGCAGCTTACATGGGTCTGTCCCAGCCAGAGTGAAAGGAGAACCTACAGGTGTGGGAAGGATGTGGGCATCACACCTGTCCTACCCACATACCAGATTCAGCTCAGTGCCCTCTGGCACCTAGACATGTACTCAGCACACACTTGCCACTCAGCAAATGCTAGAGAAGGAGGGGACTCACACTAACACAGATTCTGGTCTTGTCTATGGTCTTGGACAAGCTCCTTTACCTCTCTGTTTACCTTTCAGTTGCCATCTGAAAACTGTGATCATAACAATACTTGCCTCCAGGGCATATGACTTATAATGGGGTAATGTATGGGAACCACTTAGTCAACTCTCAAAAGGAATAAAAGATGAGGAAACTGTCTCCTTGTCATTCCTCCCTAATATGCTCAGTTATTAATATTTTATGTTTCATCAAGAAAATTTTTCTACTTTCTCACATTAAAGTGACCACAAACTGGGCTCATAATATACACGCACATCTCTCACACACACACACACACACACACGCACACACACACACACACACACTTTGCCACCTCAACCCTGGCCTACCCCCAGGGTTCCCTGACTGGCACCAACACCCATCCAGTCCAGGACTGAGCACCAAGGCAGTCATTACTGACACCACTTCCACTTCCTGGTCTACTTCCAAACCTTGAGCCCATTTCACCCCTACAGAGCTTTCAAGTTCCTTCTCCCACCCCGAGGTAGGAGAGCACCTCTCTCACCTGGACTATTCCAACTGTCTCCAAGTAGTGGCCTCCTCATCTCCTCCTGCCCCCACAATTCCACTCTCCCTACTTTGGCCAGAGTGAACTTTCTGGGTGGCGCATCGGATCACATCTCCCTTCTGAAACCCTTCTGCAGTTCAGGGCAGAGTCACACAGGCCTAGTGAACGTGGCCCCTGGCTTCCTCATTGCCCTCATCCCCAAGCACTCTGACCCTCTGGCTTCCTGACTCCTGTCACAGGGCCTTTTACCAGATCTTTTTCCCTCTTTCCTCAGCTGTTTGCCGACACTTCTTTCTGCCTGGAATTCTCCATCCTTCTCCACCTGGGAACTCCCATCCTCTCTGACTCCCATGCAAATGTCTTTCCTGGGGCGATCAGTCCCTGCAATGACCCCTGACCCTACTCTATAATTGCCATGCCCCCCCGGAGTGAAACTGTCCTTTAGCACCTTACATCTTTCGTCCTTGCCACTTAGCACAGTTTTTAATTATATATTTGAGCAATTTTTCTTACCTAGGTCTCCACCACCAGATTAAAATTACATCAATCAGGAGCTGTAATTACATCTGTTCTGTTCACCTCTGTATCTTTAGAGCTTGGCTGGGTACATGCTAGGCAAAGACTGCTGAACAAATGATCCCATGGGAACCAAAGCTGTCTTTATTTTTAACATTTTTAAAAAGCCTTTCCGTAAATACTTTTTATTTTATCAGAATGGCCCTCGAGTAAATATGCTGTTTATCATTAATCTAAGGTGCTAGCTCTCAAACATGGCAGCATATTCTATCAACTTTCAAAATATGCAGAAGCCCAGCTCTCATCCCCAGAGAGTTTGTTTTAAATGGTCCGAATGGGATCACACCCTTATTTTATTTTATTTCTTTAATTCCCTCATCTGACTCTCTTGCACAGCCAGGATGAGGACACTGGCCTAAGAGGTGCAGTACGGGTCCGTCTCTGGGCCCAGGCATCGGGAGCCAGTGGTGGCTTCAGTCTGACATAAAAAACCCATCTGACTGAAGCAGCAGCACAGCCATTAGGCAGGGGTAGGGGGAACAAGTCCCAGCCCTTAAATAAGGAACACATAAAATCCAGGCTACTTGTCAGTATTGTCACCAAGCAAGGGACAAAAAAGGAACCAGAGCAAAGGCCTAAACCTGCAGAGGAACCATCGCATGGGATGGGACAAGCTACCAGGGGAGCCTGGGGCACATGCGCACATGCGCACATGCACTGACCTCAGGCTCCACAGCACAGGCCCCAAATTCAGTGCCGACCTGCTTGCAAGGACAGAGTCCTAGTGAACTGCTGGTGCCCTCTGCTTTGTCCCAAGCCCAGAATGTGTCTGACACATCAGCTTGAAATTCTTCAGGGCCTTAAGCCTGCTGAATCTGGAGACAACATAATGACAGCCAGAGAAATTCCTCTATAATTTTCAAGGCCCATTTAGTTTGGTGCTTAGAGAGCAAAGTCTTTGTTTGTTCAATTCTAAAGTGCTAAAAGCCCCTAATAGACAAAAGGGCTATTTGTGAGCCTGGCCCCTACTCCTTCTCCTCTTCTGGGCATCTTGGTCAGCTCAGCGTGTTAGTTGTTTTGTCTGTTTGTGTGTTGTTCTCATTGTTAAAGTTGGTTCTGTGCTCCAAGAAAAAGACAAGATTGACAACTTGGAGAGAGAGCAGCCCTCTCCTCTTTGGTCAGGAAGGGCCAGCATCTCCTTGGCAATCAGCCAGCCTCATTTAGTGTCCTTCCTAACGAGGGCAAAGGGCTGTGCTGATTAAAAATCTGCACACAAGGCCCCCTCAGGAGGTGTGGCAAACTCAAGAGGACTCCAGTGGCTGAACAAAAGGGACTACCAGTAGCTCGCACCCGAGGGGGCCCACAGTAATAGGGTCAGATCTGCCACAAAACTGTCCTGTCCTCACCCACTCCAGGCATCAGCTACCAGACACCTGGGCCCCAGGCCTGGGGAGGCATTTATAGTAAAACTGAGCTGTCCCCTAGATAGTGTGGGCAGCAGAGAACTACTAGCCAGGGCCCCAGAGAAGAAATTGGGACAGAGAGAAATAGCAAAGGGGTATTGCCAGAGAATTGTATTCCTTACTAAGCAGACAAACAGATTCCTAGGGGGCAGGGAAGGCCGGCCAGGGAGTCAGAACCGCAAGAATTGGAGGGTCTAACTTGACTGCAAAGATCCTAATGCTATTCCTGTAATCATCACCATGAAATGCTTCCTCCCTCACCTGCCCTTAAGCTGGAAAAAGCATGTTAGGTATACGCACTGTGTAGTCAGCCACTATCCAGTCTCCCTTCTCCTTCATGAACTGAACCTTGATTTTGTCTGGGGTGCAGTGTGCTCCCCATATTGCCTTTCCAGTAGGGGTGGTGTGTACGCAATTGTAGCCAACAAGACACAAGTGAAGGGTCTGGAGGAAAACTTGCTCTTTGCTGATCCGGGCTCCTGTTTCCTACACACACCCCCAACTTTCCCCTTTCTGCTTCTTCCTGCCTGCAATGGGGATGCAAAGTTGGGGATGCAGTGACTGCTTATGACCACAGAGCTACCAACATAAGCATAAAGGTGGCAAGGCAGAAAGGCACAAAGAGTTTAAATTTTTAAAGGCATTTTGGAGCACCACTCCAGCCCTAGACCCGCTAGCTTAGCCTACACGAGACACACAACCTCACTGTCTATTGTACTTTTCTGCCACTTGCTGTGAACTCCAGAGCCTAACTCATCATTTACCACAAAATATCTGCAAGCCAGAAACCAAGGGCCATCATGAATTCCCCATCTCCCTCATCCTCTGTGCTGAGATGAACCAGTTTTCACGTATCTGTCTTTATATCATCCTCCTCCTCCCACTGACCACAACTTTCCACCCCGAATTCATTCTCTATTCAGCCACCAAAGTGATCCTTTACAGGCACAGATCATCTTGGGTCATCCCTGTGTGTAGAGCCCGCAAGGGCACCCTCCACACTTAGGTCCTTCACCTGCCCCCCAACCTGGTGACTCCGCACCTCCTCTCCTGATCTTTCCCCCTTCTGGGCTGCATGCTTTCTTGCCTTCTAGTGCAGGGGCTCCCTAACTTGTCCCAAGTTAGAATCACCTAGAATTTTTTTCAAATTTAACTAAATCTCTAGGGTGTGGCCCAGGCATTAGTATTTTTCGAGGTGACACCAGAGTGCAGACTCATTTGGGAACCACTGTTTCCTTAAGCAGGTGCTGCTCTTGCCATCCACTCGTGGGCCTCCACATGGCCTTTGTCCTGCCAAGACCACTTAGCTCAGCCTACCATGCTTCCTCTTCTTCTCCCTATACCTTCTCACCCTCCAGCTGACATTTCAAATGTCACTGTCTTGGGGGAGCTTTTTCCAAGTTCCCAAACTAGAGTGGGTGGCCCTATTCCAAACTCAGTGTCTGTTCCCCTCACATGACTTTAACCTCTCATAGCTCAGGTCTCTTCTATTTCACTTGTATTGTGTCCCCAGGTCAAGCACACTGTCTGGGCTTAGTAAGTGTGCAACACATTTGTTGAATGAAGAGATGGCCAGTATCAACTCCATCTTGTAGATGAGGATCTGATACTCTAAATCTAAGATCCCCTGCTCTGTGGAACAAAAGAATACTCAAACCCAGATGTTAGGTCTCTTGTAATCCAGAGGCTGGCAAACTCCCAGTGCATCAGCACCACCTGGACAGCTTGTTAAGCACAGATCACTGGGCCTCAGCCCCATATTGTCTGACGAAGTAAGTCTGGGGAGGGACCCAAGAATTTGCATTTCTGTCAAGCTCCCATATGATGCTGTTGCTACACGTCCACACTTAAGGACCACTGCCCAGGCTCCCCTTCTGGTACCTTCCTGCCATTGGGGACATTGAGTGACAGGGAGAAGTCGAGGTCAACTCAAATACACCTTTAATCTAACAACTATCTTTTTTCTTTTGTTTTTTAAACCTTTATATAAGAGTTATATTCATATCCTTAGAATCTGGTGTTCACGTCGGGCCTAAGAAGGGCCTCCTTCCTCCCCACCACCCTGCTGACAGAGCGAGCCCAGCTGTGACAAAGCTCAGAGTCTCCCCAGGGGGCTGGCAAAGGCTCCAAAATATATTGACAGCCAAGTGGCAAAGGCATGTGGCAGGCCCTTTCCAATCTCAGCACACCTTGACTCATGTCCAGAAAAGAGACAAGTATGAAATTTTGCCTGGAGAGAAATGGGCAGGCGGCAGCTCCCCACCCAACTTCCTCCACAGCCCTGGACATTTCCAGAAGATTCCCAGAACCACACTTTCAAACAACCTACAGTCCATTTAAAATCCCGCGTTATCCACTCTTTCTTCTTCCCTTCAGTATATTTCAACAAAGTGTCTAGAACAAACTTGTTCATATCTGTAATGCACATTTGGGTGTGTGAAACAAAAAGTACAGATTCTGCACCATTTATAGCTGGGTCCACCTAGATAATTAATATTTTCAACCTGGGAGGTTTGTTTATATTTTGAAGTCCCAGTCCATCGATCTGATGCTCAAATTGATTTCTGCGTCAGGTACGGTAGCCACAAAAAGGAAAAAAGAAATCATAGCTCATTTCAGGATTGAGATTGCCATGTCAAGCGATCACAAGTAAAAGCAATTCCATGAAAAACATTGAGAAATTTGAAACATTTTTGAACGAAAATCATTGTGTAGAACTAGGTTGGAGGGTGGGGGAGATGCCTGAGATAAATGAGGTTTTTTTTTTTAGCTCATTAATAGCCAGAGCTAAGACCACATACGACACTTATTATTTGCATTTCACACATAGGAATTTTGGAAATAATTGTGCTATGACTGAGGTTTACCCCAATACAACCTGGGAAGAAAGCATTTGTGTCTATTGTTCTAACTGTTAATTAACCATGTCAACAAGATTGTAGAGAAAAATGTTTTTAAAGCCTCTTAAGAGGGCAAACACATTTAAGCACCCCTAAGTACTTTAGGAATACCCAAGGATTTAAACTGACAATGATAAACAATCACTAATTATAGTCATTCTTAACTGGTTCTCACCAAGGATCTCTTTATGAGATAACACTTGTTAACCTAGTTTCAACTATGGTATGTATTTAAGGAAGATTAAGTTCAAGTTAATTCAAATCTGCATTTATCAAGTTTCCTATAATGTGTCATATAATAAGACTGATTATTCTGAAATATGCTATCATTCATACTGGCTCTTCCCCAGTTAACCAAAAATGGTAACATTTAACTCTACATTCAAAATCTATAACCAGAGAAATATAACTTTATTATGCATTGTAATAAAATCGCTAAGAGGTCCCATGACAAGGACCAAGGTATCACACCATCTCTGTACCCCTGGCACCTAGCGCAATGCTTATCCCACGAAAGACCCTAATACATGTTAGCTGAACAAACAAAGGAATCACAGAAAGAGCATGACCTCTGCAATGGATTATTCCAGATGAAAGGAGAGGAATTAGTGTCATCAGTTTTTGAAAACAGATTTCACTCTCTTTCATTGGACAATTCAGATGAACAAACACTAAGTTAAGCTTTCTAGCTGCTTTATCTTACTCAAGCCTCAGGACAACCTCTCCAGGTACCCATTTTACAAACGCAGGCAAAGGCAACAGGGCTGTGACGTAGGAGAGGGAAATGAGCACCCAGGTCTGTCCAGCTCTAGGGCCCTCAACCGCTGGGCACTATGCCTCCGATTCAAGTCCAGCCTGGGTCCACACCCAGGGACCTGGGGTCCTGGCAGTTCTGACAACTTAAGAAAGTAAGAAACTCTGGAAGTAGTGTGGTTATCAAGTGTGAGGAAGAGGGAAGAGGTGGATCAGGGAATGAGAGTAAAATGGATGAAAGAGGAGAGCTTTGCATGAAACACGCAAAGTATTGCCTCATTTTTTTCTCCTTTGTATAGTCAAAGTAATGCGGTCATGCAGAATAACAGCCCCAAACAACCCACATGAGTCTTATGCCCCACAAAAAAAAAAAAAAAAAGGCTTTTTTCTCATTGTCATCTTTGAGCAAATTAGCTGAGTAAGAAATACAACAAAGAGTCCAACACGTTCTTAGTAATAGTATTGTTGTTATTTAAGTTAGTATTACTTAGAGTCAAGGAGATTTTGAAAGGAGAACAAGAAAATAAAGTCAGAATGTGTGAGCATTGTTAATGAAAAATGGGGGAAAGAACTACAGTTCAAGAAAGCGAGTCTCAAATTTCAGGGGGCATACAAAGCTCCAGTGGAGGTCCTTAAAAACAGATTCCAGAGTCACATTCCCAGAAATTAGGTTAGTTTGTGGCCCAGACTTTGCATTTCACTACCAGTGTTCAAACAACTTATTTATTCATTAATCTATATATTGAGCACCTACAATATGCCAGCCAGGGTTCTAGATGCTGGGGATACTGCAGTAAAAAAAGCACTTAAAACCCCTGCCATTCTAGAGTGAAGAGACAGGCGATAATAACTAGATGAATTTACAGATAATGTGCCAGGTAGTGGTTAGGGTTACGTACGGAATCAAGTAGAGTTAGGAGAATAAAAGCTATTACTTCTTTTTATTGGATGTTCAGAGAAGCTTTTCTAATAAAGAAACAAAACAAATGTCTATATAGATTTCTAGGGGAAAATATTCCAGATAGAGGGACCACCAAGTGCAAAGACACTCAAAATTCTGGTACCACTGATTTAAACTGACTTAAAGAGTACTCGCTATGTGTTGGATGCTTTACAGCAGCCCTCCCCAACCCATGCTCCTATGAGAATCTAATGCCTGATGATCTGAGGTGGGACTGAGGTGGTGATGCTAGCACTGGGGAGTGGCTGCAAATACAGATGAAGCTTAGGTTGCTAGCTGACAGCTGCCCATCTCCTGCTGTGCAGCCCGGTTTCTAACAGGCCATGGACAGGACAGGATGGTACCAGTCCACAGCCTGAGGATTGGTGACCCCTGCTTTACAGCAGTGATCTTATTCCAATGATTCGGCAACTCTACATTGCTAATTATTATGACTCCCATTTTACTCCATGACTACAAGGGGAATTTGGCCACAGATCTAGCAAAGGGTGGAGCTGAAGTATGACTCCACTGTCTGATGGAATTTCCCCAAGCATAGCGTTTTAGGGGAGCCCACTGTGGGGAACGGGTCTCTCCTGATAAGTGGTGAATATGCAGAGAAGTAGACCATGATTTAACTATATGATAACGCATTAATGATATTTTTAACGATCTGGGTGAGTGCAATGTGATAGGAAGCAAAAGAGTATACAGAATTGTGTAGATAGAATGAGCATAACTATGTAAAGAAAAAAATGCGCAAGAGTATAAAATAAGAGGGAAATGTGCCAAAATCTGAGCTTTGTGGTTGCCTCTAACTGGTACATTTCTTTAACTCTCCACTTTTTAGTACTTCCCAAATGTGTCTACTGTGATAAGTGGACATTTCTTTGATCAACATGGGGGAAATGAAAACAACTGTGCAGGCATTCACAGCCCTCTCCTTCATTGGCCCATGCCTGGAGTTTTGACTTGGACTCCCCTGCACATGTGAATGGCCACTCCGTTCATGTTAATATCTCCTGTCACACTCCCTTCCTGCACATGTCCCTTCAGGAAGGCCCTGAGCCAGGATGAGCCAGTAGTCCCCAAAGCCCAGGTCTGGATGATGTTCACCTGGCTGCTAAGGGAGGGAGGCGGGGAAGGAACATGCGCTGTCTTCACTGATCACATGGGCTAGCCAATGGCATCACCTTTTACAGGAGATATGAGGGCTCTACTTGCAAATCTTTCAGCATTCCACTGCTACAAATTCCTCTGGCTCTTATTAATAAAATATAATGGTAATTCTTAGAATAATGGCCTATTATCCAAAGTCACAGAATGACAGAGCAATCAAAATCAGAATGAATTATAGGATTGGAGGACACGGTGGAGAGGTGGGTACATTCTGGCTGCTGGAGGAGCAACATTAGGCCCATGCAGCAAATCAAAGAAATGATATTCAAGTCAACTATTTAAACTGCTGAAAGAATAAAATGATAGGTTTATAAAGCAAAAACTATCCCAGAAATGGATGATGCACCAAAGAAATTAGGTGGACATTTGATGGGCCACAAACTGACCCTCAACCAGCCACATTGGTTTAGTTTTCTATATGTGTTTACTTCCTTCTCCTCCCAAGGTGTTTTTATTTTAATTTTGCTTTGTTCGAGTCTGAGTTCTAGGCTGACAGTTCTAGATATGGTTTCTTTCTCCATCAGGTAAAAACCATTCCATACATTTGACCAAGACCTGACTGGGCCATTTTCAGGCTGGTGACCAATGAGAAATGCTTCGCTGTTCTGTTGTTTTTCGCTGGGTACTTACAGAGCCAGGCTCCCTCAAGCATCTGCAGGCCTATCTCCTTTGCTCCCTCTACTCCTCTCCCTCCTTTCTCGCCAGGTCCCAGCATCATCTTACCAGTTGCCAAGGGTCCACAGCTGAGATGACCATCATTCCTGCTCCTGCCCTGGGAGGGCACCTGTCAGCCCTTAGTATCTTTCATCTCTTCCCTCTTCTCCAACAAGAAGCATCTGTAAAACAAAAAGACTTTTTTCCTAAGAAAGAGCATCTCAAAACATAATTTGAATGCATTATTTTGGCAAGGATGTCAGGCAGATGATGTGCCCACCAATGCCTGTCTCTCAGATGATTGTACTGAAAAAGGAGAATGGTCTCAGCAAACGCCAGTGTTCCATGCAGCCAGAGGTATCTTCTGTTATTTTCTGGGATTAGTAAATCTGGGTCAAATTTCTGACAGGACCAGTCATCAGGGGAAAAGAAAGAAGCAAAGAACCTCTAAAGAAAAATCTTTATGGGGAAAGAGGGGCTGAAGTCTTCTACAAGGTTAGTCGGTGACACAATGAACAACACCTTGATTAACCCTGTGATCTGTACCAATGAGAGCATCCTTCTTCCATGTCTTCCTTCTAAGCAGAGAGGACTAAGCTCCTTATAAGGCCAAATGTACTGAAAGACTTAAGCTTTATCTGAAAAGTTCATGAGAGTCTTGTAGTCTTATTCTGCATTGTTCATATAAAAATAAAGTTTAAAATTCCTTACCAGTTAAACTATTAAGCAGATGTCTAGAGCTGGTTAAGTTGGAGGAAACACGCTCCACTCTATCTTACTCATCAGAGAAGTCTAAAAAGGAAATAACAGCAGGCAGATGGAAGGAGGATCAACGCTCAATGGGAGATGGATATGGCCACCAGTCTACTAGTTGTTTCTTTCTTCCCCTATCTCTCAGCTTAGAGTCAAGAAAGGCCAAATCCCAGAATTTCTCAGCAGGCATAGAGGGACTCAAGAGAAGCCATCTTTTTATGACCAGAGGGCCAGGAAATGGGGCCCTATGGAAAGAGAGAGTGAGGAAAATTTACTGTTTTTTCTTTCTTTCTCTGTCCTATCCCAGACAAATGTCCCAGAGCTGTACTCCCATGATGGTAGCAGCAGCCATGAAGGCACCTGAAACAGAGAGAAAAACTCTCTTTTCTGACTAGAGGAATGAAAAAGCAAGAGGGAATCCTTGCTACTTTTTTTGTCTCTTTCCTGTTGCTGCTTCACCTCAGAGCCAGAGCCAGTCACAGGAAATGCATAACAGTGATAGAAGGCTAGAATCTCATCTTTCTAGCCTAAGACCCAGACTGAAAGGGCTGGAGAGTGGTGGAGGAGTTGTGAAAAGGATAGAATCTTGAGAAATGGGTCACAAGAAGATGTGTATGAAGTTCGACACCCATCTTTCAACTGTGCATATGTAGATCTGACCTCAAATAGCATTGCAAAGACTTTGGGACATGAACTAAGGTCCAGATCATCACTCAGGTCCCAAACATTTCCCCAGAAGGAACAGACATGCAAAGGGTCCAAAGAGTGCAGCGAATATTTGAAAACTGAACTAACACACATTAGGGCAATGAAACTATGTTGTATGATACAATAATGGAGGATATATGTCATTATACATTGGTTCAAACTCATAGAACGTACACCAGGAGTGAACTCTGATGCAAACTGTGGACTTTGGGAGATGATGGTGTGTCATTGTAGGTTCATTGATCATGACACATGTACTGCTATGGTGCTGGTTGCTGGTGATGAGGGAGGTGGTGGGTGTGTGAGAGCAATGGTATTTTCACTCATTTTTGCTGTGAACCTAAAACTTCTCTAAAAAATAAAGTCTAACTAAAAAAGAAAAATTAAAAAAAAAAGACAATTAAAAAAAAAACTGAAATAACATTGGAACCATATAGGCCACAAAAGGCAGCTCAGGGCTGGAAGCCTGAAACTAAGCAGAAGCCTGCCCCCACTCCTGCGAAAAAATCAACCTATCAACATTCAACAAGACCCAGAATCTCATAACATAATGTTTGAAATAAAAATCATTACTGGTTCACACTAAAATAATGGCTAAAATTTAAAAATTAAAAACTAAACCACATCAGCTGCTAATGGGGATTTGGGGTAGTTACACTCATATATTGCTGGTGGGAATGAGAAGTGTATAGCCACTCTAGAAAACCATTTCTTAGAAAGATAAATATACATTTATTACACTACTCAGCAATCCCACTCCCAGGCATTTATCCTAAAGAGATGAAAACTTACATTCACACAAAAATACAAATATTTATGATAGCATTATTCATAATCACCAAAAGTTAGTGACCCAAATATTCTTTATCATGTAAGTGAATAAACTGTGGTGCATCCATATAAATTTACTGTATGCAAATTTTTTATTAACAAAAATATACCCCTTTGAAAAACTATTTAGTCACACTTACTAAAGGTGAACAAAAGCATACTCTACCACTTATATTTTTAACTCCTAGGTATAGATACCCAGCAGAAATGCATACATATATTCACCAAAAGATATGCTTTGTAATGTTCATAGCAGCACTATGTTGTTGCAAAAACCCAGAAACTACCCATATGTGCATTAACTATACAGTGGATGAACAAGGCGTAGGACAATCACTCAGTGGAACACCATAAAACAAGGATGAACAGACCATACACTCAAAATGTGGATGAATCCCACAATCAATGTTGCATGGAAGAACTAGACATAAAAGGGAATACAATGTATGATTTCATTCAAAGTACATACAGAGGCAAAGCTAATCCTCAGTGTCAGAAGTCAGGGTAGAGCAGTTACTGTTTCTTTATCTGAGTCCTGTGTTATAAAGGTTCCTCAGTTTTTGAAATTCAACAATATGTAAATTCATGATTTATGCACTTTTCTATATGTGTTATACCTCAATGAAATTTTTCATTAAAAAGTTATTAAGCATTTGTTCGAAATAGTTAAGTCAAGTGCGCCAAGAAAATACCCTGGGAGCTTCAAATAATGGCTGACGCACATGTATAGCAGTTTGAGACATACAGTCATAATGTTAACAAATCCTCATGGTCTCCTGGAAATGACACATCCTTTCCAGTGCTCTATGGATTACCCAAAGACCTCTGGATTCCTTGTTTAATTTTTTTTTTAATTTTGCATCTCCTTTCTGCCAACAGCAAAATAAGGTGTCAGTGTTATCTTGGGGTTGCAAGTGGTTAGGATAGAAAATGTGACAATGCGATGATTGTGAGCTTCCTGTGCGGACAGAACATTTCCCTAATTATTCCAAATTAGCAATATAAAAAAAAACGACTGATATCTGAAACAACATATATGAATCTCAAATGCATTATATACAGTGAAAAAAGCCAAATTCCAAAGGTTGCATAAGGTATGGACGGACAACCGATGGACAACCACATTCCTGAATTCATATATTACAATTCCAGTACACTGACATAAAAAGAACTCTTTTTTTGATCACTCTTCCTTCTCTTGCTTACCTGTATTTTTTCTCTGTATGTGTATCAGTCAGTATAAACTAGACTTTGTTGCAGTAACAAACAATCCCATCTCAATGGCTTTAAAACAACAAAGTCTATTTCTCATTTATGTCGTAATCCATGGTGTATTGGCAAGGGTTCCACTCATCACAGCTACTATGAGGTCCCAGCAGGTTGACATGCCAAGGAGAAAAAGATTTCTGGGGGTCTTGTGTGTCCTTGAAATAACCCACATCACTTCTGCTCATGACTCTTTGGTCAGAACTATTCAAAGGCTCTATCCAACCACAATGAAGCCAAGAGTCACAGTCCTACCACGTGTTCAGAAAGGGAACCAGGAATATTTATTGAGCTGCATTATTTACTATTGTTCCCTGCTAAATTCAAATTCCCATGACAAAGAATGCAATTGGCTCCATCTGACCATGTTGTCCTTTACACTTCAATTAGCTAGCTTATTGGCTGGTGGGGAAAGGGAAACTGTATATTTCATATATGTCTGGGAACATGGAATGGATGATGAAGATGGGAAGACAATTCAAGGGTCACAGGCCAAGCAAATAAACCATAATATATAGAAATAACTCCCTTGGATGTGGATGAGTTGGAGACAGGACTAACGGGTTAATAAGCACAAAATAAAGGAGTACATACAACTGCAGGGGTAAAAATGACAATAACAAAGCAGCTAATGCCCGTTAACTAAACTCAATCTCCAACCAGAGTACTCCTTCAAGGAAATGTTTCAACCTGTAACTACTGACATCCCTGCAAGGTAGAAATGCTTCTCAACAAAGGTAAACCATTATGGAAACTGAGCTAATAAAAGCACACTCAGATTCTTCTGCTGCTCCGCGACATAATTTATGTACTAGTCAGACACAATTTTCATTTAATCAAGAGCTATCTTGTCCAACCTTTCAACTGTGAGTAACTTTGTACAAGATGAAAATAACCTAATCCATCATGATGATAGAAATTTTTCTAGTTCTTCCAGATCCTTACTGCCAACAAAATGCCAGGAATCTTGCTTCCTTGGGTGGTTTATTAAAATAGAGCAGACCCAAATTACATTAGGGCTGTGTAATAGCATGTCCTGCCCACCAACTAATGCTTGCCAGATGTGCAAGCTCAACCACATCTGCAAGCACCTGCTCAGAGGAGTGGGCCTCCAGAGCCAACGCAGGGAGAACCCTGCTATTGCTTTATTTGCCCTCCAACTGATGTACTCTGGAGCAAAAAATATATGTCGAAATGGAGAATGGGTGTTGCCAGGCTCAGATGGCAGTATTCAACGTGGAAAGATTTCAGTTAAGGTTTTTCTCACTAGATTTCTGAAGCATACTGCCCGGACTTCTGCACCCATACATTTTGAGGCTGAACATCAAAGTTCCTATCGCTACCACAATGACCTTAGGAAAAGCCCTTAAATTCCCTGAGCTTTACATTTCTAATCTAAAAAACAGGAACAACTACATATACTTGCAAGGCTGCTGTGAGGATGAAATGAGATCAAATATGAGAAATTGCTTTGTACAGTAAGAGGGACATGGTAATTAATTGATAAAGGTCCAGTCCACATAAGCATTTTTTAAACATGTAGGTAGGGCCAGAAAACCTGGATCTCTCTTCAACTCTCAAATCATATCACCCTCCACACACCCATCTATCTTTAGCTCTAGCTCTCTTTCCATCCCTCTCTTCCTCCCTTTTTCCCTCATTTTCTCCCATCTTTGTCTGGGACTGTACTATAATGCAGGGGTTGGCAAGAGGGACAGGAGAAGCAGTCAAGGCGGTTCATTTTTCAGAAGGTAAAAAGTCAGAAACAGGTATAAACACAGAGTCATAGAAGCCCGATCTCTCCAAGCCACTCTCCCCCACCCCTAAAGCATATGACAGTGCCAGCATGAATCAGTAGCTCTACCCACATTTCCCTAAGCAATGTATTGTTTAATTTGGCATGTTTTTTAACTTTATATAAATGAAAGCATACTTATATATTCCTATATGACTTGCATTTTATAGTCAACATTACATTTTTGATATTTATTCATGTTAATGCATGAGGCTAAAATTTATTCATTCTCACTACTATATAATATTCCATCATGTGGCTATATTATCATTTATTCTACCACTGATGGACATTCGTGCTATTACTAGGTTTTTTTTTTTACTATTACAGAAAGCACTGCAGTGAACATTCTTGTGCTGTTGTACATCATCAAAGGAGTCCCCAAGGCATGTAGCTAGGAGAACGCTGCTCAGTCACAAGCTTATGCATATTTTCAACTTTAGTCTATAGTCCCAAATTATTTTTCCAAAGAGCTTGTTCCAGTTTACACTCTGATTTCCCAATTCTTGGCAAAAACACTGAAATCTATCTCGGAGAATGTTATTCCTGCAAGTAGAGGTTACTGAACACCGGCTGAGCCGGTTCCCACATATGCCACCTGGAAGCTCACAGTCGCAAACATTCCTCCAGGGGAAGGAGAGGTTTTGTCGTGTACATAATTTTTAACAAAGAGAGTCTTGAGATGAGTGGTTTTGTGGCCCCCTGGCTTGAGGATAAAACCTTCCCAAGATTAACTTGTACTGTTCAGCTCATGAACAGTACACTCTGTAGCTGCTACTGTTTATCACATGGGGGAATGATGGAAGCTGGCATAAGACTTTACTTCCAAACCACCTTCCATGAACAGACTCTTCCAGCTAGTCTGACATCTTTGAGGACACGAAGCATACTTTTCTACCTCTTTTGTATCTGTAATGCTTAGTATGGTGTCTGTACATCATAGGTGCTCAATTAAACTTTATATAAAGTTTATATAAACTTTTTATATTTTATATATTTCTCAGCTTCTCTTGCAGTGTGCTATGACCATGTGACTAATTCTGGCCAATCAAATGTGAGCAGAGGGGACATGTGCCATCTCTAGTACTGGTCTATCAAAACCTCCTATAGGATCCTCCACGCTCTCTCTTTTCCTGGCTGCCAGCTGGCTGGATGCTTTCTATCCCCCTCAGTCATCACCTCGGTTCATATCATGAAAGGTGGCAACAACATCTTTTTTAAATCAACCAGGGAAATAAACATGTTTTTTTCTTTAAAACAAACAAAGCTGTGTAAGAGCCTCTTTGTGTGATTTTTCTTGTGATGGAGAGAGCAGATGAGCACATTCATGATTCAGAGCCTCAGGTGATGTGCTGCTCAGCTGCCCAGGCTAGCTGTCAGGCTGGCTCTGAATAAAGTTCTATTTCTGATATTGTGCCATTTATACCCACATACCCCTTAGTGTGTACCTACTTGTTAAAAACAGGAAGCATAATGAACAGTGGTGTTGAAATTCAACAAGGAAGTAACAAGGTATATTAATTATCTATTGCAGCATAACAAATTACCCCAAACCTAGTGGATTAAAACAAAAACACTTATTATCTCACATTATTTCTGTGAGTCAGGAATCTGGGCACAGCTTAGCTGGGTCCTCTTGCTCAAGATGTCTCATAGGCTGCAATCAAGCTATTGACTAGGGCTGTAGTCATTTTAAGCTTCCTTTGGGAAGGAATTCACTTTTAAGCTCACTCTTTGGTTATTGACAGGATTCAGCTTTTCATGGGCTGTTGGACTGAGGGCCTCAGCTCCTCCCCAGCTGTTGGCTGGGGGCTTCCTTAAAAGGTGAGCATGAAGGCTTCCTCACAACATGGCAGTAGCTTTGTCAGAGTGAGCACATGAGGAAAGGAGAAGAGAGAGACAGAGAGCAGAAGAGAAGTCACAGTCCTTTACAATCTAATCTTGGAAGTGACATCTCATCTCTTTCTTCATTAGCAGCTACATCACGAGGTCCGGGCAACAGTCTAGGGGAAGGACCACCGAGGAAGCTGCCTTTCACACCAGAAGCTTAAAAGTAGTAATTCTACCAATTCGCTCCCAGATTTTTCTGAGCTTAACGTTTAAATTTTGTTTATCTAGTCAAAAGCCTTAATAGCCCTTCAAGCTAACTTCAGCATTTCAGAAGCCAATGTTAAAGTGAGAAAACTGTAATGAGAATTATATTCTGTGCTTCTTCCTTTACTGGGAATGACCCTATCCACTCCTGCAGTGGGATACTTCAGAGAAATAATGGCAAGTGGCTGATTTTCCTCTTTTATGTCAACACTTACAATTAAAACTCAAAATTCACACCAATTAACCAGTTGATTTTTAAGTCAAAATACAGGAATTCCGAACATGAGGTAACAAAAGCAGTCTTGCCTATTTTCAATGCTAATACATACTTAAATTTCCATCTGCATTTTAAAATTGCGTTTCTCGACTAAGTATGATAAACTATGTAATTTGTGAATATACTTGTTGACAAATCACGCTTTTCTTACATAATTAATTTTAAGTAAATTAAACAGCGTGCACCACTTACCAGATAGGCAAATTACGTTTTAAAATTCTTAAATTCAATTTTTATAACATGCAAAAATGGCAAAATGGCTTTTTTCCTTTAATTCCCACAGGATGGGGAGAAGTAACAGATTATATGTTCCCAGAAGGAGGTTCCAGGTGCAAACTTTTGGTATGCACCGCTCTGTCTTACACACCCTCCTCTACCCTCCAACGCATGTGACATGGACAAATCAGACACCACGATCTGTTTCCATGGCCCTATGAGCAGCACAGATTTGGAAGTATCAGTACCCAGCAAGCCCAAACATTTTAATGAGCCGCGCCCCACTGGAATGACAGAACCCTTCCGCAGAAGCTGCCTCCCCCTCAGGACACCACCCTGCATCTAGTCACCACCACATGAGCCCTAAGTGCGGAATGCAGTTTCCAAGTTGCATTCGGAGTCCAGGAGAAACGGGGCTAAGTGGAGAGCAGGGAGTCATGGCAGTCTAGAGAAAGATGGAGTATACTGGAGGAACACCAACTGAGGCAGGAAGTGGGCAGGGAATGGGGTAAGGGGCAAAAGCTGAAAGGCAGATGTAATCAGTCCGGCAACCTTGCAACAATATTTGAAAGTGTAAAGTCATTCTGAGTTCCACAACCAGGAACATCTTCAGATGCTGAAATAGCTTTTGCCAAATGCCAACTTGGAAAAATTGTTTTTCCTCTGGCTCATGAAGAGAGACTAACCATTTATGCATTTATAAAGAGAAATACGACCTCCCAGGGTATACAAGCATCCACTTTGGGGCTGGCATACTTTCTACCTATAAGCTAGTTTTGCTCTGTCAGCAAATATTTACTTTCCCAGAGAGCGTCAAGATCCCTGAGAAGAAGTCTCTGCCCTCAAATAGCTTTCGGTCTGGTGTGGGAACAGGCAGGAATATAGATGATTATGAGCAGCACAGTGTGGACTGTGTGGACACAATGTGGACTGTGGCCTTTTATCTAGAAGTAGTGACCAGTACACTGCAAAAACACATGGCAGTGGACCCTAGCCCGGCTGGCGATGGGGGTTTCAGGGTGCTAATTAGTTATCATGGAATTGACAGTTTAGCTGAGACCTCAAGGGTGAATAGAAGTGAGCCAGAAAAAGTGAGAGGAAGTTCAGGTACAAAGTCTCTGCATACAAAGAGGCAAGAGAAGGGGCACAGTCAGTGCCTGGCTGAGATCAGAGCATGGTGCCTATATTAATTAATTTTATCCTCAAACTCCATGCAGGTGCTGCTATTAGCCCCAGCTGACAAATGAGGAAACTGAGGCACGGAGATGATCATTGACTTTCCCAAGGTCCCCCACCTAGTGAGTGGCTGTAAGAAGTTCAAAATGACTGGAGCATATTGGGGAAGGAGTGGGAGGCACAGGCTGCCCAGAGATTTAAAAGCAAGCAGAGGCCAGATCTCACCTCAAATTAGGAATTTACAAGCATCTAAGCAACCCCTGGAGGGGGTCTGAGGTGGTGATGCTAGGAGCCGATGTGAGCTCTGCAGAGCTCAAACATGTGCGGTGCAGAAAATGTACTGGAGATAAGTGAGGTTGGTGGCGGGAAATCAGCCATCTCATGAGAGATGATGGTGGCCTGAGTTAGGGGAGTGGCAGTGAGGATGATGGGAACTAGGGCTCCTGGGACCTGTGGTAAGTATAATCGACAGAACAATAGCTGCTGGAACGGGACAGGAGGAAGAGAGGGAGGCATGGAGGCCAACTGCCAGGCTCCTGGCTTGGGTTCTGCACAGATGGTGGGGCCACCAGAATTCTCTGAGATCCTAGAATAACAACAAGACTGGCTCTGTTCCTCGACTATTTAATGGCACCAGGATGGACACCTAGAAGAATACATCTGCCCTAGAACTAGCACTGCCCACGTGGCCAGAATGTTCCCAGACACAGGCTCCTTCTCCTTTCTCAGTGTTTGGGAGAACAGGGCCAGTGCTGGTGTCTCTAAGTCCTCCTGGTCTGTGTCTCTGGACAATTTCTTTTTTAACAGGGCCTGGCTTTGGTCATCCCAAGAGGGATGTGAAACTCCAGGAGACTTGATTAAGAATGAGCAGATATACACAGCTGCTTCTAGACTTTTCTGTCTTCACCCAACATGCCAAATTCTTTCTTGAACCCAAATCAGGTTTGGCCCCAGGCATATTTTCCCAACATGTGGTTTTAAGTGAAATTTAGTCTGTCCATTTCTGATTCTTCTACACTTAACTCATTCACATGGTGTAAAGAAACAACTACTTGACATCCAGGAAAACTTCCCGGACATTTTATGACATTTTAAAGCCTCCTTTTCTTTTGTATAGGAAGCAATAATTTGCCAAGTATAAACAAACTCTCTCCAAGATGTTTGAATCTGATTTTAAATGTTTTCTCTGATGAAAGTAAGGGAAGAGGAAACAGGGGATCAGGGAGGAGAAGAAAGCGTAATGAAAGAAGGAACACAGTTTGGGTGTTCAAATAAAACCAAAGCACTAAAAAAATAAAAAATAACCAAATAATAATAAAATAAAATAAAAAGAAGTACAGGAACCAGCGATGTGATAAGAAATACTAGAGTTACCACTGGCTTGCCACATTCCCACCCCATTAGCCTTACGTTCCTCCACAGAAGGCACTTGAAGATGCTAAGAACAAATATACTGAGTAATAAGATTTCCACTTTGTGGCTATTTCCAACTATTGTAATATCTACAAGTCACCTGAATGTCCTGAATGAATCACTGCTTCTCATGTTTTGGTCCCATAGTCTGCCATAATAAAGAAGTCAGTAGATACTTAAATCATTTATGATTATTTTTATTTGGACAATTTCTCCTCTTCTTGGGAAAGAAACCCTAAAAGTCAAACAGAAACAGTCATTTTTTTATGACTGCTGACACATCTGGGGTTATGAGAGAAGTCTGCATTCTTTCCCTTCCTTCGGCCAACACTTCAGAGAGCTTGCTTTCAGACTTCTGCACTGTGCTCTTCTCTTCTTTCTAGAACAGTTTAGCCTCTCCTCTCTCCTCTTCTGCCAAGCCGTCGCCCAGGGCCCACCTCTTTATAAACAGTTCTGAGAAGCCAGGGGTCAGAGCAGGCGAAAGTCTGTCCAAGGAGGCACTCACAGATGACAAAATTTAGAGAGAAATGTATGCTACAAAGAAAGCAAAAGATGCCCACTGCTCTCAGCTCCAGCCCCTCCCTGATAGGTCCCCAGTGTTCAGTGTTCAGAGTGCACTGATAGGTCCCCAGTGAGGGAAGAAGTTGATGATGAATTCATCTGGGCTGATTTGCAAAGAACAATCATTGATTACTCTGGGCTTGTTAACTCAGTATCCTCTAGACGAAATGTAACAAAAGATTACAGGGTGAACCAGCTGAAGCCACTGTAACCAGAGGCGCTGTCCATACATCAGAACACCGTCGAAAGACAGCAGGGCAGGAGGCAGTCCAAGCAGGATGCCATCTGCCACCTCAATTGCTCCATCTTGTTTTTTGTCTTATCAGAGGAGGTGGCTTGCTCGAGGCTGTGACTTACTGCTGTTATCAGCATTACTGAAGACTTTCTCCCTGCCTTCCTCTTCTCTCCCTTCCCCTGTTAGAAAAGAAACACTGATGTGGCAGGGGATTCTTTCAGACTAAGGAAGCACTGTCACCATTTTTGTTTGTCTGTGGTATTTATTTGTTAATTTGTGCCTAGCCCTTTCCATATAGAATTTGAAGTGGTGACAAGAAAACCAGAAAACCGAGACTATAAATAAAAAATACCAGAACCAAGGAAATATGAATTGGATTGGGAGGTATAGGCTTCCAGCTCAAGGTGGCAGCCTGAGACCCACCCACCCATCATCTTCTGTCCCTCCCTAGAACCTCTAAAATAGAAATGCGGAGGGACAGAAATGAACACACCTACATAGCCGCTATGTCATATGGAGACTCTAACGAGCTAGAATTGAGCTCATGTTGACATAGTTCTAAAGCCTTTGAGCCTTCCACCATGCTCCTGGCCCGGTGCGAGGGAGGGGAAAGCTAATTGGCTCGAATAAAGAGAAAGCTTATGCACATTCCCACAGGGAATCGTGCCTTCCGGCACCAAGCCAGACAGCAAGCCATGCTGACATTTGCCTCTTTCTTTCTGGCCAGAGGAAGAGGAAGGTCGTCTCTACGCAAATTGAAACAGGCTTCATTAAATAGTACCATTGTACTGAACTGAACATGTGGCATAAATTCCACCAAGAGACCCAAAGTCAAGTCACCATCAAGTTTTTTCCTGAGAGATCCAGCAACCAAGATTTTCCCTGGAGACGTTGAAAGGGAGCAGTTTGTGAACAACTGGGAAAACAACACCAAACAACCCACAGTTGCCACAGAGAAGGGATGGAAATCGAAGCCCAATTCCAGACCATTCCACATATTAGACTGTCTTCAGGCTAACTAGAGTGATCCAAATCTGTCATCTATAAGACCAGTTTCCTCTTCTGTAAGTGACCATAATATTACCCATCCCATGGAGATATTGTGGAGCTTAAGTAAATAATGCATAATACATTTTAGAACAGTACCTGCCATATGGAAAGTATTCTATAAGCAGCTTTTATCATTATTATTCTTTCTATACAATATTTACAATTTTTATTTTTAATTAAAATAAATATTAATTAAAGGGCTATAGGTAAAGAACAGTATTTGCTTGAATGTTTGTGTGTTTATTTGTTTGTCTGACATGGAAGATGAAGCCTAATTGACAATCAGACTTAACATAGTGCCTGGAGCCGGGCAGCTGCACTGTAAACTTTTGTTGATTGAATAAGTGACATAAAAAAATATTATTAGGTTTCTGGAAATAAGAACAGTAAATTAATAAAGTAAGAGAAATAACTCTGAAAACTAGGACAGGTATATAAACAAGCAATTGGCAAATTCAGACATGGTACCAAAAGATCTTCATGAAATTCTCCCAAACTAGCTCAGTCAGCCATAATGATGTGAATAGAGTTAGGTCAGACATGGTGCTAAATAAAACCAATTAGGCTGATTAACTGCGGTGAGTCACGGTAGAGTGATAGCTATTATGTCAATATAGGTTGGCAAGAAGCAGCTGTACTCTAATTGTGGCATGTAAGATCTCAATGGCATCATAAGTTTACAAATAAGTATAAGTAAACACATTTACATAGTACTGAAAAAACAATTTCTTTTAAAAGACCCTTAAAAAAACCCCACAGTACTGAAAGCTTCTCTAAAGATTTTTTAAATAAAATGGCAACAGCATCCTCTTGAAAAGAGCCATAAGAACACATCAACTTAATAGTGACTAAAAGGCCAAATATTTTATATTTCTAAAGTAATAAAGCAACTGAAAACTTGTTGATATAGTTCTCACACTTGATAAGAATACTAACAAAATCTGTACTTAAAAAGTTTGTAGTTTGGAGAGAGGAGTTTTTTTAAAAAGTACTAGAGCTTTCTATTCCAACTTATTCCTGTCTATGTTTCCACAGGTTGCTCAGCCAATAGGAAGCATCGTATTGCAATGAGTTAGCCTAAATTCATCTTCCAAACCATCCAGTGAGGGGGTTTTATCAGAATCATCTGGAAGGCTTTTTTTAATAGCTATGCCAAGATCTCACCTGCAGAAACCCATTTTCATTAATCCAAGAGGACCCAGGCATGGAATTTTTAACAGATCCCCAGATCTGAGAATGACTGCTCCAACCTGTACAACTATATCAATATATGCCAAAGATAAGGCCCTAGAAAGCATGTCTAAACTGGCACATCATAAACAATTTTAAGCTTCACTATCCAATACAGTAGCCACTGACCACATGTAGCATTTAAGCACTTAAAATACAGTCAGTGTTACTGAGAAACCAAATGTTTTATTTTATTGTACTAAATTTAAGTTTAAAGACTGATGCTCAATTTAATTATTAGAAAATGTTTAAGTACGTTTGAAATAGCTTGGGTATGTTAATCTATTTTCTCAACCATAAATTTTGTGAACTCTAATACAGATCAAGTGTTTCTGGTAAAGTTAATGCCTGAATTGAGACACGCCAGAAGTATTAAATGCACATTGGATTTCACAGACTTCATACAAAAAATAATGTGAATATCTCATTGATAATTTTTATGTCGACTTCATGTTAAAATAATATGTTTGATATATTTGGTTAAATAAAATATATTATCGAAATTAATGTCACTTGTTCCTTTTTACTTTATTAACATAGCTACTAAAAAATTTTAAATTATATGTGTATGTTCCAAGGAAAATAAGCAACTTGTAGGCAACTATAACAAAACACACACAGAAACTAAGCATCATGTGAATAGTAACCAACACAATAATAGCTGAATCAGACTAATATTTTAGACTCTAGAATTATCAGACACAGAATATAAGTTTTGTATTTAAAGAAATAAGAGAAATTAAAATATGAACGACAAATAAAAAACTTTTTAAATGAGTAAGCATAATTACAAAAGACCCAAATAGAACTTCTAGAAATGAAAATCATGGCAATTGAAAGTAAAACCTCAACAAAAAAATGAGACACAGCCAAATGGAAAATCAGTGAATGGAAAGACAGATACAAATAAATTATCCAAAACGTAATGCTGAAAAACACGTTTGACAAATACGAACCTAACATTAAGAAACATGGCAGATAGAGTAAGAAGTTTAACAAATATTTAAATCAGAATACCAGAAAGAAATGTCAGAGAAAATGGGCGAAAGGTAATAGTTCATGAGAAAATAATGGGCTGGAATTTTCCAGACTTATTTAAAGCCATTAAGCTTCAGAACCAGGAATCATAACAAATCTCAAGCAAGATAAACTTCACGAAACATAAAAGAATGGCAGAAAACCAAAAGAAAAGAGGGCCCATGAAAAGCAACCCTCAAATGAAAATAAAAATACAGCTTATCAAAACTTGTGGGGTGCAGCAAAAGCAATGCTTAGAGGAACTTCATGGCATTTAAAGCACGTATTTAGAAAAGAAGACATTTCCCATAATGAACAGTGAAGTAAAAGAAAATTTTCTAAACTATTTCAGATGTAACCATGGTAAAAGAAAGACTGAATTATATTTGCTATTCCCTCTATAGAAAATAATATTACAAAATCATTGCCACATGAACAGGTGCTCACTGTACTGCCAGAAATGTAAGCAAAATTATAGAGATATATCAGACAGTTATAAGTGGCTCCTACTTCACTAGAAGCCTCTTCTCTGAATAGACCACAACTCTGCCCAGTCCAGCAATTAAGAGTGTCAGAAAACTCCGCCAACAGCTCTCCTCTACACCCCTGAAAGTGCACACCTTGGCCAAGAGCCTGGTGGTGACTGGGCTCTGGAGAAACGTGTATAACATGGGGGAGGAGCTTTCACACTGTTATATTTGCCTAAGGCTCAGAGTGTAGCCTGTGAGAAATGCCTAGGGAGCTGCCTTTCTATGCTGCTGGGGACCAAAGAGCATCATTATCTGATTCCTAGACTCCAATAAAAATAAAGCCAGAAAACAGTTTGGACGTCTTTAACAAAGCTGTTTCAAAACACAAAATTGAATGTGATGGGGTGTCATAACACATCCATCGGCAGGTCCTCACTGAGCATCCATGGGGAACCAAGGTCTGGATTAAGGCTTTTGGAGCCATCATTAATGAATTGTCCAGTTCTTCAAACTGAAAGGACCTTCTCAGAGTTTTCCAGACAAGCTAAGTTAATACAGCTTTTGGGCATTGCTTTGGAACAGAGGATGAGAATTCAGGTCCTAGAGGCTCTCGGCATCCTTTATGTTGGCAGCTCTGGGTTCTGAGTTCAAACTGGAAGCCTCAGGTTCACATCCTCACAGCTCCAAGTACAGCAGAAAAACAATACTTGTTTATAAGTTGTTCAACCAAAACTCCTGATATGAACCCTTTTGGACCTGATTCGTTTATGGGTCAACCACCCATTCCTAAAACAATTACTGTGACCAGGAGGGTGCCACATTCCTACCACTTCTGGCTCCTTCTATAGAGAGAATATATGGAGCTAGAAACAGTCTCATAAATTCTAAGTCCTAGAATGTTTCCCTCTATATGGAAACTTGACTCAACTTTGTTTCAGTTTATAGATTTGTTTTCCAAATAAAACTGAAAGCAGAGCCTCTCTATCTAGAATAATGCAGAGGAGTAGGTTCCTAGAAACAACTCCCAGGCGGCTGATGCCATTAAGGACAAAAGAAGCTTCAGGAACCCCTGCTCTATGACCACCATGTGGAACCCTCTATTTCCCCAGCCCACAGACCAGCCTTCCCGAAGTGTCCTTCACTTATTAATGGATCCCCATTCCCCACCAAAAAAATCTACAATTCCCTGGTTAAGTCTGAGAAGTTTTTGGCTCAATAACATCAAAGAGTTACTCTTGCTTACAGGATATTTCAGAGGATATTTAGAATTCAAATGTGTATTTGGAGTCTCCAGAGGAAAACACAACATGCAGAATTCTCCAAACCTATTTGACCATGAACCTTTTGGAGCATCTCTTTGGACAGATATTCCCTGGAACAAACTCAGGGACATGTTGCTCTAGAGGAAACAGTTCATCTTCTGACCCAGCCCCACCTTGCCCTGCCCATCATTTTAACTGAGATCATAAAGCAGTAAAAGGTTACTGAGGAAGGTTGGTTTTTGTCTCTTCATCTCCTCTCTGGGATGTTTATGAATGAATATAAAAACACAGAGATACACCCCATCAAATCCCTAGCTTTTCAAAAGAAACCCTTTCTTCACCCAACCTGTTACATAGTCACTGGAATTAAATTGCAAAAACCCTGCACTAACTCCAGTTCTGGTGGGAGGAGAGACCACTGATGGGCTACACCGAGGAGGTTTTTGGCCTCTGCGGGAACTCGCGTTCACCTCTGGCAAACCTCTGTCTGCAGCTGCAGAAGATCAAGTCAGGTTCACATCTGTTCCCCAGACACCCGACACCCCACCCCAGCTTCCCCGTCCAACAAAGCCTGGCCAGGTTTTCACATTTAATTCCTCTAGGGCCCATGGCTCATCTCCTCCCTTCTTGCTCCTATGAAATCTCAGAGATCAAAGCAGCAAGTTAGCTGAAGCTTTGTTTGCTCAGCATTCAGCAGAACACCTTAAATTCCCAGCTTGAAAGGAGGCTGAAAGAAGGTCAAACATACTCTATTGTTGAGAAACTTAAAAACAGCAAGACATGACCAAAGTATTAGCAGAGGAACCTCCATAATTTCTCTGGTCTTCAGGGTCCTGTGCAATTAGAGACTTTTCCCCCCAGCAAATTAATAAAAGAATCTGATGGGAAGGCAGCCAGAATTTTCCTTGGAGGTCACTCTGAGTTGACTCAGGCAACGCACTGATTTTGAGATGGAAATTGGGAGCTACTGCCACAATCCAATGGTCAGCCTCAAATTAAAATAAGGTATAAGAGGTTCATTCTGCATTACTCTTGTAAGCCATTCAGCCCATGTTCTGGACTGTTCCTCCTCCCCCTGGCCTAGTCTACAAAATTTTATGGCATTTAAGAACTGAAAGGTCATCTAGTCTGGAGATTTTCAAAGTGTTTGACCACAGAAAACATTTTCTTCCAAACAATATATTAAACAGGAGCCCAATATAAAGTAGATAGAGTTGGGGACACTGTGGGGTGGTATGTTGGGCAAAGCCTGGACTTCCGCCTACTCAGCCACCCCCTTTGCCATGTGGCTTTGGACTCTCACAGTTTGAAAAGTCCCTGATAAATGCAACCCTTTCAGTTTACACAAATGCTTGAGACCAGAGATGCAAATGGAGCTGCCAGAGTCTCACATGCTCCAAATCTTTAAGTTCTCATTGAGAGTCTGCACCTTTGATCTTCACATTAAAAAAAAAAAAAAAAAAATCTCCAAGGTGGTCAGTCTACTTTCAAAATGCCTCTTTCCTGTTCTCACCATCACTACCTCTCCTCCTGGGAAACACCTGGGTCCCCTGGCACCTGCCCCACCAACTCCTATCCCCCCAGCTTTTCAGTTGCTAGATCCTGTTTCCAAAATTCAGTTAATCACCAGAATCACCTTGGAGCTTATTAAAAATATAGGGCCCAGCACTAGACCTAGTGAGTCAAAATTCCCAGAGGTGGGTACTGGAATCTGTGGCTTAGATAAGCACTCAGAATGGTTTCATTGAATGGCCAGCTTTGGAACGCATTGTGCTACATTTAAGTTGTGTTCCATATTCACCACCAAAGTTAAAGCATTCTCACATTTAATCACAGCCTCGTTGCTATAGGATCATGACTTCATATAACTTTCTCTGGACATCCTTTTGGGATTGGCAGAGGGTGAGTCTCTGCAAGACTTTTCACTCATGTATTCTAAAATAGTAACCACAGACTTGTACAAATATTTATCTATAAGAAGTGTGTGTTGCTGCACTTAAAAAAAAAAGAAATGTTCAACAATGAAGAGACTGATTTAATAAATATTGGTATATATATGTAATGTACATTTACTAAGAAATAATGTTTAGTAGATTAATAACATGTAAATATGTTCACAATATATGTAACACAAACAACACATTATAAGAACAAATGTATAGTAGGATTCTATTTTTTCATGTTCATAAAAAACCTGGAAATACATGCAAGACAAAGTTAGCATTATCTCTCAAATGGTGGTACGGTTAATGGCACTGTTTAGTTCCTTACTTGCATTTCTTTTAATCTTTCAAAATTTCTATGGAGAACATAAATTTTGGAATCTACAAAAAAAAACAAAAGTCACCTTAAAACAATTTTTCGGACAGGGAAAAAAGGCAATAGATAGGATCAAAATGATGATTCAAGATATTAACTACTTACACTCTTGCCTGTAACTCTTAAGATGATAAAAAATAGTTTTGTTATTTTTGTTATTATTGTTCTTAGAATAAATTCACAAAATCTCTGGAAAACAGGAAGACTCACCATCCATAGACTAGACACAGTAAGAAATTTCTGGAATAGAGAAAGCAGTGTTCTGAAATCCCTAGATGCTTAAGGAAAGCAATCATTTGAAGGATGAGGATCAAAATAAAATCTCCTCATACATAAAAAAGGAAGACTTTTAATATGAGAGAAAAGTTAAGATGTTTGAAGAATTGATCTAAGAAGTCTAACTTCTGGTCACTAGGAGGAAAAAAAAAAACAGAGAAAATAGGGAAAGGAGGAAAATCAGAAAACAGAGAAAAAGTGCTCAACAGAAGAAAAGCATGAGCATTCAGATTAAAATAGCCTGCATGTTCAACAAAGTGAATAATATAATAACAAAAATATTGATCTCTTTCAGAGCGAGGCCCTGGGCTAAGTGGTCTATGTGTAGTGTGTATTTTAATTCTCATAGGAAACCTGAGTTTGGAACCATCATTTTTTTTATTTTATAAATGAGGCAACTGATTAGAGATACTAAAAACACTTGCCAAAGTTCACACACCACCTACCTGGCACATAAAATAGTCTCCCTTCCTTAGTTAATAATCTTAATAGCCAAGTGGAGTTTACATTTGCAAGATTGTTTCTATAATATATAGATTGGTATGAAATAATAATAGTCTCTTTCTGTTGCAGGAAAAATGTTCTTTCCTTTGTTTACGGCCTGGTGAATTCTTAAGCATGTAGCAAATCAACACTGGATAGCTCTGGAAGACAGGATGCTTGCTCACAGCTGTGCCATCACCAAGGGACTCTGGGAGAAAGGCCTTGAGCTAGCTGCGCATGGCAATGCAAAGAGACCATCTGCGTGATGCCAGCTCTCGCTCTGACTGCAAATAGCAGGAACTAATACCTGGTCGACCTTAACTGGATCACTTAACCTTTCTGAGACTGCGAAGATAATACAATGCAATGAAATAATTTAGTAAAACAGCCTCATGCATAGCATATAGAAAGTCACTGAGGAAAATAAGTATTCACTTAGCAAATAAGTGATGTGCTTAGTGAATTCAGTTAGTAAGTTGTGTGAAGAGGCAATCTGTTCCTGTCGGCACCGATATCAAAAGGTAACGTTTTCTCCTGGATTCAATTTTCTTTCAGAATGCAGAGATTAATCCATTGATCATGGAATCTACACTGTGGGAAGGATGAGAGGGGCAGAGAAAGGTAGAAAGAGGCAGGAGAAAGGAGGAGAGAATGGGGGAGGGAAGGAGAGGAGAGACAGGGAAGAAGTTACAGACTAATAATACGCCAAATATTTCCACAGCACCTCCTGGGTGTAGGCACTGCTCTAAGTGCCTCGTGTGTACTCCCTCATTTAATCCTCACAATAACCTTATGAGTCAGGGAATCCTGTTATGTCCATTTCACAGAATGGTACATTGAGGTGCAGAGTAGTTAAGTAACCTACCCAAAATGCACAAAGAGCCAGAACTTAAAGCCCTTCTCTCTAGCTCCAGTGCCCAGGTCCTTTGCTACTACATCACTCTGCCCCTCAGGAAAAATGGAATATGAAGAAACTTCCTAGTTCTTCCATTGTTCTCCTGGGAGATGGACTGCACAACCAATTAGGGTCTCGCTCCTTTGTCTGCTCAATCGCAACTCTGACCACACTTTATTGGAAACCTCAGCTCACTGGTCTACCTCCCGTGAAACCAGTTCCCCGAGGGCAGAAATGCATCTTCCATCTGTGAGTCAGAGTTGCCATATCCTCACACCTGACATTCATCAGACATTCATCAGCGGGGCTGTCCTGGGATCTGGGGGCATGAGAGTGCCAGCGCTGCATTTCTGGGAGGCTGGTATGTTTGGAATTGTCTTGTTATTCTGACAGAAACTTCTAGCTTTTCCAGCTGCTCTGGGGAGTCACCATTTGACAATGCAACACGCCTGCTCCCCAGTACTGACACAGATGCTGCCATTCTCCAGGACAGTCCTGATTTCATGAAGCTGACGTTTTCTCAATCAAAGCAATTTCCTAAGTGTTCAAGAGTTATAACTGTGTTTTATTAAATCAATACAATAATTTTTATATAAACTCACAAGTCAGAGAAAATCCTTTAATGTCTCACAGATCTCTCTCAGCCAGTTTTCTAACAATCTTAAGGAGTGATCTTAAGTCAGTAAAGACAAATATGTATATATTTTATATATTTATTTTACATATAAATATAAAATATATACTTAGACAGAGAGCAATGGAAAACACATTTTAAATGTTTTTCTTTTTAATTAAAGAAGTATTATAAATAGAAAAAAGTAGAAAATGCCAATAAGCAAAAAGGGAAGGAAAAAAATACCCTGCCAGAAATAACTACCTTCAGTATTTTAATGTATACTCTTCCAGATTTTTCTCTATACACATGCATTTCTACAAAAATGTGATTATACATACTGTTTTTAACCTGTTTTTTCCCCCTTAAAGTTGTGAATAACATCATCCTAGCTTTCCATGCTTTTTATCATTGCTCTGAGTGTACTTTATTGGAACTTTCCATCATTTTTTATGACTTCAAAGTATTCTATAAAATGAATGAGTACTATTTACTTTACCAATCCCCTACTCCTGGACATTAGACAATTCTGATTTTTTGCTCTTAGAAAAAATTCCTTACTTAATTCTCTCAACAGTTTAAACAAATAGCACTCATCTAAAAGAAAGGAGCTCAAAAAATACACTATCAGCAGTGGTCTGAAATCATGTGGGATCCACTTTTGTCCTAAATTTTGTTTTGTATCTGGATTTTTTTATTTTTAGATTCGTCCTTTCCTGTCACCAAACCATTCATCTATCCAAACATTCCCTCTCTTGATCCTTATACCCCTTCCTAGCTACTCATCTACCAGTTTCTCTGAAACAACTTTTCCTTTCTCTTTTGTTAAGTCCATTTCCGCTATCTCCTTTCTTTTACTTTCATCCATTCACTCTTTGTCCTATGGACTCATACCATCCTTTGAAGCCTACTGTACAAAAGACACATGCCAGGATCAAAGGGTGAAGATGTCACATCTTGAGCCCCAAAGGAACTCAGAATCTAATTGGAGATGCAAGGTACATATACGCAGTGGCATGCCAGTAAATTGGCTCTCTGAGGGGGAAAAAACCTTGATGTGTGTGTGCATGTGTGCATGCGTGTATGTCTGTTTGCCAATTTCTACACTATAAAATAGTCCCACCACTGCCAAGCTACTAACGTGACATTGCTGAGACCAGAGGTGGGAAGAGATGCACATAAACCAGCTCCAGGACATGACTGCATGTGCATGAAAAGCTAAAATACATGCATACGTGTGCATACATGTGTGTATATACATGTATGTATATGCATATATACGCATACTTATATGTCTTTTAGTATGTATGTAAATATAACCAAACAAAACAACCACAGCAGATATTTCTGAGTAGGCAATCATGTCATCATTATCATCACTGTCTTCATCAGAAACATTTATCGAGCATTGACAATATATCCTGCCCTGTGTTCATGCTTTATATACATTACTTTGCAACACACTCCTAGGAAGAGGTATCATTATTACTGCCATAATTTTACCCTTGCAAAACTGGAGTCTCAAAAGAGGAAATAATTTGCCCATGTTCGTTCAACGCAGTGAGCGTTGAAGCCAAAGCCTATTTGATGCCAGAGCCCAGGCTCTGACGACTGCCCTCTCCTGCCACTTCTTGCCAGAGATCTAGGCCTCAGGGCTCCAGACTGTGGATTCCCAAGGGTAGACTGACCATGAGTCCAAAGGGGTGGATTGGAGTTTCCTGTCAAGCCATGTGACCAAGCTTGCTTCCCCATTACACCATTTCTCCAGTACACCATGAAGGCTGTACTGTTAGTAACACCCAAAGTTGCCCTTCAAATTATGATACAATTCTCTCTTTATTTAGTTACCTTCTCTTTCCTACCAAGAGTCTTCCTAAGTGTTTTTGTTTGTTTGTTTTTTTAACTATAGCTTTCTTATGCCTGTTTACATTTCTTTCCTGGATTCTTTTTTTATTATTATTTCTATCTCCCTATCAATATTCATTGATAATTCTTCATTATAAAAACCTGAGAGACAAAGAACTGGTATAACTAGAAGGAATGAATATCTATAAAGAGACAGATGAAAGGTCAAAGGAGATGGCCACATTACGATGTGTCAGCAGGATAAGGTTGCCATTCAGAAGGCGCACACGTGTGAATAAAGGGTAATGTCATTGTAGGAATTTTGCAGTAATTCTCCCATTCCTTGGCCCTGGGGAGTCTGAGTCTAGTTCTGGGGAGTCTGAGTCTAGTTCCACAAGAGAAGGACTTAAGAAAATTGGACAGAATTCAGCAGAACACCACAAATATGATTAAAGAATTGAAAAAGGAGACCAACAATGGCAGGCTAAACACATCAGGAATCTTCCTGCTGATGTAGAAGGCCGAAGGGAGAATGAAAAATCATTTTCCATTGAAGACAGGAATGAGGAATTAATATTTCTTGAGTATTTACCATGTGCTTGGCACTGTGTTTGGCACTTTATGTACATTAGCTCAAATAACTTACAGTTACCCTTCAAAGTAGGCTTTATTAATCCCCAGGCTTTCATATGGGTAATGTGGTGTCCGCAGGGAGCTGGGAGCTTGTTCCAGGCCACATAGCAAACACATGTAGATTCAGAAGGCAAACCCTTGTCTCCTGGACTCTAAAGCCTGTATCTTTTCCACTTTAAAGACTGCCTCCTGTTGAGAGGACAGTTTCTCAACTGTGGCACTACTGACTTATGGAACCAGATAATTCCTTATTGTAGGGCTCTTCTGTACACTGTAGGATGTTTAGCAGCAACCCTGGGCACTACCCACCCTCATGCATCCCAACCCTCATGAGCTGTAACAACCAAAATATATCTCTACACATCACCAGTGTTCCAGGGCAGAGGAGCAAAATCACCTCTAGTTAAGAACCACTGAGGTAGTAAGGAAAGTTCATACCATATCTAGTACCCACTGCTCTCCATTTCCCATAAGAAGTTTTTTAAGGAGTCATTTTGGTCAGAAATAAGTAAGAACATATTGACTGTGTAAGCTATTAACTTTGGCATGTTTTCCTTTACAAAATGGTGGGCTTCCCGGAGAATGAACAAGATAACCTGTAACTGGTGAACTGGTATTGATTGGGCCAATTGAGTGACAAGTAAAAAACAGAAGCTGTGATAAGCCTGGCCCCCTGACTCTTGTATAAAATGGCTGATGAATCCCAAATGAGGGATTTCAAGGACAATAGAGGATCTATGGAGACTTTGAAGACCTGCTCCTGTAAAACAGCTAATCGAGGGGTCTGGCTTTCCTATTTCATTGCTTTTTTGAATAGGGCAGGCGCTAGCTGTTTGGTGGACAATTATCCAGTCCCAAGACTGTGGGAGAAGCTATTGGAAGCCGTTTCCACACCCAGACAAGCAGCACAAAACATCAGCAGGTCAACAGCATTGCTATTAACTAGCAAAGGCAGAGAGGAGATAAATGGTTTGAGGCACTCCCCTGCATTTGCCAGGACCCTGTGAATCTCTTCCTTGGGTCATTCTTGGCCAGAGTGGTCTTCCCTGATAATGTTACAGGTTCCTGCTGTCCCCACACCGAGGCCTGTGTCTGGACTAGTGGGAGGCCAGAGCAGGAAGTACAGTGATCGAGTCACTCTGGTGGGGGCGGGAGGGGGGGGTCGGCCCCTCTGAAAGGTACGCTCTCTTATTTTTTCTTACAGTTCAGAAGCCCTGCCTCTAAGCAACCAGGCTTCCTCTGAAGCCACCGCACACATGGCAAACCTCTTCTCCCCACCCAGACCAGCATGGTTCCTTCCAGCAAATCAGGCCTCAGGGCCTCTGTGTTTACATTCTGACCCATGGCTGAGGTCTATTTTCTCTCCCCTGGCTGTGACCCTACCTCCCAGCATCCCTGCCATCTGTCTGTTGACTTTTCTCCTTCCTGTCTTCTCACATTTGCTCTGTCTTCTCCATCAGTAAATGGCATTTCTTGGGGTATGAGGGAGGCCACAGACCACAGGTATGTGTCCTGTCTCTGCCGGGCCATGGCCCATTCCAGTCAAAGGCAGATGCCTGTGGTACCCTGTCCTAGTGGGCAGGGAGGAACACGGCCTGGTGTGTGGTCAAAGGAAACTGTGCTTCTTCCTGGCTGCGTGTTTGGGTGGCAGCTCTCTCCTTGTTTCTCGCTATTTTTACTTCAGAAAAATTGCTTCTCCTGTCTGGGGTTCCTGCCCTGCCGAGGGAAACAAGGTGATATGGGACCATCAAGTGATCTGAGCCCACAGGGTCCTGGGTTCAAGTCCTGTGCTGTCCCTACCATTCCTCCTCTGGAAAGTGGGGATGCAACATGAGGGAAGTGAGGACAGCACAGCCTCCCAATTTGGCTCTTGTTAGAATGAGGTGGCCAAGCCAGTGCCACTCCTTAATGCCAGCTGCCTTCCCACCCCACCCTTAGGGCCTGAACCACAGGAAAAAGCAACAGGGACCCTCGTTACTCATGCTAACATGTGACCTGCCACTCCCAATGCCCAGGAAGAGAGGCTCCATGTCAACTTCTATGTTCTGGATTTCTGTTTCTTAACAAAAACACCTTGTTACATTTTGTATTGAACAGTAAGATCCTCTTTTAAACAAAAAATATAGGTATATCAATTTGTAAATTAGAGTAGGGAGCGGTGACTGGGGAAGAAATGCTCTTATTTGTGACAAGAATAGCTACCCTTTGAGCACTTACTAGATGCCAGACATAGGCTAAGTGCTTTACACATTTTCATCATATTCTTTCAGCTGTGAAGAAGAGACTATTGAGAATTCATTGGCTCAGGTGACCCAAAGGCCCAGGAGTGGTCCTGGCACAACTCAACCCTAAAGTATAAACAGTGAACGGTGTCATCTGGTGCTGTCCTTCTATCTCTTTACCTCTCTCTGTCTCTGTTTCTGTATGTCTCTATCTCTGTGTGTGTTTCTCTCAGTTTCTTCCTCTTTCTCTGTCTCTCTCTGTGTCTCCATCTCTCTGCGTATCTTTATTTCTATCTCTTTCTCTGTGTCTCTCTCATATGCTCAGAGGTATATATGTGACATGGGTGTTTCACGGAGCTTTTGAGTCCGAGTTATCATCTGGGATTTCTTTCAGGCTGCATCTGCTTCCAGAACTGTGTGCAAACAGTAATATCCAAAGCTCAGAAAAGAAGAGGCCAAAACATTTTTGTCTGACCTGAAAAGCCAGAATGTGTCAAAGGAAGTCATAAAAAGGAAGGAAGAACAAATTATCAGGCCTGGTCACAGCCACAGGAAGCCTCTCAGAACACGCTGTAATAAAACCAGTCCCTTCATATGCAGCTTTCCAAACACCATGCTTGGTCTAACGGGAGAACATGCAGTCCTGGGTTCAAGTCCTGGCTCTACAGCTTTCTACTGTGTGATTCTGAGTAAATTACTTAACTTCTCTGAGCCACAGTTCCCTTCACTGCAAAATAGGACTAATAATTCCTACTATGGAATAGTGTACTGAGGATTAAACTCATGTGAAACCTTTAGCATGGTACCTGGCATATAATAAGGGTCCACTCAGTGGTGATGGTACTGGTGGTGGTGATAATGGTGGTGGCAGAGATGCTGGTGATGATGGCAGTGGTGGTAGTCATGTCACAGGTGGTGGTAACAGTGGTGATATGAAGACGGCAGGGTTGTATGTGGTAACCGTGATGGTGATGGTGACCGCAATGCATGTAGTGAAGGGACAGTGGAAGCAGTGGTTCAGATGTTGCTAGTGGAGGTGGTGGCGATGGAATCTGCCTGCTCGTTCCTATGCTTTCTACAACCTACACGCACTTTAGGAAAACTAGGCACATCAAGGTCCAAGTGTCCCTGCCTTTCAGACACACTTCTCCCTAAGAAATTTCCAGAATCACCATTCAGCATTTCAGTCCCATCAGCCTCTCCCATAGTAACTGAGTATGGGTAGCCCCATCTTGGTAAATATGAAGCCATGTTCAGGGCTGGGTCTGGGAGTACCACCATGAAAAGACACACGCATTCTCTCACCTTTCACTCATTCCTGTCCCTTCCCTTTCCTGCCTCCTAAGTGCTAAGCTTTCCAAGCCCAGTGGGGTTTCCTTGCCGGCTCCCTGACTTGTCTCCCTATCTGCCTTTCTGCTCTGAAGACCTGATTTCTTGGTTCCTGTTGTACTTGAGATCTCGCTTTAGGAAAATCCAAAGTGAACAACAAATACAGATTTTTCTCCTTAAAACAAACCAAGAACTTCCTCCTGCTTTGCTCCAATGTTATTGAGAGGAAATTCCTCAACATTCAGAGAACAAGCTCTAAAAACCAAGGTGAGCCTCATCACTGCCAAACCAAATTCTCGGAAGCACTGAGAATTGAGTGAGAAATTTTTAAAGACAATATTAGCCTAGAGTTCAATTCACCCTTAAATGAGCTGAAGGTTCTTGAAAGAGAGAGGGAGAGATGCTATCCCATCAGGTTTTACAGAAAACATATTGTCTATGGAAATCTCAAAAAGTATAATATGAGGGGAGGAAACATCAGATCCAGAACCAGAAGCCTGGGTTTAAGCCCTGGCCCGTTAGTAGCCCAGTCTTTCCAAGCCCCAATTTCCACATCTGCAAACCTGGAATAAGCGTGAAACTGGCCTTCCTTGGGAAAAGGCACTGGTTTTTACACAGTGAAGAGCTCTACAAAGATAAGCCCTTTTTATTCTTCTGAATCATTCTAGAGCATCATTCTAGAAGAATCAAACTTTCAACCTTCAGGGCAGGGCTGTCCCAGTACAATGTCCCTGACCCTACCTCATTATGTTTTTAAGTCCCCTTCCGAAAACCTAAGTTGTAATGAGGTCAGTGATAAACAACCTTGAAAGAGGGTTAGAGCAGGCCCACACATTGCATTGGATTGTGGTCCATGATGAGTTTATTAACAGAAGTTTCTGGTGCATTGAGGTTACGGAAGCAGCAAACACTTTGCAGGGTAACTTGCATATATATGCATCTTCCTGGGTTGGCAGTCTTTCCCGGGGAACTTTACAAGAAAACAAGGAATGGAGTAATCTATCTTTGAGAGCCAAAACCTCTAGAACAGAAGCACATGGAAGTCAGGAAAGGAAGTTGAAACTCATGACAGATTTAGCAGCCTGGATTGAATGCCCAGCTGAGCTCAAGCAGAGTGTGAAGAGGTGACAACAGGTACTGCAAATGTGCTCCTGCCAGTCCTTCCTTTTCTTCCTAAACTGCACACTCAAAGCCTACGCTGCCAAGTCTACATCATCTTGCAGATTAAATGAGATGAAGCGCAATGCCTGACCCCAAGTAGCACCAGACAGATGTTGGCTGCTGACTTTTGTCAGTATGGCTTTTGTTCTGCCCCTTGATCATAAGGTCTGTGTCCTGGATGGGAGCCCAGGTTGAAGGTGGACGGTAAAGCAATCAACCAGTGTCTCATGAACACCTGTGTGGCCAAACATCCTGCCAATATGTGGAAGGCATCAGGTACTCCCCTAAGCCCCACACCTTAGAGACTCTACAGGTTCAAAAGAGGCTGGAGAAATCACTGAAAAGAAAAGAGTCTGCAGAGAAAGCCAATTCTGCAGAGAGCAGGATACTCAGCAACCTGAGGAAGAGTGTGAACATCACTCACCCAAGTTCACAGTGAGCTTGGCAGCAAGCATAGGCTTACATTTGGGAAGAACGAATGAATGAATCTTACTGCATGCACTGTCACCTGTATGTGTCAGACCAAAATGAAATTATCAAAATCAGTGAATAAAGCATAGAGCACCAAGTAGGTACAAGTACACTGGCTAAGTGGGACTGGGCAAGCAATTTAATTTCTCATTGCTCAGTGTCTTTACTAGTATAATCGGGGACCTTGTGATAGCTCCGTCACAAGGTTGCCGTGGGGATTAAACAAGGTAATTCACGCAAAGCACTTAGGACAAAGCCAGGAACAAAGCAAGAATGAACAAATGGTAGCTATCATCATTATCACTATTCAGCTGAATCAAAAGAATGGAGCAGCCAGAGCTGAAGCAGTGAAATGTGGACACTGCCTGCCTGTAAGCCATGGACTCTGCGACAGACCTAATGAAAAGGGTCAAGTTAGCAGGCTCCCTCATAGTGCCTCCTTCGCTGTTATAACAAAGAGGTGCAATGGATAGATTTGTAATAGTCCCTTTTGTTTCAAGCCTCCATGAATGGAAGGCAATAATCAAATGTCTCCTGATGGGCACGTCATATATGTACATATATATGTATATATATGTGTATGTGTGTGTATACACATATATACGCATACATATATATACATATATACACATACATATATATACACATACACATACATACACACACACACACACACACACACACACGCGGGGAGACAGAGAGAGAGAGTGTCAGTCCCTGGCATCCTACATGTGTTGTTGCTACTTGTGCTCTGTTTGCATGTCTTTCCATCACTCTGTCTGGGCAAATTTGATATCCTCATCAGCTGGAAAACAAACGCCTGTGATCTCAAGTCTTTGGAAGGTCAGCTCGAGAAGCAGCATATTCCTAGCAACAGTTGCCAGGGAAGATTATGAGAGTGGACTCAACTCCCAATGGGGATAAAGATATGGAGGGCTATATAATTGGCATTTGTTTGAGTGGGGCGGTTGGTGGGTTGCCACTTTGAAGGGCATATGTAATCTCTCTAGTTAGCATGCCGCTCATTCCCTTTATTAGGGGTTCTGGCTTGCCTTTTTGTTTTATTTGATATCATGTTATTGTCCTAAAATATTAGAACTAAACAGTATCCAGTCCAAAGTTTCCTAAGCCTATTAGACCCAACATCCCATTTTTACAGCAAATATTTTGCAATATCTCCTTTGTTACTATAGATGTATAACCTACCAAAGTACATAATTTTAAAAATAAGTATAATATCCTATAATATAAATGAGAAATTAGGTAACTTATAACAGGATAAATTTCAAATTGTGCACAAATATGCTTAGAAGACCTGATGAACAATCAGATGCTTATATGTAGTTCTGATATGCCATCCAGGTTTATTCTTTCTAGATGATGCTTTTAAATACGAGCTAAATGAGAACATTTACACTAGGTACAGAATCCCCAAGGATGCAATGCCTGCAAGTGCAGAGTAAGAGTGCTGCACGGGCAACTCCAGCACTAGGAATGGCACTGTCACCAGTGACATGATTTTTCAAAGTGATAAACAATTGGTAAAGCTATAAACAAGACAGAGTGCATGCATTCTTCCATTTCCCTAGTACCTGCCTTTCTAGAAAATTTAGTGTATATTAAAACCATAAAGCAGTGGTTTGATTTTATGTGTTAAAGAGTTGGTTCAAAGCCCAGGTGATTAAAAACAACTTTTTTGAAGAAAAAAAAAGTTGGAAGGACAAGACTCCAGATGCTTGTGCACAACAAGCATCACTCCCTGGTCTCCAACCATTAATGCCAGTGTAACCCTGCCTCATTGTTGTGACAAACAAAATGTCCCCACAAATTTTCAAAATGTTCCCTAGGAATACCAGTGATCTAGTCCAATCCCATTCATTATAAAGGTGGGTATGCTGAGGTTCAGGGAGAGAGAAAAAGTGATTTGTACAAGGGAAAGCCAAGGTGAAATGCAGACTCTCCTAACTCTCAGATGAAGGATTAGGACACTTAGCTGAAATCCCGTGGCTCCCCTTCTCTCCCAGGATGCATAAGCATCAAGCTATGGGGTGTGCTGACATTATCTACAGTTCTATTTTTCTCCTTCTCAGTCCAGTTTCAAAATTAACCTTAATTTCCAATCGCCAATAATTTCTTATCATAAACTAAGTTGTGAGCTATTTCAAAAATCTGCTTTCAGCAGAAAGGCATTGTTCTTGGAGAAAAGAGTCTTTTCTCCACCTGGTGATTATTTCACTTGGGCTGGATCACAATAGAGTTCATCAATGCCCAGCCAGTGGAGGCAGATAGATAAAGACCATGCGGCAGGACACAGTAAAGTTTTTATTTCTGTATTGTTCTAATTTTAGTATATGTGCTGCTGAAGCAATCACAAGAGTTTTTATTTCAGTTTACACGTAAAGTATAAGAGTTTTATCATCTGATTTTTTAAAATTATTAAATGTCATATATTCATGTTATTGTTATTATTGAGACATTAATTGATTGACGCATGTCCAAAGACCATGTCCAGGAAGTTAAGGAACTGGAAACTAGACACCAAGGGAGGAGGAGGAGAAGGCAGAGTTGATGGGAGAGAAAGGCAAGCTCAAATTTGGAGGTGCCCATAAGACCTCCAGGTGGAAATGCCCAGCAGACCTTTGGCAATGTGACCCTAGCTCTGCAAAAAAGGGGCTTGGCTGCAGGCCCATATTTGGGGGTCATAATGAAGGAGAAGAGAGTTCATATTAAGTTAAACTAAATTAAATCATCCCTGAAATATGTGGAGTAGGAAAAAAACAGGTTAAGGATAGAACACTTAGGAAAGCCCATGTCTGAGGGCAGATAGGGGCAGAATGCCAAGAAAAGATGGGAAGGAACAAGCAGGACAAAAACGTGGCCAGGTGTTAATCAAAAAAGAAGGGGCACCAAGGCCACAGCCTGGTGCTAAAGGTTTTACAACATACACAACCTTGTTTAACACTCAAAATGATACTAACAATGAGGGAATAGTATAATACCCCAATTTATACTTGAGGAAACCACAGCAGAGAAGGGTGACTTGCTCACATATGCACAGCTCATAAGAGGCATAAGTAGAATTTGAAACCAAGTAGTCTGAACGCAAAGAGTATACTTTGACCTCCGCTAAACTAAACTAAGTACTAAAAATTGTGCCTTGGATCTAGCATTCAAACAAAATGCTGAAAAAAAACAGAGTTTTTCAGGGCGATGGTGCCTGATGAGCAAGTCAGACCTAGGGAAGCACCGAGGACGAAGGCCAGCTCCGCCGCTCTCCACTGGCACGAGTCTGACCCTCGTGTGGTCCTCAGCACAAGCGTGAAGGTGGAAAATTTCTCATTATGGATTACACTGTATTGTCAATAAAGCACAAATTACTCCCCAACAGATCTTTCCAGACAAATGAGTAAATGGATGAACAGAGAAAACATGTGTTCAGTCTATTATACAGACTCAGTGAATTCACTATTAAAATGTGGAAAGCAAAACTGATTGTATCGCTGACAATGGTAATTTCTCGCTCCTATCCTTAGCAGCCTGGTCATCCACATAAACCAGCAATGCCCACACTCTTAGGAAGCATTCTGGCAGGTAGGAAGCACTCCAACTCCGCCCCACAAAAGAAAACCAAACCTGGAACATGGTCCAAGCCATCCTGCCTCAGTGGTCCAGGCCATCCTCCAAGAATGGTTTCCTGCCATATTGAATGAAACTATCCTTACAGAAAGAGGTGAAATTCATTGTCCTGAACTTTGAGGGAGACTTTGCTAATCTCTTCCAGTAGATCTGGGAAGGGCCCAGGCATATGCACTTTTAGCTATCATCCCAGGTAATTTCTAAGCAAGTGGTCCCAGAAGGAGCCCTGAGAAACACAACTGAGTGGTCATGCTTGGCTGGTCTCTAAGAAGGAAGGAGACAGATGCAGGAAACGAGAATAGAGAGAAAAGGGCCTTTTATTCTTGGAGGCTAAGAGATTAGGGAACAGGGGATCCAAAGAGTCAGAGGTCCAGCTGCTTCTTAGAAAGGGCACTCTGATCAATGGCTGACTCTCCTACCAAACCATAAGCCCAGGGATCTGTGCCTGTTGCTGATGTACGGCTACCCGAATGTTTAGCACATGGTATGTTTAACACAGTACTTCTTGAATGAATGATTAGTGTAGGAATAAATGAATATATGAATAGTGGCACTGTAGTGGATGGCTTGAAAGAGGCTGAGGGCCTGAAAGGCTCTTACTGTGGTCTGAGCATGGGATAAGGGCCTGTGCACAGCAGGGGAGTGAGAATGGAGAGGTGCAGAATTAACACTCATTCTGGCATATTTGAAGCCAAAGAGACCCCACAGTGCTCCTTTGGAGGCATTTCCATATTTCTGGCATATTCGAGAATGTCTACAAATCTAAAAAACTTATGAGACATAGTCAAGACTGAACTGTATTGCAAAGCTAGTCCTCCACCCCACCTCAACCCTGGGAAATATTATTCTCCAAGTACAGACAGCTGGGCAGTGGGATGGAACTCCTGCTTTATCCAGACCAGAACACACCCAGCCCAAGCAGGCACGTTCCTAGCTCATTCCAGCTAGAGGTTTCATTCTGGGTTTGGCAGTCATTTTGGGGTTTTTGTGTCCTAAAGACATTTAACTCTGTACTTAATTTAGGTTTAATAGGCAGCTATTATATTAAATAGAGACCAGCTGAACTGATTATTTAAGACATAGTTATGGTTGTTTAACAACTATGTGGTTTGACTGCTACATCTCAATAAAGGTTTTCCAGTACTCGGCTATTATTACAGCTTTGTATTCAGTAACTGTCCCCACCTAGCCACTGCCCTCTCTTTAACTATTGCCTGAGAGCCCAGAAGCTCCCAGGTCTGCTTCTTCCCGCAGTCCCCAGACTGCTGAGTGTCTGAGAATCATGAGTATCCACAGAGACCAGGAAACTGGAGCTGAGACCACGTGTGGCTGTGCTGGAGGGTCTGGTCCTGCTGACAAGGAGCAGGCTCGTGGCTGCACGCCAGCTCCAGCCCTAAACGGCCTGTCAGCAGGATTCAGGACTTGCCTCCCAATGGCAGTATGGCTTTGCTGGGAAACTCAGGCCACAGCTGAGCCCAGGAGGTGACTCAGGCACTTGGGACTCCTCTAGGAGAAGAAAATCTGTATGTAACAAAGAGAACTAGGAGGAAAACTGAAAGTTTGGGGTCTGCTGACTTTGACTACAACTAGCTTTGACATGCTAAAGCCTGAGACAAATTTACGGGAAGAGGGTCTTCCTGTGAGCTTATCACAAGCCAAGATACTGAGCATCAGAAACACATTTTTAAATCTGAGCCTCCATATAGAAAGAAAGGAAAGGAAAGAAAGGGAAGAAAGGGAAGATAGAAGAAGGAAAGAAAGAAAAAGGAAAGAAAAAGGAAAAGGAAAAGGAAAAGGAAAAGGAAAGGAAAGGAAAGGAAAGGAAAGGAAAGGAAAGGAAAGGAAAGGAAAGGAAAGATCAGCATAAATCCCAAGGACAGGAAAAAAAAAAAAAAAACAGCCCAGGAAACATTAGGATAATGATGCTACAGTAGCATCTTTTTCCTTCGCTGTCCAAAGAGAATCACAGTCTAAACTGAATTGATAGGTAGAACAGTGAAGGAAGTCATTAAAAAGACAGACTTCACCAAGAGCTTTTCCAATGAAGAAAATCAGACTTTTGGAGGCAATTTTTCAAATGGGGTTTATTTCAGGACTTGGCAATGATCAAGTAAAGCCTTTGGGAAGTGCAGCTTTCTGAAGGACTGGGGACAAATCGGAGGCCAAATTGGAATTATTTACACTTATCAGGGTGGGCCTAGCATGGATGACTTAAACCAATGAGCCCACCAGTCTCCATCTCCACTAACCTCTCAGGGCATACTTCTTAGCACACTCACTTAATGACCCAAGTTTAGTTGCATTTTCTGTTCAGAAAACACTTTATGCCCAAAATCCTTACTTAAATTTGACCCAAATATCCTACTCTGCATGTTTTTTTTTTTTTTTTTTAGTTATTTTAGCTAAGGCAACTTGTAACTGAAACCATACTTACTAATTTTTGCTAGAAAGTTATTGACTGATTTGAGTCAAAAAGTTGGTTTTAGCCAGTTCTAGCCTAAGTAATATGTGCCTTTACATCCTCCTCGTGTTACAAACACAGCACTGTTGTCCATCACAGACCCCCAGCTCTCAAAATGCAAGTGTTCACCATAAATTCAGAGAGAAAAGACTGGCCTGAGTGTCTGCTTCACCCCAGCCCATGTTCCCAGACAACTCACAGGCATCTCAGTCTGTGTATATCTCCCCAAAGGCCTGCTCTACAGACCTGCCAACAGCTGAAAGTTATAAATAGGACAGTTAGGGAGGATGGGGGATAGAGAAGCAAAATTTAATATGAATTCAGATGCAATGAGCCAAGAAAGTTCTTTGGAGGGACAAAGAAGGGAAATATCAGCAGTGTACTTCTAAAGCCAAACAGAATGGTTCATATTAGCTTCACCAATTAAACCTGTTGGTCGCAGGGGGTGACTATCAAAGAGAACCTGAGAGATTAGTCTAACTCAATGGCATTACTTGGGAAATGTCACTTTCTTGGATAATATCTGATCCAGGTTAGTGGCCTAGTGTGGGGGGCAGAGGGGCGGTGCGCACCTGTAGGCCTCTCCAGAATGGGAATTCCACAGGGCACCTGAACCTTGGCACACTGGCACACAATGAACTTGAAGCATGGCCTCATGACCAGGGGTGTTTGTTGGGGTGACTGATTAACATCCATCTCCCCACCTGGATCCTAAGGTCCATCTCTGTCCTGCTTGTTATTGAATTCCCAGTGCCTCCTACAGTGTCTGGTGTAGATACCACTATTCCATACCGTCTCCGCGTGGCCTGGCCAGCCTCTGCACCAAAGCACGGGCTTCAGTCCCCCAACCTCTCGCTTCACTGTGCTGTGATTCTGCTTCCCCAACTGTCTCCTCTCAGGAAGTTTATAGGCTCTTCTTAGTCAGTTAGCTTCACAGCCCTAGTGCCTGCAGGCTCGCCAACACTTGTAGAATGAATGAATTGCTCCCTAAGGAAGACACATGATTTAAAGAAACTGCAACTCATGATGTTTTCCTATTATGTACATTAACAATTTCAGACTTCTTGGTTTATTCATGATGTCATGTAGTCCTTCCTTACAAGCATCTTCAGCTTGGGGACTACGAGGAAGCTGAACAGCTCAGGCAAGCTGACTTGTAGGAGAGATCAGACATGGAAGAAGGGGAAGCAATACTCTTCTTTGTATCCTATAGGTTTTGTTTGTTTTATTTTAACGATTGGTTCACACCAACCCCATAAGTTAAAACCCTCAGACTTCGTTCCCCATTTATATCCTTAGGACTGTCATCCTCCATTCACCACTGACTGGGTGTGTCCAGTCAATTTAACCTACCTACACTGGGCCATCAACCCAGCAGGTGAGGTCCTTTTGAATTACTGTCTCTACGGGAGGCCTGCCACCAAAAGCCACACTCTTCTCATTGCCAAAACCTTGTCCCATGGCTCTGTGAAGCTGCTTCCATCTGGGTTCCTACCAAGGGTATTCTTGGCTTGTTCTCTGCTCCCAGGAAGAAACAGTCTGGTTCCTCTGTGCTCTCCAGGGGAGTTCGTCAGTGTATCTACCTTTCTTTCTGTTTCTTAGGTGACTCCAAGACCACTAACTGTGGCACCCCTGCCTTCCCTTGGGGGTGGCATCCACATTTCTCCAGAGGCTGCCCT
>NW_011888815.1:2466922-2488164 GCF_000151845.1 Pteropus vampyrus | reverse complement strand
CCCCATTTATATCCTTAGGAATGTCATCCTCCATTCACCACTGACTGGGTGTGTCCAGTCAATTTAACCTACCTACACTGGGCCATCAACCCAGCGGGTGAGGTCCTTTTGAATTACTGTCTCTACGGGAGGCCTGCCACCAAAAGCCACACTCTTCTCATTGCCAAAACCTTGTCCCATGGCTCTGTGAGGCTGCTTCCATCTGGGTTCCTACCAAGGGTATTCTTGGCTTGTTCTCTGCTCCCAGGAAGAAACAGTCTGGTCCCTCTGTGCTCTCCAGGGGAGTTCGTCAGTGTATCTACTTTTCTTTCTGTTTCTTAGGTGACTCCAAGACCACTAACTGTGGCACCCCTGCCTTCCCTTGGGGGTGGCATCCACATTTCTCCAGAGGCTGCCCTGCAGAGCCTTGCTCCTGCTATGTGGGCGAGACCATTAGGTACAGTCTGAGTGCATTTTCTCTCAAGAATTCCTTTTATAAAGGTGTCTTTTCTAATACCCAGACCTCCCAGTGGGGGGTGGGGGAGTGGGAAGGTTCACTGTCATTGTATAGTTTTTCAAACTGCAATTTAATGATCCTTTAATAAGATATAAAATTGATTTTGAGGGCTGGACCAGCATTGAATACATAGAGTAGAAGTTCATTCATTATAAATAGGAAGAGTAAGTATTGAGCATCTTTTGTTTTAGTTGTAGATGAGAGAGCGAGAGAGATTTATTGTAAGGAATTGGCTAATGTGATGGTGAGGGCTGCCTAGGCAAGTCCAAAACCCATAGGAAGGCCAGCAGGAAGGCCAGCCTAGACCTCTCAGGTTGAAGCTGCTGTCCACAGATGAGATTTCTTCTACTTCACAAAAGCCTCAGCTCTGGTCTTAAGGCCTTTCTACTGATTAAACCAGTCCCGCCTGGGTTATCTAGAATAACCTTCCTTATTTAAAGTAAACTGATTACAGATTTCAACCACACTCCAAAATACCTTCACAGCGACACCTAGCTTAGTGTTTAAATTACTGAGGACTGTAGCCTAGCCAAGTTGGCACAACAGAACAAATGTGGAGGATTCTTTTTCTTTTAACTGTGAAAGATTATGATGGTACAATTTTATGTTAATATATCTGAAAGTCTCAATGAAATGGATCATTTTCCAGGAAAACACAATTTACTTAATTTGTCACAAACAGAGGTAAAAAAAAAAAAAAAACAAATTGCAGTGACCAAAAAGCATGGAAGAAAGCAAACCAGTTTCAAAGAACTGCTTCCCCCAAAAAAGGCTTTGGGGTCAGACTGTTGTCACAGCATGTTCTTTCAAATGTTCATGGAACAGATAATTCTCACATTATGTAAACTATTCCAAAGTACAGAAAAAGATGGAACACAATCTAACTTATTTATAAATCTAGCTGAGCATTAAGACCAAAACCAAAAAAGGATATAGCAGGAAAGTGAATAATTTCAATAATAAATAGATACAAAGATTATAATTAAATCTTAATTAAATATCAGTGCACTGAATTCAACAGGACAACAAAAGACAATGACAGCTTCTGGGGTGACACAGTATATTACACACACTTCTACCAATCGCCACAGCAAAGATGCATGCACTTCCTGTGGGCTAAATGACACCTGCAAGGAGGACTGGTGTCTCACCCAAGAGGGCAGCCCACTGAGCACGGAACACCCACTGCCTTACCCACCCAACGAGAGGACAAACCTGAGTTTGTAAAAGGGTTGACCTGGAGGTAAAAGAACCCTTTCTCCTACATCTGGAAACAGTGACATAAGGAACTTCAAGTTTTCCCCAAAATAATCCTCTGTGTGTACCATGAGATGACCAATATTCTCTTGCCTGCCACGGAAGGAGCACAACAGCCAGTTAGAAAAGGAGGCAACAGAAGCCTGATGAGTAAAAGAAAGTCACTTTCCTTCCCTGTTCCCTGTCCCATTGCACCTGAAATGAAGAGAGAACAAACAGGACTAAGAGCCAGAGGTTCCACCTTGAGCCTGTGCAGAGGAAGGCAATAGGCAAGATTTAAATAGAATTTGAATTTGAGATTGAAGCATTAAACTGGGCTGAACATTAATAACTCAGAGGCACCTGAGTGCTGCAGAACCAGCATGCCATCGCAGGCCTAGCAGGGGAGGCAATCTGGCAGGAGTTTGACCGAAAAAAATGCCCAACAAACTAGTTATGTTCTTCTTTTAATTGTCTGTACTTCCCAAATTTTCTACAATAAGCAGATATTACTTTTTTAAGCAAAAAATTTAAGGTTGAAACCGACACTGGATTGCATGGAAAGGAAAAGTTTGCCATGTAAGAAATACTTGAAGGAGGCTGTGATAGAGAGGATTTAGGAGGCACTTACTATCACATATCTAAAAAGGTGTCCTTTGTAACCATCCACTCCATAAAAACATAAGCTATAAATAATAATAGCACTGGAAGAAAGGATAGGCTTACTCTACGATCTCGCAAATGTCAGAACAAGGGTCACCAATTTCCAGCCTCAGGGAGACAGATTTTGGTTCCTTGTGAAGACAGCCTTTCTTTCCACTGCAGCAGCCCCGCACGGATCAGGTGTCTGTCCTTGTTCTACACTAAGCTGCATTGCCAACTTCTGAAGAGTGGCCTCCATACCCTATCAAATGCCAGTGTTCTAGGATTCCTGCATACCAGGGCTGGCCTGCCCCTGGCTGCTTAATGCTAAATCCAGCTCACAGCTGCTCTCATCAGTAAATACTCTGGACCTGTGCAAAACCAAGTACATGAATATCACCTCACTTCCAAGCACTGTCTCCTTAGGCTTTCAGCTTTTCGACTTCCCTAAGCAGGTCTTCACCAGAGGTCACATTTGCCCAGGTGATTGCAAAGGATATGAGAAGCAGTGGCACAATTTCCTCTCCCTCTGTTCTTTACAACAGAATGGTGAAGCAGTTTGGAGAAGGTCGGACTTCACAATGCCATGGAAGTGATAGTATGATTAGCAACAACAAAGCCTGACTTTGCTAGAACACTTTAGCACACTGGAGAACATTGATTCTGTATATTTTCAGCAGCACAGACTACCCTAAAATAATAAACATGTCTTGTACAGTGTTACAAAGACTCAAACCACCATCGCTTCCAAGTTAGAGTTACAAGTAGATACCTGGCAGGCGCCTTGACGGCACAGAAACCCTGAACTAGCCCCTGACCTGTCCAGCCTTAGTTCCTCACCATTCCTCCAGCTCCCACATTCCCAGTCCTCCAACAAGCTCATGCCTTGGCGTGGGGCAGAAGCCTCTCACCCTGCTCTCTGCATCACCCCTCAAGAATCCCCTCAATTTTCCTGAATGTCTCCTTGCCCACCCAACTCACATTTTGCTACTTCATCACTGTCCTCTCTTGGTGAGCTGGGCATACCTCTCTCACAGGCCTGATGATGCTTTCTTGTCATTGCCTGCCTCTATCTAGACTGGGAGCCCCTGGAGGTAGGACCTCTGTCTTCTCAACTCTGCGTCCCTAGCAGCATGCCTGGCATACAGTGGGCTCTCTGCAAGTGTTGGCTAATTGACTGAATACAGCAGCCACACCACCGTAAATGTATTTCCTTTGTTTAGTCCATGCAGCAAACAGTGTTCTGAAGCCAAAGTGACTGCGTCTAGCAGGGCTTAAAACCTTGATTGCTCACTCTGCCTTCGTAACTCTCTAAAGCACACCCAATGCCCCAAAAATCGATCAAGGTGCATGTGATTACGGAGCTCTTTGGTTAATTGCAAACCCTATTAGTTTCCATAAAAAGCTGGCATTTTATATAAAGTTGAAACAGGTCACTGGTTTTGAAGATGCATGTGATGTGGTTTCCTGATGGGCAAAGAAACTTAGAGAAATATTTATTATGCTCACGGATGACATTCCAGCTATTGTCCATGTTCCTTTTTATGGCATCATAAAAATTACTTTTTACGGTCAGGCTGGTTGACATCTTCATCGAATCCCCTAAAGTGCATTTGTGCCAATAAGTAACATTCAGCAACCTTCAACAAAGGTGTATTGAGTGACCGCTATGAGCAGGGCACTGAGTAACAGAGTTTGTCTCCAAGGCTTTCAAATCTGCTAAAAATATTCTCAATTTCACAGCACTCAGGACAAAATATATATATATATATGTTTGCTCTAGCAAAAATATATAGCCTCCCCTCTGGGGCCCACTGGGTGAAAATGCACCTAGAGCCGCCCAGGGAAATGAAACCTCACTTCATGGATCTTCCAGATCTCCTGAAAGGTTCTGTCTCCAGCTGGCTCTGGAGAACTTGCTCATTAAATGCTGCACACAAGCTCTGTCTCCAAGCAGCTGAGCTGTGGGGCACACTGCAATCCCTCAGCCCTGGGAACTTGCCTTGTTAGGTCCCAGAGACTGAGGAAGCACAGATGACCACCAATCCTCTCCCTACTTCAAAATTTAAGGCACTTTCAAAGCAGAGGGAACAACATGGTTAGTTAATCCCTTTGAGTTCCAGTTTCTTCATCTGCAAATGGGGATAATGCTGTCTTACCCTATCTTCCCCCATGACCACCACCCAGCTACCATGCAGAAGTGGCTGAAAAGATAAAGAGGACTGATGAGGAGGAGCATGTCAGTGACAGGCATGGAGGAAGGAAGGGAAGTATTGATGATGGATCACACCAAGGCTTCTAGCCTGGCGGCCACATGGATGATGATCCTGGTACCTCTGAGCATCAGAATCCAATCATGCCTGATGCTGGCCTATCCTGGGTTTCTCGGTAATAAAAACCAATAGCATTAATTTCCTTTACTTAAACCAGTTTGAGTTAGAATTGAGCACAATCCTCTTAGCAGCTGAACTAACTCTGGACTTGCTTTGCCCCACAGAATATATGTCAGAAGACTGCTTATCCTTGCCCAGGTTGCTTTAGCGCTCAGTATCCCCAGTGCCTTGCCTCCTGGGCCACTTGCCTTTTGAGACATCCTGTGCCTTTCATCCTCCAGGGACCATTGTCACAAGGCAGCTGAGGTCTTCTCTGGCCACGCTCCCCCTGCAATCGACAACGCCACCTCTTCTAGCCCTGAACTCAGTATTATTTGCCTTTTGTGACTGAAAGGAAAATGAAACAATCCACTCGAAAGCAAATAGCAACATTCTTTAAACATGTTTCTTTTCAGCGCCTGGTGCACAGCCCTGTCTGTAGGCTACTGATGGGGACATTTAAACTGGTGAGAAAAGCTATTGATTGTTGACATGCTACTTAGCTCCTCGGGTTTCGGCTATCAATAGCTCATCAGTGTCTCCCTCTGAGTGTTTAGCAATTCGCCTTCTCTCCACTCCAATCAGACAAGTACAGTCCCGACCTTGGGAAAGAAAGAGGAGCTCGCTTACCTGTCACATGAGGCAGATTCTTTGTCTCAGATGATCTGGGGCCCACTGGCCCAAGATTTAGCCCCCAGGACCTCCTAGCTTAGGTATTTACCTCCCAAACACCTGCTCTGATACCGAATACACTGAATTTGAACCTACTTCCCTCAACCAAGAAACAGGTCCTGCTGATACAGGCACCTTGATACATCACAGCAAGGTTTTCACGCAGGTCCAGGGGCTGACCCTGATGGTGACACAGTTTCTCACCCGGTTACAAGGGATTCAGCTGCCTTTCTCAATGTCATCAGGGCACTGGATGTGAGAAATTATAAATGCAAATACCGTTGACTAATTAGGCTCAGTGGCTATTTATCTGTCGCCTCCCTAGGCAACCTTACCCACTATGGAATTGATTTCTGCTCTGAAGCTGATGGGACCAGCTGAACTTATGCCTGATATGACAATGTCTTTGAGCCCCAAACCGAAGCTCCCTACTGCAGAGCATTCTCAGATGACATGCAGACACCTCTAACTCAATTTGTACAAAACTGAACTCAGTATCTTCCCCTGAAATCTGATCATCTAACTGTATCTCCTGACTCAGTCTACTGAACTACCCATATCCTAGAACCATAGTCATGAAAACATCCTCAACTTCTCCCATAACCAACTGCCATCACCAAAGCCTATTGATGTTACATGCTTAATATCTCTCTGTCACCCAGTCCTCTCCATCCCTACAGCAGCCTTGGCTGGGCTAGAACAGCCCTCTCATTGATCTCTCATTTCCTCTCCAATCTCCTTTTCACCCTGTAGAGTGATCTTCTCTACAGTGCAACTCAACTCTGATCTGTCCAGTGCTGACCTCCTGGATAAACTCTACCTCCAGCCCCGATGATCTAGCCAGACAGACCTGCCTAGAGTTCCCCAAGATTTTTCACACATCCAGCTTCATTCAGGCTGTCTGCTCCTCCTGAAAGCCCTCTTCAGGGTCACCCTGCCCAACTCTTTCCCCTACCCTCAGTGTTGGTCATTCACGTCTTTTGTGTCTATAAGTCTAATCTTCCTCTAACCCTGCATTCAGCTTGTGCCTTGCAGCCCTTCACTTCTGGGTCAGTCTCATTTATTAGGGATGTGGGCTCCATAATTTTCTCCCTGCTGAATCCCCAGCCTCTAAGCAGCATTCAGTAAAGTCTTCCTAAGGATCAGAAGAAGAGTTTCTGCCTCATCAACAGTGTTTCCCTCCTTCCTAGGATAGCCCTCACACTGACCTCAGAATGCAGCCGGTCTTTGTGCCCAGACCCCTGTGGACAAGAACCCATGAGGTGGTTCAGACTGCTGAGCTAAAAAGGAAGGTGCTCCAAAGCTTCCAGCAGGGGAGCCTACACTTTAGGGGGAAGAGAAAATGGCGCAAGCCCCTCTCCCACCCCTAGCAAGCCCCTGGAAAAGTCTTCCTGTCCCCCATGCATTTTCTCTGGTCACCTAGGAACACTGCTTGGTATTTATGAGTGTAGGGAATGTTGCTCTAGCAGGCCTTTTTTCTTTTGTTTCTTTAGCCAGGAACATTTAATGGTTTAATGCTTGCTCTTCTCAAATGCAGGAATGTGAATGGCTCCCTACTGTGAAGACTGGTCTTCATTCCCACAGGGTCATTTCACCTGGAAGTAATCTACTGGTTACTATGTTCAAGATCCTCAATCTGACCTCTGGAGAAAATGCTAGGATGTGGCCCTCAAACCCCAGAGGCCCCAGTTCAGAAGACAGCTTAGCTACCAGATGAAAATAGAATCTACCCTCTTCAACAAATTCCCAACTACCATGCAATGTTCAATTATAAGGTATTGTGAGACACATTTCTTAAACTGAAACTTTCAAATGAGTGCATTCATCTCAAAAATCACCTCACTGCTGTCAGCCTTTGCTCAAAGCACTGGAACCTCAAGGTCAGCAAAAGGTCTGGAGACAAGTGGTCAGTTAGGGCAGCAGACAAGATGAGGCAGGAGCAGAACCCATCAATCAGTCAGTCAATCAATAGTTGTCAAGTTCCTACTGTGTGCCAAGCTTTGCAGGCACAGTGGTGGACAGGACAGAAGAGTCCCTGCTCAAAGAGTATCTATTCCCCTGAGTGGTAGCAGACCATGGAGAAGACTGGGAAGTGCCTTAAAGCCAAGAGGAGTCCAGATTTCCCTCTAGGGACAACCAGAAGTCATCAAAGGCTTTAAGCTAGAGAGCGACATTTTTGAATGAGCCATCTGGTTTAGGGAAAGAATGGATCATTAGAGGACAGTGCTAAAAGCAGGAAGTTAAAAGTCATTGTAGTAGATCCAGCAACTGAGGAAGTATGTTAGACAGGGCTGGCTCTGGGGATGGCAGTTTGGGAACGGATTTCAGATGTACCTTTAGGGTACACTAATGAACGCAATGTGGAAGATAAGAGAGAAAAGCATTGGGGTGCCTCCTCACTTGAGCAACGAGGGGAACGATGGTCCCATTTATAAGACAGAAAAGGTTTGGTGCAAGGAGAAACTATTTTTGGGAAAGGGACAATTCAAATCTTGTGTTGGACATTTTAAGCTTGAGACATTGGTGTAGCGACATCAAAGAAGCTTTTATTAGACACATGAGTCTACAGCTTGTGGGTGGGGATGGAGAGTCTGAACCAGAAAGAACCTTAGAGACTGCAGAGCAGAAATATGATAGTTTATATCCCAGAAGAGAACACAATGAAATAGCCCAAGTTTTCGTTTAGGAAACAGGCTTGTTTCAGAGTATAATAAGAAAGGGTTTTGAAGGGAAGGAATCACCCTCTGCAACAAATTCCAATTTTCCTGTGCAGGGGAGGTGGGCAAGCCATCCACAAATAGAGTCTGAGACCCTGACCATGTGGCCTCAGACAAGTCACTGCACCTGTTTAAGCCTCAGAGTCCCCGTCTGTGAAATGAGAGAGTTCAACTCGACATTTCAGCTGTGGTCTCTTCAGTGCCTCACCTGGAGCCCAAATCATTCTTGTGCTTACACCCTTGGCCTGGTGCCATGCTGGGACAGTGGTCACAAGCACCTGAAATGGTCCCTGCCTCAGGAAACTCTCCCTTAAAGTTGGAGACACCAGACACTAATGAGGAATGTCTGTAAAGTGCATGGTGGTTGTCTCCAAAGGTACTGACTCATTGAGAAGGGAGCCATCCCCCTCTCAATGCCTGCCTAGGAGACCTGCAGACATAATTTGTTCTAATGATGAGCAAACTCTTCTCTCTTTGGGAAGAAAGGAAAATATCTCTTTGTGATGGAGGCAGCTGGAAGCCACTGATCATTGTGCTACAATCTGAGTTGTAGACAAGGCCATCACGTCATCTAAGGGAAGAAAGAGAGTTTAAGAAAATTACCTGATAAACCATTGTTCCTTAAGCTCAGAGCCCGGCAATAAGATTCAAGCAGCTCAACAATTACTCAGTATAAGAGTCTGGTGCCTGCCATGGGGGATGAGGTGGCGGGTAGGAAGAAGAAGTGGGGGAGGATGAAGAGCAAAAGATGATGCTGCTGAAACAAATTGTAAATAACTATTGATTGTTTTTTTAAAAAATAAAATAAATACACACACAGTCTGGAACTAAAATCCAACTTAAGTGACAGGTGAAGACGTGGGTATAGGGAAGAAAACCGTGCTGAGATCTGGCCATAAGAAGGAATGAAGTACTGATTCCTGCTACAACATAAATGGACACTACGCTAAGTGAAAGAAGCCAGGTACAGAAGACCATGTATTACGTAAGTCCACCTATAGGAAATAAGAGAAATGTCTAGAATCGATGAATTCATAGAGATAGAAAGTGGATTCATAGTTACCTAGGGCTGTGGGGGAAGGAGGAATTGGGGGGGGGTGATAAAAATATTCCAAAATCCATCATGATGAGGGTTGTACAACTTTGGGAATACACTAAAAATCATTGAACTGTATCCTTTAAATGGGTAAATTGTATGGTATGTAAGTTACATCTCACAAAAGCTATTATATATATATATGTATATATATATATGTATGTATGTGTGTGTGTAGGTGTGTGTGCACGCGTGCACACTAAGGCTCTTCTTCTTGTTGTATTGTGGAGAAATGGTTATAAATACTGATTAGCTCTAAATGCTGAAAGATGAAATGCTGACTATTAATTCGACTATTAAAGTAAGAGCCACTCCTGTGTCACAAGAGAGCAGACAATCAAGAAATGTTGCTCTCAAAAACTACTTGCTGAACTCATTCTATTCCCAGATTCGTTTGGGGGTTGGAAGGAATGTCATACTGGTTGTTTGGGAGATGGGACAAAATGAAATGCATGCTTTATGATAAATGTCACTTCTGTCAATTCTGGCAGTTGCAATATGTGCAAGAACAGAACTCTCCCCGTAGGGTGTAAAGGGAGAGCTGTGCTTGGAGGAGCTGTGGAGCAAAGCCAGAGGGATGCGGCATGCTAAGGTGGAGACGATACTGAAAGGACACTCGGGGGGAGGTGGAGGCAGGCACAGGGCATAGAGATTAGACTACGATAAAGCAAGCATGATAGATATTAAAGCTGGACTCAACTTACATTCTGTCATGATCTTAACATTTGATTTTGCCCGAATCCAGTCGGCAGCATCTGGAGGGCTTGTTGGAACACAGCTTGCTGGGCCCTGTCCCAGAGTTTCTGATTCAGTAGGGGTGAGGCTGAGAATTTACACTTCTAACAAGGGCCAGATGATGCCGATGCCGGAGCTAAAGCAGCCGATCCGTGGACCACACTGTGAGTAGCAACAGTGAAGGGAGCCTCCCAAATACATTCCAGTGCTGGCTGAGCTCGCACTGAGGACTCTTCAACAGGCATTTAAGACCACTCTTGAGATCTTTCAAGGGCAGAAAGGGTTAAGGGAGAGCTGTCATTCTGCCCTGGGAAGACCAGCCGGGGCCCTCATGCAGTTTAGACTGGACTCTAGGCTTCTCGTGTATTGATTGCAATCAGCCAAATTACCCCTATAGCAAATTGTCTTGAATTACTGCAATAGTAATAGGTGCAGCTGGGTAAATAATGTACAGGATGGTGCAAGTCTATATTCATTAAGAGGTTGCCCACACTGTGTGTCTCTTACTGAGTCTAGCTCAAAATGACTTGTTCCCACCAACCTGATATTTCTCAGTACTTGTACATCTGCAAACTCTTCCTTTGAGGACACTGGGAATCTTCATGCATTTGTTACAGGTCTCTAAACGTAGTCTCCAAGGTTTCGTCACATATATTCATGGAATGGCCACAGAGACACACATCCCAAGTGTCTCCAAGCTTCTTAACGGCATGTATGTTAACTGTGTAATATCTGCTGAAGATAATGAAATTCATGATTAGAAACAAGTTACTCTCAATTACAGGCTGCGTTAGAAGCAAATTAATGAATTTGAAGACTTTGTGTCTAAAATATAAATTTCATTTTTTCCCAGCTTTATACAGATATAATTGTCAATTAAAATTGTATAAATTTAAAGTGTAAAATATGATTTGATATACACATGTATTGTGGAATGATTATAATAAAGGCGGTTAACACATCCATCACCTCACATAGTTACCACTGTGTGTATGTTGAGAACATATAAGATCTACACTCTCAGCAAATTTCAAGTATTCCATACAATGTTGTTAACTGTAGTCACCATGCTATACATGGGGATTTTTGCCTGAGTGAAAAGGACTATTAGAAACACAATATTTTCTTAAGGAAATCTTCCCTGTGATGGGATATGGCAGAGACGAACCATGGTGGGGCTAATGGAGATTAAGATAGACCATGCAAACTCCATGGAAACTAAGCCATGTTTCTGTTATGTAATAGGTTTGGTAATTATACTAAAAAGGTAAGAAAGTCCACAGCCAAGGGGAGATCGGGATGGGTATTAATGAGCAATACAGCTAGAAAGTGGAGGAATGAGACAGCAAAGAGTGCCCATGACATGAAGATCTGCCATTGACTAAGGCCCAGGTTCCTCAACCTCTGAGGCTCTGTGCTGCCTCTCTGATGGTTCCAATGCCCGTGGAGCCTCCCAGATTGTGGGGGAGGTTACCAGTGGGAGCAGGTTGTGCTGCTGTACCAACCCCGGAAGTCAGCCTGACCCTATGGTACACACCCTACAGGTGAGAGGCTAGACCAGAACACCAAGTCAGGGAAGGAGGGTGTAAACCTGTCCTGGTCACCTACCAAGGAACTTTCACCCACATTAGTTCACTGAATGCTCTCTAAAACCTTATCTGGACAAAACTGAGCATTTGCTGAACACCAATTAGGTTCTAACACTGAGTCTCCCTTTTTTTAATTCTAATAATCTCAAACTTAAAGGAATATGAAGTAAGGCACAGGGCAATCTTCTAGCTAAACACAGGCTAGATTTAACATCTATAGATTTGCCACATTTATTTCAGAAATTATTTTTTAAACATGTTTCTGATATAATTTAAGTAACTTCTGAAATACCCACTTCTTAATCCTTCCTTCTGGATTAAGAAATTCAAATTGGCAATTACAAAATAGTCATGGGAATGCAAAGTACAACATAGGGAATACAGTCAATATTAACTATGCATACTTCCAGGTGGGTACTAGACTAATCCGGGGGTCACTTTGCAAATCATATAAATGTCTAAGCACTATGCTGTACACCTGAAACTACTATAAAATAATACTGAATGTCAACTGTAATTGAAAAATAAAAATAATTTTAAAAATCCTTCCTTTTTGTGTCTTTACGCTTCTACTAATCTGTATGTTTATCCCTAAATAATAATAATATTGCATTTTAAATTTTACATAATTGGTCACATTATATTTAGATTCTGTAGCTTCATGTTTTCATTCGACTTTCAGTTTTCAAGAACTGTGGGTATTAAGAGTATAGATCAATATGTGAACGCAACATTGCTGAGCTTATCCCATGAATACGAGGGCATTTCCAAGGAATGTGGTCTGTATGATAATTATCCTTAGAGCTTGAGACTTTGAGATTTAGAATGTGGTCAGTTTATGGAAATGTTCCATATGAGCCCAAGAAGTCTGCATTGTTTCTGTTCATGGGGTTCTGTCTGTGTCTATTAGATCAAGTATGTAAGTGGTATATACTTACTAATTGGCATCTACTTAATCTCATTGAAGAATTGTGTCTAAAATTATAGTAATAAGACTTTTCCTGTATCAATTATTTTGATCTTTTTTAAATCATGTATGGTATGAATCTTATGGATGAAGAAATGTTTTTGATCTTAACTTTTTTAAATCATGTATGGTATGAATCTTATGGATGAAGAAATGTGAGGCTCCAAGGTAGGAAGGGATAGATTCAGGGTTGGAATCTGTCTGCTTCTAGAAGTCAGTATCTTTAACTGAAGAAATAACCTAGCCACTAGGGCAAAAAGAGGCAGTTCGACCTATGTTTAAATCCAGATATGTGAGGCTCTGAGAACTCTCCACTTCTAAACAATTGTGCAAAATTGGGCAAACAAAAATCAGACCTCTCTGAATTACATCCTGCCACTCCAAACTTGGCAATTTGGTTGACCTTGTCTACTGACTTTCAGTGGGTCCCCTGACTTCCCCAGCGTGCACTACCTCCCATGGTTGTCTTTACAGATGCCAAGATCTTTGGGCCTCAGGCCCACCCTCTTCCACCTCTCAAGGCTCTCCTGACCATCAGGTGGCCCAGCAATGGCAGATTCATAAATTAACAACCAAAGCCCAACCCAAAATGTCTTCCCAGCCTTAATGTCTGTATTTTGTCCCTGTTAGAACAGAATCTGAAATGGCAGATTCACCATAACAATTCACATAGCTTAGGCATCGAGATCCCTCTTTTGCAAGGGCACCTTCTAAGACCCTTTACTTAATCCCGTATTTATAATTTTGTTTTCTCAAAGAGGACTCCAGAAATATGAACTTCAGGCCACCCAAAACCTAGATCCATCCTGCAGAAATTACTCCTTTATCTTGGAGTTCTCCTAGTCAAGTAGTAAGGTGCCACCAAGAGTTCACAGTTCATGATATCAGGATTAAGCTTAGATCAGACACAGGCCTCCCTGCGCCCCATCTCTTTTCCTGTGTATCAGGCTGGGAGCCTGCCCCCACCCCATGAGACACACTAGCCTTGGTCAGCCCTGCTGCACTATGGCCTTCAGGCCAAGGGAAGGCAATAGCTCCCAGCTCAGCAATTTGCCTGGGCCCCGCCTTGTTCCAGCTGTATCCACTGGGCTCCTGGGGAAGGGCCAGCCAAAGCCAGATGATCCGACATGATGAAAAGGGAAATTCTCAGCATTCTTTCTGCAGAAAGACATTTGCCAAATGCAATGCAATGAGGAGAAGCAGGATGAGGTTTTCTTGAGCAGCCAAATGCATCTTCAACCCTAACATGGTTCAAGGCGGAAAAAACTGGGTCACATCTAATTAAGTTGAGTTTCAGGGGGAACTAGTGTCTGCTGTGGACAGAGCAGGGGGCCAAGGAAGGGATGCCAAGGAAGGATGCAGGACCAAGCTTTGAGATACTCTCCCAATGCATTCAGACTTCCAGTTTTGGAAAAACGTCTTCATATTCCCAGAAATGACCCAATGGAACAATCAGATTACATTATTTTCTCCAGTCATCAATGCACAGTGATGGTTCCAGATAGAAAGGGCCAAAATCCTGATTTTAACTCTGTCTTGACTCTCACACTAACCGATTACCCACAGTTTCTCATAACTCAGTTTCTCAAATACTCATTTTTGTTTTTCACCAACGACAAAGGAGATGGGGGGGCGGGGCGTGGAGAGGAATGTCAGTCTGTCAGTTTGAACTTTCCAAGCCAGCTTCAGCTGGTCAGCTGCTACCAGGAGGGGTGCCCAGAAGACTGGCCAGAGTCCCGTTTCCCCCACAACCAGTAGGCAATCTATGGCTCTAGAATCACTTTCTAACATATTCTCTCAGGAAGCCTGTGCTTTTCAGTTATCAGAAGCATTAGATCATTTGGTTGTGCTGGCAAAGCCAAATATTCCCTCAAAATTCAGCTGGTCACCTCCTCCATGAAGCCTGTCTCACTGCCTCCCACCTCAAGGCTGAATCAAGCATTTGCCCACCTGAACTTCTTAGTAGAATATATGATTTTACATAACTGTCTATATCAGTGCTATCTCCCTCACCAGTCTGAAGGCATAACATCCCCACGCTCTCCTCCTGTGGTTCTCTATCTCTACCACCCTTTAGAGTTCAAAAAGACCTTTCACTCACTGCCTGATTTAATTGTTATGCTTATGAGTTGCCATTTTATAATTAAAAGAGCTGAGGCTTGGAAAGACTATGTCAACACCTAGACCTACACCCAGACCTTCTGATTCCAAGTCTGGTGTCCCCCTTTCCACAGTTCAGGGCCTATAGGAAATAAGGCTTTAAGGAAATGAAGATATTGGAAGGGAAAAAATGAAGATATTGGAAGGGAAAAAATGAAGATATTGGAAGGGAAAAAAGACTCCCTGCCCTCAAGCAGAAGGTTGGATGATAAATTATGGGCAGAGGTGCCAAAAATATAACGCGGCCACAAATTAAGAAGCCAGACAGGTACTGTGAATGGCTGAAGCAGCCCAGGTGGGGACTCTGACCCACCTGAGAAGGTGTGTCTTCCTAAACTGGCAATCCTTTATTCAAAGCCAACAGAAACACAGGCCCAGAATTACAAATTTTATTTCTGTAGCTGGAAATCTTGACTTTACTACAAAATCTATATTTTTAATGTTGGCAGCTAATCTAAAATTAAAAAAGAAAATACTGAGGGCCAAACAAACACATCTGCAAGCTGAATGTAGCCTAGGCCACCAATTTGCAACCTCTGGGGTAGGCCCACTCCCTGGACATTGGCTCAACCCATGAAATTAATCTAAGTCAGCTCCAATGCCCCTGCCCACTCACATGGCACCTTCTTACCAAGTAGAGAATGGGACGAAACATCACATTTTTTGGTGTGCTTGCTGCCTGCATTACTTTGATTGCTACCTCTCTTCAAGGACAGGAGTTTCTGAGGATTCCAACTCAAAAATGGTGGCCTTCAGCAACAAGGCTGCCACTTCAATCTTACTTTTTGCTCCTCCCTAATGCCTTTATCCTCATAACTCACAGGAGAATAATCTCATGATTTTGAGCAATCAATATGTCATTCAGATCAGTCAGCCTCCCAGAAGGAGGTAAATTTTTTTTTTAACTTTTTGCCTGATTTGGCATTTATTTTGCTTTTATTAGACTTCCAACTGCTTTCTCATATGATCCCTTTCAGACTGTTCTGCAGGTACCCCACAGAACCTCATATGGAATTTGCACAATAGTGAACCTTTCACACATGTGAAATGGAAGAATAGTAGCCTCCCAAACTTTCAGCCCACGGTCTCCTCCCCACCCCTTTGCAGACATTTTCATCTTAGAATGGCTGAAAGGCTAGGTTTCCATAGGCTGCCATATCTCTGCTGCTTCTACCACTGCTAAGCTCCTGCCATGCACCTGATCCCAATGAATCCTCACAACAATCCTCTAAGACAGGTCCTAGTTTGACCCTATACTACAGCTAAGATGAGCAAGGCCCAGAGAGGAAAAAAAAGTTCGAGTAGCATAGCTGGAATTTGAACCCAAGTCAAAGCAATTCCAGAGTCCACACCCAATGATACCAGCTGTACAGTCTTCATGGGTGTTATTAGAATTCCCATTGTACAGATGGAGAAAGCGATCTGAGAGATTATAAAAAAGTCACAACCAGTTGTTAAAAAAGCAGATTAACGATTACATCAGGTCAGCAATAGGCTCAGACTCAAGGAGCAGCAATTCTAGATCCACTTCTAAATTTTAACACAGGCTTAGTTGAAATGAAAAAAAAAATGATTATAATAAGCATTATTTATAATAAGAAAAAAGTTTAATGCTGGCTTTGCTCTAATCCCTGCTAATCGTGTCTTTAATTAAAAAGCTAAAAAAAAAAAAGAGGTACACATGAGCTTAGCATGTTGGATCTTTCCCTTCATTTGTAAGTCTGACTTATCTTCTATTTACAAGTTTACTCTTGTCTCCCAACTTCTTGCTACTCGATGTGTGGTCCATGGACCAGCAGCATCAGCAGCATCTGGGAGTTTCCCAGGAATGTGAGACCCAAGGCACCACCCCAGACTCCCTGAATCAGAATCCGAATGTTAACAAAATTGCCAGGTGATTTGTGCACATAGGAAATTTTGAGATGCACCGACGTGACCCCAAGAAATCTCAAATATGAGCCCTTTTGTGAATAATTCTCTTCTATGTATCTGAAGACAACATTGACTCGTGAGTGCTGACTTTTAAATACAAGAACAGCCTGAGGGGACCACAACAAAATGTCTCAGAAACCTCAGTTTGCAGGTGAGTCCACTTTTGGGAGACCTTGAATTAGATCTGAGTCCTCAGCTCCCCCATACTCAGCTATCAGCATCACCTGCATCTTTACCGAAGATGCCCACTCATCCTTTTACATGCGCTTTGGGTCTGTTTTTCACAGAGCCGCAGGGAGGCTGTCATGGCCTTCAAACTCCTTGCTGAACGACTGGAAAAAAAACTGATCTTTTGCCACATGGAAAGAAATGCACCCAAAAATGAAGTAATTGGGGAATAACAATGAACCTTAGGGGCTGTCCATAAAGCAAACCTAGGATGGGTTTGAGAATGTCCTTATAAAGCCATACGGTGATTCCTCAGTGTCCAAGCTGTGGGTGGTATGGGGCTGAGACCAGAACCATGGAATCCTGGGTTATAGAAGGTCAAATGGCTTCGGTCACAGGCCAAATCTGCATTGAATCCTTGTGGGAGACACACGGGAAGGGACCCTTGGCTGGAAGAAGGACCCAAGCCCGGAAAAGCCAAGAGCCTTCTCCAGGAGGCAATGCTCAGTTTTTTGGAGTCTGCTGGAATTTCATTATCCTGTGCACACTGTACAGATGGGAATTTAATAATTAATTAGAGAATAGCTTGCCCAAGAGCCCGTGCAGGGGGATTATGCAAATCAACCGAGATGTGGCAAGGGGCTGAATATTTTATAGTATGTTTAATTTGCAAATACTACCCACCCAGAAGGCTTAGGCAGGAAACCTATCATCATAATAATTATTATTACTCATGCAAAACTACTTGACTTTCCATCTCCTTTCAACTGCTTTTGCCAAACACTTCTCCCAAGAAATGTAACATTTTTTAAATGAAAAAAAAGTAACAAATGCAAAAGAATATTAGAAATGAAAGGAACATGTTTGAATAAAATAAAAACTAACATAGACCCTACATTTGTTTAGCCTGCAATTTCTTTAAAACTCAAATAGCTTCTATCCTGAATCTTCTCTCATATGCACTCTGAGTACCAAATGAGCTCAGAAGCTTAACTCCAAATGAAACCGATGCATCATTCCTTATGTATTCTATACCTTACTTACTGCAATAATTAAACCACCCATTGATTTTGAGTATTTTGAATATCCCAATATTCTTCCTATAAATTCTCCTCTGGTTAAATAAGCCAGAGTAGTTCTCTATTGCCTCATGACAAAAACCCTAACTGCTGTAACTTGTGTGGATTATAGGGGCTGGAGAATTAACACACCCCAGGGTTTCTAGCTAATTCTTTCTGCTCCACAACCACCACCATCACCACAAGTTGAAAAGTCAGTCATCTACAACGGGGTCAGCCTGTTTTCTGTAAGATGCCAAATAATAAATACTTTAGGCTTAGCAGCCCATACATTCTCTTTTGCAACATCTCAACTCTGCTGTCACAGGAGAAAGCAGCTGCAGATACTATGTAAACAAATGAGCATGGCTGTGTTCCAATAAAGCTTTATTTACAAAAACAGGTGGTAGGCCTTAATATTCTGCTGCAGCATTTCTTAAGACTTCACATAATTTTATTCTTTCAAAAAAAAAAAAAAAAGATGGGTTCTGTGACTCTGAGCATGAGTACATGCAAACCTGAATATATTAGATTCAACCAGAACTTCTCACATTTGGCAGTGTCTGGAGACCAGGGTCATTGGAATGGGGTCTCGCAGTTAGAAGGGCCCCAATATCACACTTGATCTAATACTCTGCTGTCACTGTCTTGAAATCCTTAATAATTTTTGTACAAGGGGCCACACATTTCTATTTTGCACCGGGCCTCCCACAAATTATGTTGGCAGGTGTGACAACGACATAGAAAATATCGAAACTTGTGACAACTCAGGCGCTGTTTACCTCAGTGGATAGAGGCCAGGGATGCTGTTAAATCCTACCACGCAGAGGACAGCCCACACAGGACAAAGAATTATCAAAATATCAAAACAGTAGTTGCCCCACTTCCCTCCACATCCGCAGTTTCACTTACCCGCTGTCAACTGGGGTCTGAATATATTAAATGAAAATTTCCAGAAATAAGCAGCTCCTGTTTTAAACTGCGCCATCTTGAGTAGCTGCGATGAAATCTCGCGTGATCCACTCTTTCCTGCCAGGGATATGAGGCTCCCTTTATCTAGCGTCTCCAAGGTGCACACATTTCCTGCCAATCGGTCAGTCAGGCAGTAGCCATTTCCCCGCCAGTCAGTCATGTGGTACCCCTTTCCCGCCAGTCCCGTAGCTTTCCCGCCAGTCAGTCACGTGGTATCCCTTTCTCGCCAATCACGTATCAGCCCTTTCCCCGTCAGTTAGTCAGGTAGTAGCCTTCCCGCCGCGCCCCGCTCCGCCAGTCAGTCACGTGGTACTCCTTACCCACTAATCACGTAGCAGCCCTTTCCCCGCCAGTCAGTCACATGGTCAGTCACATGGTAGCCCCTTCTCGTCAGTCACGTAGTAGCTGTTTTCCCCTTAGTCAGTCACGTAGTAGCCCTTTCCAGCCTGTCAGTCACCTGGTAGCCATCTGGTTTATCAGATCAACTGTCCCAGGTATTGCAGTGTTTGCATCCAAGTCGCCCTAATTTTACTTCAAAAATGGCCTCAAAGCACAAAAGTAGTGATGCTGGCCATTTGGATACTACCCAGGAGAAGCCGTAACATGCTTTCTTTAAGTGAAAAGGTATGTATGGGGGAAAAAAACTATATAGGGTTCATTACTCTCTGTGGTTTTAGGCATTATCTGGAGGTCTTGGAACATATCCCCTAGGATAAGGGAAGATGACTATAGTGCCAAGGTTGAGAAACTGTGAGTTAAACCACGTGTAATTGCCAATATTCTACCATTTTTTTACCTACAAATAAAGTCATTTTGCATGGTGCAGGCTAATTTAACCAGGTTTTACATCTTTATAAGACACTATTACATTATTTGTAAATAAATAATATTTACAAACCAGGAAGAAGTTTTCTATCAATCTATGCATTCCTGGTTTCTTTTTGTTCACCACAAATAAGTCTCCTTAAATATGCCCCCAATTTGTATACCCGTATATTTATCTGTTCCCTGTTTTTTATAGAAAAGTAATACATGCAAATAACAAACGTTTAAGATTCTGAAACATACTCAGTAAAAGTAAATCTCTCGCCTCTGCTGTCCCCACCCAAGTTCCCCTTCTCAGAACAATCTCATTTATCATTCCCCTCCACCACCTTAGACATTTTGTAAAAGGAGGCATTCTATACACGTGGTTCCACTCCTATTTTCTTTAGGATTTCCTTTATCTGCCCACCTTAAACATTCCCCAGTGCCCCCCGCCATGCCTGGTCCAGCCCTTGTCTGCTTCCCATTTTTCCAGGGTCTGCTACTTTGCTAAGAAGGACTTCAAACGTTCCAGGGCCTTCTCCAGCAACTCTGCCTCCTGCTGCCCCTCTTTTGAAATCCTAGCTGAATAAGAAGTAGCATTCCGTTTTCCATTTCCTAATTTCTCTTCCTCAATGTTCTTTGTCACAGAATGTATTATTGCTCTATTTAAAGTCTGTTGGGACCCAGCATCTGTCAAAGTTGTTGAACAGAATAAAAAGCTCTTGAGCTTGATTCAGGCCAAACCTCTATACATAGATTTGGCCCTCATTTCTATTTCAAAAAGAGCAGGAAAGAGACAGCCTGATGTTGGAGGTTCTAACTTCCCCAGAATTGCTTTTGACTTGAAGTGTGAAGGAGGGGCCACCTCTCCCTATGCCTGTGAGTGTGGGTATATGTGACCACGTAGGTGCTCATAAACTATTGATGACACTTTTGAATTAAGAAGAGATAAAGACAAGCAAAATCCACCAGAAAAGTATAAGCAGGCAGAGAACACCAGTTCAAAAGAGTGATTAATTATTTAGAGGTATTTAACCACTATCTTAAGTCAAGGGCAACATTTCTAGTTGGGAAAAGTGAGAAGCCTGCAGGAAAATGTGGCTCTGACCTCAGGTGGCAGCAGATGGCTTCCAGGAGAGCACCAGGTCCCTGAGAACCTGCCATTCTTTTCCTTCTTGACCTTTGAACTCCTAGACCACCACACTTAGTCTCTAGGAGGAAGGCTGCGGGCTCCAGTTTTCCCTAACCCTGCAATGAGGTTGAGAATGAGGTGCCCCCAGGCTGCTTGATGTCAGATGTGGCAGCTCCGTGATGGAGAGAAAGCTGGGCCACCTACTGATGGGGAAGTGTGGTGTCAGAAACCTAAGAGAGTCTGCAAGTCACCTCACCTAAGCACTACTATCCTTATATGCCAAGGTGACACTGACTGGTGCAGAGCATGGAAAGGCAGGAGAGGGGGGTATTATGGCTTGGGGGGAAATTATTCCACAAGCTCTTCTAGCTGAAACTTTCTGCCTCCCATTCCTGTTGTCCTTCCTTATCCTTCAGGGCATGTTGGGTCCTTCCCAGTTCTAGCCACGTCCCTGTCTAAACGGATGCCTTGAGATGGTGATGCCAGGGGAA
>NW_011888815.1:2463248-2465982 GCF_000151845.1 Pteropus vampyrus | reverse complement strand
ACCCAGCTGATTCTAAAGCCAGACCAAGTCTGGTAAACAAAGAACTAGGTCTCTAAACAGATTGCACTAATCCCAGCAAGTCCTCTTTTTAGTTCCTTTGTGATCAGATGGGTTCCTTTGTAACCTCTGATGATAAAAGTAAAAACACAGCTTCTATTTTATAAATGTCAGCTACAACAGCCTGCCTGATTAACACAAGTCTGATTTTCTTGTTTATAATAGGGAAACTGAGGCAGAGACACAGCCTGAACACCAGGATTCAAGCTCATTTCTCTGACTCCAAAGACCTTGCTATTTGGCTCATGTACTATACTGCTCCGACTCCCTTAAGTTTGTGATAGCTCACCTGGGTGACACAGGGTAACATCCAATGCCAAGAAATATGGATAAAAGGAGAGAAAAGGTCTGCACTACGCAGAGGCTGCTGCAGAGTCAGCTATCAAAGGATGAGATGCAGCATCTGTCAGTGGTAGCTGTTTCTTCATTTCTGGAAAGGTGTCAACCGCAGCTTGGAGGTGGTGAGTATGGCTTGTGTTTGTTTCTATGATGGTAGGTCAGCTTCCTACTGTTAGTGCAAAGAAGCAAAGAAGACCTAGAATGCTGGCTGCCATTTGTTGCACTCTCACCACCTGATTCAAGATCATCTTCTTGGTATTTTATATGAGTGAGATTGTTGAGCTCTCACCAGTCCTTCAAGGAAAGACCCTTTCCAGTTTACAAACATGAAAGTTAAGGACATTGCATGATTTTCCCATGGTCACTCAGTTAATGCCAGAGGCAAGATTTAAAACCAGGGCTTGCTGACCTGGCCTTTTGTGTTCTCTCCTCCTCATGCTTTGCTTTCTCACTCCTCCTTTCCCACCTTCCATTTCCAAAGCAGCCCCAAGGCCATTTAGCCTCACTGAAGCATTTCACAGATAAAAACCTTTGTCTAATCAAATCTACAGTATGTGTCTGAGCTCTTAGAATACTTACTACTAGTTGCTTCATAAGATTCAATAACTGGGCATTTTCAGAGAATCGCAGTATGAGTCCATCACACTTCCTGTGATATTTTACAAACCATGTCCAGTGCTATATACAATCAGTGCTAAAGTCAACTGATTGTAAGCATTAATTATGTTTTAAAAAAAATACCATCAGAGCAACATCTAGACTAGTGTTTGACAGAACTGGGCACTGTGACCTTGTCAAGTTGACACAAAAAATTAACCATCACGATCGTGCACATACCTCCCAAATCCAGAGATTTAAAAAAATATAACTTATCATGAATACTATGAAAAGAGAAAAATAAGAATGTTACAGATTGACAACTGTTAACAATAAGATTACTATGAACTTGTAATCCCAAAGTCTAGAGTTGGGATGTTGTTTCTATTTATATCCTGCTTACTTACAGAAAATATTTGAAGAATCAGTCAAGAGCAAAAATCCAAAAATTATCAAGAGACCTAGAGTTGTTGAGCTTCACTGAATTTTCACTCTAGTAAGTAATAAAATTATATACTATTTTATCTTCACTGTCATAGAATTTTAGAACTATGAAGAATCTCCAGTTGGAGACACTATTTTATCTAAAAGAAATCCAAGACCAGAGAGAAAAATTTACTGACAGTTATATCCTACTAAGCCATGTGTCCCAGCCATCCTTGGCAGCCAGGTCACACACTCAAATTAACCCAACCTCGAAAAGGAATATTTGTGTGTGTGTGTGTGTGTGTGTGTGTGTGTGTGTGTGTGTGTGTGTTTCTGTTGAATTGGGTTTATTCCAAAACCAGGTTTCTGGGGATCAAGAGACCTACCTTTCATATCTTAATGAATCATTTTAGTTTTCAAAGATGTTGGTGGGTTAGTTAGGGAACAAGTTGGGTAGAGGGGGAACCCTAGTTAATTGATAAGAATGTATGTATATCAGCCAATGAGATCCCACCCAAAGGGTCTAAATTTGAATACCAAAGTAAGATCTTCAGAAACAGATGTGATTTAGTCACTTCTTAGGAAGCTCATATGAATACTTAAAGGAACTCAATATCTCTGTAAGCTTCCCAGGATTCACAGACTGACAAAGCCCTTCAAAGCCTGCCAGGAAAATAACCAACCAGCAGAGCTTGCTCTGTGGACATTGGGTACACTTGGCTGGAGGTGACAGCACTCCATTCATACTTGACCAGCTTTGGCAGCACTATAGAAAGTAGGATGCTAACTTGCTTCCCATGGTGGCAGGTGTAGGTGTTTCTGGCTTAAGCCCAGCAGGAGAAGTAAGGAAAGGACTGTAAGGGAAACAGGCCACATGCTTAATGGGAAATGCACTGGATGTGGATTTGAATCCTAATTCTCTCATTTGCTCTTCATCAAGTTACTCAACTTCTTTGAACCTCAATCTCCGCTAAAATGGGGCTACTTACACCCACCTCATAGAGTGTCATGAGGAGTGAGGAAACATCTATAACATATACAGAATATTCTGGCAGGGTTGGTGCTCAGTAGATGATAGCAAAGCAAAACCCAAACCGATCCTGCCTCCAGAAAAAAAGTCAGCAAGCCTGTCCAGCTTGCCAAGTCACCGGGCCAGAATATAGCATGCCAGCTGGCCCCAAGTTTTCTAAATTGTCAAGGACAGGCTTTTGTGGGTGCTGTTGCTTGCTGACCACATCCCAGCTGTTCTCCTGCAGCTGTGGCTGCCCAAACCCTCCAACTATTTTAATGGTCAAATCAGCCTGCAAAGCCTCAC
>NW_011888815.1:2449846-2461898 GCF_000151845.1 Pteropus vampyrus | reverse complement strand
CCACACACACCCCAGCCACTAAGGCCTGTATGCTCTTCTTTTCTTTCTCCCACTGGACTGCCAGTGTCTTAAGGACGGAGGCCATGTTACTCAAGTAAATGCCTGCTACAGGGTCGCGCACAGGGCCCGATGCAGTGTAAGTGCGTGACAAAATGTGTTGGCTTTCTTAGAGCAGGCAGTGCCTCTGGGTGGCATCCAGCCTACATAGCTTCTTCCCGTCTGTGCAAAATAAGAAAGTTCTCAGCATCCCTTCCTTCCCCGGGTCTCACTGAAGCCCAGGGTGAGACAGTCAGCCCCTCCTCCTTTAGCAGGCTCCCGTGAGAGCTCCTTTTACTTTTGAACTGATACTTACCCAGGACAATGCAATGGGGTGGCACCCAGTTCAAAGACAGCCCCCAATGCCAGCCCTGAGTGAAGAGCGATGCCAATTTACTTCACATTGTTTTGTCAGCTGAGAAAAAAATCCTGAATCAGTTTCACCAGGAATCCACTTTCTGAAGGTGCACTCCTACCCAGGCAGGCACCACCCCTCATTGGGAACAGAGATAGCAAATTGCTCCACACCCCAGTAGCACCAGCTTTCCCTGAGCTGGGTGTGGTGCCTCCTTACACCAGCTTGAGTCCCACTGAGAGCAATCGACACATCGCCTTTCTCTGTAGGCGAAAGCTCTCCCCATAAACTAAGTGCTTCCACAAGAGGTGTGAAGGGAGATCCCTCACCTAAAGAGAAAAAGAAAGAGTAGGCAAGAAGGGGCAGAAACCCCAGCTCTCCAATTTTCTTCTGTAAATGTGAGGCCATTTGCACACTGTACAAAAGAGAAACTTCTAAATAGGAATATTAGCCTTGTATATATAAATAGAGATATTAGTCTGTATTAGACATTCACACATACACCCCACACACTCCTTGTTTCTTAATGGCCTTTTTTTTAAACTCTTGAACCCAAGTTAGCCTATTCCCTATTCATATTTTAAGGAATTCAGGCCCTTTGCTGTAAAGAAAGACAAGCATTCTCTAGAGCTTTATATTAGGGATATTTCTAGATTGTTGGTTGAAAGCACGTATATTTGTTAATTTGCACCCTAAACACAACCCACAGCCTCATTTAACTCTGAGTGCTCATCTGTGTATTGCAACTGCCTATGCATGGTTCCAACTTAATCAAGTACTTAATGAGGAGCATTAATATTCGTTGTCTTCTCCTTATGCTCATCAAGGTAAATAGCTGCTGGCTGCCTGTGCAGCCTGTGACTGAGCTAAGAATTGTCTGTCCTTATCTAGACAGTGGATTATTTGTCCCCCAAGATGGTACCCTGCTGGGTACTTTCCAAAGGCTTCATTTTAAAAGAAGATGTTTCCACTTACAGATCTTTTGAAAATGCCAAGCAACTTGGAAGAACAGTAAGAAGTATATTATCTGGGCGATAGTTGTTTCAAAAGTCTTGTAGTGTGTCTATGATGTGCCGGCAGGCACTGTGCTAAGTGCCAGGAATGCAATGATGACCCCGGGCGGTCCTGGTTCCTGCCCTCCTGGCTGCTTACAATCTGGTAGGAGAGGCCCACACTTATGGAACGGTCACCCTAATGAGATCATAATTGCAAAATGAGATCAGTGTTAAGAAGGAAAAGCTTGGAGTGTTAGGAGAGCCATTCCCTAAGAAGGAGCTGTTGGAGCTGAGCTGAAAGGTGAATAAAGGAAGAGATCAGTTAGTTATTCACCAAATATTAGGGCTGGAACACACACACACACACACACACACACACACACACACACAATCTAGTACAACTCTATCTACAGTTGAGGAAACTAAGGCCCAGCATTGCCTCAATTTATCCAATGTCTGGGCCAAGTTTTGAGCTACATATAGAAACCAGCCATTCGAACACCCAATCCCTTCCTACTAAATCCCATGGATTTTATTTATATTCCATGTATAGATTATTTCAATACACTTGACCAATAAGATGCAAACTATCCTTTTAAACCACATCCCGGAAGCATCAATAATGATCAGGCTTTAATGCAAATGATGCCTTTTCATTTGCAAATCCAAAGAGTTCCCATCATATCAAAATCCAAGACAGGATGTTTTCTGTAAGAAAGAAGGTGGTAATCTTGTCAAATGCACTGGCGAATCTCTCTCCCCGTGCGATGCTGATTTGGGCGTGAGCTGTGTGTTCAGGCTGACTTCAGGCCCCAGCTGGCCTTTCACATTTGCACATGGCGTGTTTGGGTGCCTCTTTGCGGTTTCACTGCGAGGGTCTTTCTCTGGACCCCCAAAGCCCCTAGGGATTTACCGCTGCTGAAGAGGCCATGTTCTCACAGTGGTGCGTGTGCTGCATGGTAAAACATTCTTTTGAAAAGCCCGTGAGGATCCACTTGCAATCTGTTCGTGTGCGTGTGAAAGCGGAGAGCAAGGGCTGGAAGGAACCGCCGCGGAGCACAGCCTGACCCAAGGTTACCTCCGGCAAGCGGCTGCAGCGGGAGGCGACGTGATGTGGTCTTTTCACTCTAGATAACCCTGAATTGTGCAAAATCATACGCAAGAACGTATTCGTGTATTACACATTTCATGTATATGTATTAATTTAAAAAAAAGATTCTTAAACAAAAATAACATTCACTAGAACAAAGGTGCGTCTCCGCGGAGAACCACAGCGTTTCCCCGGGCTGTGACTGCTGCGGAAACCTCACAGCAACTACCCCTTTCCATCCTGGAACTGAGGGTGGAAAGCGTGCTCCCCACGGCATCCCAGTGGGAGATTAGGAAAGTTGGGGGCACCTTGGGTTTCGTCGCAGTGGCTCACGACCCCCAAACCTGTGCGTTTAGCGAATTCTTGACTTTTCACCATGCGCACCCACCCCCGCCACCCAACGGGTGCTGATGCGGGAGGGTGCGGCCACGGCGGGGCGGGGCAATCCGAACCCGCACCCCCACCTCCTTCCCCGCCCGCGTTCGCCCCCCACCCGCGCCCGGGGCGCCCGGCCCGCCCCCTCCCCTTTGCGCGCAAACGAACCTCGCGACGCCGCGCTCAGCAGCGGCAGGCGGGGGCCAGGCGAGGGAGGAGGTGGCCCGAGCCACCGACTCTGCAGTTGTCTCCCGAGCGCGGGCTGCTCCGCCGGAGCCGCAGGGCTGGGGACGCGCTAGCTGTTGGCTCCCGGGCCAGCTCCTCCAGGCGCTCACAGCCATGCAGCCTGGGAGCAGGCGGCGCGCCCCGGGCCGCTGCTGAGCTGGCCGGGGCGGCGGGGACGCACGCCTGCCGAGCCCCTCCCACCTTGCCCAGGGGCCGACGAGCGGCGCCCCGAAACCCACTCTTCGCCCGCAGCCCCGCCACGCCACCCTCCGCGGGCCGCAGGGGCTCATGCGGCCGCCAAGGTAAGTGCGGGCCGGGAGAGGGGCGGACTCAGCTCCGACATTCCCCCGGCGCCGCCGCGGACGCTTGCCCCGGCCAGCGCACTGCTTGCGTCCTCCCTAACCCCGCGTCTCATCTTGCTCCTCATCTTGCCCAGTCTGGAGCTTCGCTGCGCCTCGATCGCTTTAGCTCTTGGCAGCAGTAAAGTTTTTGTGGTTTGGTATTTACTCTTTTTTCCTAAAAGGCTCTCCCCGGGCAGCCGGCAGCGCGAGTGGCGGGACTGCCCCGGCGGACGTCTCCCTCACTGTCTGCGGGCTGGGAGCTCCCTTTCTCCCACGAGGCCACCTCCTTCTGGGAGCCAGGGACGGAGCCGGCCACCAGGCTGTCCCGCTGTGAACCCCCATTGGCCCAATCCGCCGAGCCCCCTCCTCCTGCCCAACGCCGGGCTGCCTAGGCCAGCGGCGGAGCCCGCGCTGAGCGCCGTCCCGGCTCGGGTCCCGGCGGTCCTTTGCCTGGGAGCGCCAGTGCGCGAGAAGGTGCGAGACTTGGCTTGAGAGCTAAGAGATGGAGCTCCCGAGTGGCCCCGGCGTCGCTAAGTGGCCGGGTGAGCCCGGCGGACCTGGCACAGCGATGACTCTGCGCCTCGCTGGTGCGGTGGTTCATCCCAGGGAACCAACTGGGACAGGAGGACAGGTGTATTTAGGGAGAGGATCGAAGTGGGAACGCTCGGATGCAATTCTTGATTGCATCCTGTTAATGTAATTATATTAGATTTGCTCGGAGGTAGAATCATCTCCCCAAATTGAGATTTTAATGGGAACCTGCGAGCTGCTATTATGTGGTGTGGTTTCAGAAGGCGTTGGATTGTATTTATTTTATAAATCGCGTGTCTTGCGGACGGTTTAGGGGAAATCGCGCCATCTAGCGGAAATGGTGAGCGGCGCGTTCCTCTTAGGCTGCAAAGTTGGGTGTCCTCTTAAGCAGGTTAACTCCAGAGCCGAGAGGGGAGGAAGGGGGGCAACTAGCTTCTAGGAAAAAGTAATTCCTGGTGTGTCTGCAGTGCTGCTGAGCCCGATCGCCCAGACGCCGGGAGCTCAGCACGCTGAGCCCAAGGGACAATTGCAGGTCATGCTGAGTGCCAAGTTGTCACCTCAAGGAGTTCCATCACCTTTTCCATCTGGCTTTAGGATCCTCCAACAGAAATATAACATAAAATATTGCCTGCTGTTAAAAAAAATACTGGTTCTTCAGACATCAATAGCAGAAATCTGAAAAACCTTCGCACGGACCTTGCTCTTCTCCCATGCATCACAAACGAGTAATTTTTCAGGCGAATCTTGAGTGATTTTTTTCAGGCAAATCCCTAGAAAAGAGATTGACTGTGCTCTGAAGGGCAGCTGAAGGAGAACTGGGAAAGGGTCTCATGCCAATCTATACAGGAACGGTGCAATATACCAAAAATGGCATTTTTACACATACAAAGAAAAGGTTTTGCACCATTCCACTAACACAGCAGGTGACAGGCAAGCCCCCTTTATAACGGACATGATCTCCAATTAACAACTGGGGTAGACTTTGCTGGATGGCAAGCGGAGCGGAGGAAGGCTCTGGGTGGGGCACCCACACACATATCCAGGCAGCTCCACTTCTCTGTGGCTGGATTTTGCTGCCACCTTCCAGGCCAAATGGAATTAGCAATGAGCTAAGTTCTCTTTCCATTCTGAAGGGGACGGCGGTTCCTTGTAGGTTAGTGTCATGTTTTGCTTGCGGTGAAGACCCTGCCTCAGTGAGGTCCTCTGAGCTGCGGTGGTGGCAAAGGAGGTCCCAGCCTTTTTTTTTTTTTTTACTAACCCTGCCTCCTTCCTAGTGGCAGTCAGGTGTTTAATAGACATGTGGAATGGTGGGTGGCTTGTCCAACCAACCCTGCCATGCTGTCTCAAACTGTCTCCGTTTGCAGATATTGATTTGACAACCAGATCTGTGACAAAAATGGTCTTGCAGTAACCTGGCATCTTTTTCAAGGAGAGTTTCTCTGACCTCTGCTGAGAAACCTCTGTCTGCTTTCTCTCCTTCCAAGCCTCTCCAAGGCATGACTTGCTGCCTCCCCAGTGTGTATAACAATAGAGAATGGAGGCATGAGAAGCTCCTATCTAATATGACCCTCGTTCAGCTCTTTGGTCGCCCCATATGAGACCAAAAACAGGAATTTTTAGATGAATAGATGCAAAATAAAATGAATAGGCACTGAGCATCCCTAACATGGGGACAGGGAGTTTTTCGAGCCATGCTCCCAGCGATGCTGGCTGCTTCCAGGAAGCATGCAGGAACAGGTGCTGGCATTTCTGTTTCTCAGAAGTTGCCCAGTGAGGTGAAGGGGCATAGCCCAGGTTCTCCAGGTTTAAAGTGCTATTTTCCCTACAGCCTTACTACCAAATGAATTAAACTCAAGCACTTGCTTTTACCTTGTATGGTCCCAAAATTTAGTCACAAGTTAGGAGGTCTGAAGAGGTCTGCCATCAGGGGAAAGAGAAGGGATATTCCCAAGTGAAACTGAACACAAACTAACAGGGATTATCAGAAACCAGTGCAGGCTTATCGGAATCTGTTACTTCTGTGAAATGAAAAGGTATTACTCCTTTTAAAGATCACTGTTCTAGAACTTGACATAATTCCCAAGGGAAGTTCAACTGACTTATAAGTGTCTGTGGCATTCCTGTAGCTCTTTAGAAGATGGTTTTGCATTTCAAACAATATTCATTATTTATTCACTCAACAAACTTAACATAAGTTTACCTCGAAGAAGGGAGGCTCAGGCTTCCCCACTTGCCCAGCATCCAGCCCTATTCAAATGACAGGCACCAGGCAGTGGAAAAACTTAAGGGCTGCCTCACCCAAGTGTGCACACAAGGTCAGGCTCACCTGTGGACATTATGAGGTTCCCGACGGCAGCCCACACAGGTCCAAAACTGCTCATAATCCCTCACTGCTAAGTTTGGTACGTCATTTTGCCCCCACACAAGGAATTTGTGGGAGTTTAATTTATGTTGTTTTACATCAGTGCAGCTAAGATAGCTTGACGTTTAGATTTCAACATACTGACTTCACAGTGCTTCCCTTACTATCCTAAAGCACACCTGGTTTTGTATCTTTGGGTATCTCAAGATCATACACTAAGGAAAAACGTTCATATGTTTTTGATCATTTCTGGGAAACAGTTTATCTCTAAATATATTCACATTTCTAATACACGATCTATCATTACACATACAGAGCATATTATTTGACTAACAACAACAACAACAAAATAAGCCCTGGGTGAAGATGAGAAACAGCTGTGGTTTGGTGGGGAAGACATTGAATCTGGTATCACAAGGCCTGGGTTTGAGCCTCTCTCCGCTATATCTATTCTTGGCGACCTTGAACAAGTCAGTTTCCCTGAGTCCCATCACATAGTTAAGATGACTCTACAGTTACACGGGAGACTTTTTCTCACAACGGGAGTTCAACAGAACTTGAGTGTAACTGATAATGCACTTAGAACCCACCAGAAGTCAAGGTTATCTGGAAGACCTTGGGGGAATTCTGCAGCTTTCCTCACAGTTCCCACACGTTACAAAGACTCTAGCAGAACGAGGAACATGGTAGACACTTCCTTATAATCCAAACAATGGTTCTTATCCATGTTTAAAACTAATATTGGCAGCTACTTATCAACACTTACTCTATGCCAAGCATCTGTTCTAAGTGGTCTGTTATTGTATTAACTCATTTAATCCACACAATAACCCTCTGAAGAAGCTAAAGCATGTTCCCAATTCACAGGTCCAGAGAGTCTGCATGTTCTCAGCCAGCATGCTGCATCGCCTCTCAAGGTAAAAGTGAAGAAATCCCCTCAGCCTCCCACAAATTCAAAAAATAAAACCATGGTGGTAGAGGGGAAAGTCACATAAATTTGACACATCAGTTCTTTCTGGATTGGCACTCGGTCCCACTTCCCATCAGCTGGGGATCTTCTTTACTTCAGCTTTGCATAAGCCATTCTAAACAAGTTTGAATTTGATGAATAACTTGGTTATCTGTTCCTATTGCTAAATGTCTATGGTATTTGTGCTTGGCACCAAATTCATTAATCTAAATACTCCAGCCTTCTGCTGGTTAAGAGAGAGACACAGACTTACTGTTAGTTCAAACACTTGCCATTTGGTGCCTAAATGGTTCCAAGCTGGTTCTTCTCCCAAGAACTTACTGGAATGGGGAGAGGTAAACGATAGGTTGTCTGTTCTTCATGACAGGAACCTGGTTGAGTCTTGGTATGAGTACCCAAATGCTGTTTTACAACAAGAGGTTATAAATGTTTTTTAAGGTGTGGTTTCAGGTATACAATATTATTGCTGGGGATTATTACCGAGGAATTTCACGCTGACCTTAAAACACAAAATTGCCACTCTTGAAATAACATTTCCCACTTGTGCAGCAACATATATACCTGGCAAATCCAGAAATATTACAGACGAGGCTCCCCAGAGTCAGGCGTGGGCAAGGCCAATTAGTTACAGAGCCAATATTATTTAACTGAATCCCTAGAGTCATGGGGCTGTGGAGCTGGGAGACCACCCCCCTGCCCAGGGCAGCCAGGCCATGATTCTGCAGATTAAGAAGCTGAGAGTCCAGAGATAGGACAGATCACCCAGGAGCCACAGAGTTAAAGCCACCCCATATCCCAAGACTCTCTGCATGTCCACTGCAATGTCTAGAATGTCTCAACGCTGACAATTAAGCAATTCAAAATGCTGTGGCTTTTGTACATGTCTTTATAGGCAGAAGAATTTGCAAGCTTTCAGACCAGATAGTAACTGTGCTCCAGAGTCTCAGATGAGAGGCTTGAGAAGGGGGGCGGGGTGAGACTTTCATATATGAAATTCCATTTTATACACGAGCCTATAATCCCAGTAGGGAGAAATGGGAGAAGTATCAAAAAAAAAGAAATTGGCTGCTCTAGGAGCTTACTGAGAAACTCAGAGGTCAAGAAGGAGAGGTGTGAAAAGAGGGAAGGAGGCTTTAAACCAAACACCAGGGAAACGAGCCCCCAGAAACTGTTAGCAGGTCACCAGGGAGGCTCCAACCAGGAGGCTGGGGGAACACAAAGGGAGTCCTGGCTTCTGTTCAGAGCAAGGGGATGAGTGCGTGGATGGAGTAGGGTTAATAGAGGCAGAGAGAAGACCAAGCATTTCTGTGCCTGGGAAGGAGCTGGTGAGCTCATCAAAGGTGACATGACAGCCAAGAGTCACCCAGACCTGCCACCAAGCCAGCCAGGTGACCTCAGGCAGGTTACTTGCATTCTGCAATGTAATTTGTGATAAGTGTGAGTTGTCTGACTTCTGAATGAGAAGGGACAGAATAACGATCTTTAAACAAAATTGAAGGAAGTCCTAGTGAGGATGTAGATTTTTGAAGGCTTCTGGGCATCCCTCACACAGACTACTTTTCATCTAATTCTGTCTGTGCATACATCTGTACATTCCTTTTGGCTGGTGAACTCGGTTCTTCTCTGACTGCGTAGCTCCTGACATGATGGAGGGTTCATAGGACTATTTAACTGGAAGAGAAAATAAAGTAAGAAATACTTATTGGGGAGAGGAGCAGGCAAGAGGTGGCCAATAGTTTTTGGTAAACTAATAGCCAGCTAGCTTAATTGATTGATTGACTGATTGATTTTAGATGTGTTTTTATCTGTCCTGGGACCACCTGGAGGGAAGGGAGCAGTGATAATTAAAGATGGCAGTGATACTTGGTGGCCAAAATGTTCTTCCGCACCAGGCCTGCACCCAAGGATGTACATACACACTGGCCCCTCCGCCCACAAAGGGAGCCCACCCATCTAGGAAGGGTCACTTTTAATAGCTACTTTGAGAGAATATACACTACAAAGTAATATCACCAAGCACTTTTTAACGTCCCAATTAACTAGACAAAACACAACGTACATTCTGAAAAGAGACCATGAAACCGGACCAATCTGTTAGCATTCTTTGAGGAGGTAGAAACAGGCCTGGAGACGAAGGAGAAACCCAAGGATGAATTATGTTTAGACATCCAAAATTCCTTCTGACAAAGTTCCACCCCCAAGGTCATTTATGATAGTAAGTTGTTCCAGAGTGTGAGGGAAATTGCCACAGATCGGAATTGTCCTTAAAGACGGGAAACAAAAAAATAGGATAAACAGGTACTTTTCCAGATGAAGAATTATAAACAGTGGGGATCCCCAAGGCTTACTGGTGCTCCCAGACTTAGTTTTAAATGTTCATATTTCATCTGGAGGAGAGAAAGTTCAGATGGTTCCAGGCCTGTGGATGAAATGAGGGCTCTGTAGAGAGATGGCAAACAAATGGAGATTAACTGCGGGACAGGGTTAGGCGTTAGCAAGAAAAATGCATATTAAGCTTTTGCAGGGGCAAGCCTCAGTTAATGCGTTTAGGAGAACCTAATCCAACTTACAATAAAATAGACTCTGTCCAGTCTGTTTATAGTCACAGAAAGGGATCTTGGGGGTCTTTTCAAAATGTTGGCTAAAGGCCGTCAGGACCAAGTGTTCAGAAAAAATGCAAGAGAAAGTCTCTACCCTGAGGCCCAGGCTACAACCTAGGGGAGAACGCATGACAGGAGCTGTCTGTCTGAAGTCAGCTACAATTTGAGTGACGTGAGTTTCTATGGTGAAAAAGTGCTGAGTTCCAAAACCCAACATTTCAAGAATTTCTTATTCTAGCAAAGAATTGGAGAGCTGTCAACAAGCTGGTTGGTTTGGCGAGTATAGACAGATTCCTCCAGGTCAACACAACCCCATCATACTCCTCTGTTTGGGGATAGATTTCTCTTGATAGTCTAAACTGTGTAAAGGCCAAATCTCTACTTTCGTTATGTCCAAATTCAGCCTCACACATTTCTCCTTGTGAGAAAAAAGCCCTTGGCATCCCTTCCTCAAATGGCAAAGCTTCTGCCATGAGAACTGGGTCTCCTCCCCACTTGGGGGGAGAAGAGGGTCCCGTGGCCCAGTGCCCCTCCCAAATTGTATTACCAACCTTCCCCTTACAGATGGACGGACTGAGGTGTAGAGGCCAGACGTCCTGCTGTCGAAGGTCCACTCTTGGACCAGGACAGCCTGGAAGGGGCTGCATTCAGGTCTTCTGAAGCGACACAGCCTCTCTGCTGTGTTCCTGGACCTGGAGATGCTGCAGCAGCGGTGGCGGTGACTTCACTGGTGGGAATGCTAACGGGTCCCTTCTCTCTCATTAGCGGGAGGCTTTAGAACAACTTGTGAAAGGCAAAATCCAGCAAATGGTGTTAATTGGTGGACCTTGAAGGTGCCTCTGTGCAGTCTGGCTCTGTGCCCTGCCTCAGTGTGCCAGGGCTGTCCTGAGGTTCTGAAGAATAACTTGTTGGGTCTGTCCCAGGAACGAGACAAGCTTGAGAGGAAAGTTATTTGAGACCTGGATTTTGAGGTAGTGGGCTTTCACTGGACAAACCTGTATGTAGCATTTCGCAAACTGGGGAATGATAATTAGAGCCTGTTGGACTGAGGCCTAAATATTTGAGGAAAATAGGTTGGCACCCCAACTGCAAAGACAGGTGAGCAGTTGCTATTGTGGCTTTTTGTCCTGAGGGAACAACAGCTTCCTCTTGCTGCGTGGCACAGCTGGCTGAGGCCTTAGTCCCCTTTCTTACCTGTTTTCTAGCAGCCAGATTCAGAAGTATTTGTGTCTTCGCAGACTCAGGGCTTTCTTCCCTTGCCCAAGCTCGCTCCCCCAGAGCAAGCCTCCCTTCCCGGGGAGGGGGGAGCCCCACAGCGTGTGTGGCCTTCGGCAAGTGAGGACTGCGATAGTGCTGAAGAGAAACATCTAAATTGGATAAAAACTCTGAATTTTTTTCCAAAGAACCAGATGAGTAGGCTTGGAAGTGAGGTGAGGGGGCCAAGGGAGGAATTGGTTTGACTAAAAACACTTGCTCTGGTCTATTTGTGTTCCATCCAAAAGATGTTTCTCAGGGGAAGCTGCCAGTCTCTTAAATATCCCGAGAGCAGCGGCTGAAGAGCTGCAGGGCCTAGGGAATCTTGAGCAGGAGACGTTTTTCTCCTGGAAAAATAAGTGACCGAGTCAAGGGAAGTCACCACCCCGATGGCTTCCCAAGATTGGCCTCGGAGGCAGGGCCCTGAGCACAGCGGGGACCCCTGTACCCACACCTCCTCCGGGGAGGCCGCCGTCCTCCTGCCGCCTCCCACAGGCTCGCGGGCCCCCAGCGCGGGAGCGCGGCCAGGGCAAGTCCTGGGACGCAGCGCGGTACTTGGAGGGGATGCTGGAGGCGGCCGAACCCCGGCAGGGTGGGCGGCCCGGGGCCACGGCGGGAGGGCCTCGAGTGCGCTCGCGGCTGAGGTCCAGCGGGACCGAACTCCGGACAACTGGGAAGGGGATTTTCGGCTTCTGGCACCGAAGACACTTCTGAGTGAGAGATGTCGCTGGAGGCTTCGGGACGGCAGTCTAGTTGGAAAGGGGACTTGGGGTTTGTCTGCAGGCACAGTCTCTCCTTGGGTTGAATATTTACAGGGAAGATTAGGGGGCGCGCTGCCGCCCTTGTCCTCTGCAGGTCTGGCCGGCCTGGGGGACTCGGTCCTTTCTACGTGGGGAGTCGCGGGGCGACCTGCGTCCC
>NW_011888815.1:2431064-2449156 GCF_000151845.1 Pteropus vampyrus | reverse complement strand
GGCCTGCACTGAGAAGGAGCGGGGCGGGGAGGTCGCAGGGGTCGGGGATGCCTCCCTCCTTCCGCGAAAGGGGGATCCTGGGACGCGTCATTCAGGGGCCCCGGAGGAGGGGGAGCAGAGGAGGCACGGACTTGGAGCAGGGGGCACTTTCCGCGGCTCCTCGCCCACCACTTTGGAAACCTGTTCGGTGCCCAGGGGTGGAGCAGGGGGCGCCCCCAAGGTCCCAGCCCAGTCACTGACTCCCCCTCCTGCGGGACCCCGTCCCGGCCCCACGCGGGGAGCCCGCGAACTCGGCTCAAACCAGCCCGTATTCCTGTTTGATAACATCCCACGTCGCCCCCTGTTTGTTTTTATTGTGTCAGAAAGGGAGAGAATTTCAGAATTAAAGCTGAAAAAGCCCATCTGTTTCCAATGAATCCCCCATAGTTTTTCACAATGTTTTTGGCAGATTGCTGCTTTCAAATTCCTCGGAGCCCGGACCTCTTGTTTTTGTTGGGGGAAGGGAGACCAACTCCACAGAGAAGCATTTGTTCCTTCCCAAACGCTCCAATTTCTTGACTTTTTTTTTTCCTTTCGGGGGGGAGGGGGAAAGCACGAAACTTAAATCCCCGCTCTGTTTTCTTTATAATGTTTCATAAAACTTTATTTCATTTTTGCCATATGCTACTCACAGCCGGGAAACGCTTGTTAAACCCTTCATACCCATTTTTCTCTTGCTAAAAGTACAAATAAAATCCAGTGTCATGGGCCGAAGGGGCCCCGTTGCAAGGCGGGATCTCCCGGCCGTTGCCATTGTGTTGCGGGCTTGGAGGTGTCTTCTTGCAAAAAAATGCGAGTTTGTTTCGCTCCGCAGCCCAGCGCGGATGCGCAACCCCTGCGCACCACCGAGTTTTGCAAGAAAGGACTTGAGTTAGACCGGGATTGGGTTGTTTTGTTTTGCTCCTCAGCCAACTAGGTTTCAGGAACTGGCAGAACTGGGCCGGCCAGGCTGCAAGTTGGGGCTCCCGACGGGCGGACCATGCAGGCCGCGGTAAAGGGGCAGGGATCAGTTTACCTTCTCGCCCCAGCCCTGATCCCGGGCCCCGGCGCCTGCCGGGTCCAGCGCGTCCAGTTCACTCAGCAGCTGTGTCCCCAAGGGCTCCCTGAAGAGCCGCAACCTGCTCCCACCCCTGGATTCCACTGGGGAGGCCCCAGCCAAGAACAAGATGGGGGGTTGTCAGTCCCGGCAAAGACCCTTGGACCTTTTTTGCCCTAGCCCCGGAATATTAAAACCTCCACAGTGGGTCAGACAGCAGGGGTTCCTACTCCCCCTCACACCCCTTTTTAAAAGGCAGTTTCTCCACCTACTGGAGGGCCTGGCTGAAAGGCTGATTTGGTTCCCTCCCCAAAACTGAAAAATACAATCAAAAAGGACCCTTTTCTTGAAAAAGAAATTCTCCTTTGGGGGAAGCAGGAGTTTGCCATGTGTGCACATCTCCGTTTGACCTAGATAAAGATCCAGCCCATTGGAAGTTTTATCAGATGGGTTGATAAATGGCTTTTGTCCCCTGGCTGCAGTGGGGGATGTGATCTCAGCTCCAAGCTGAAATTGAGAAGGGGGGCTTTGAGGCCCTTAAAACAACACCTTCCCGCTCTTAAAGTGGCAGCACTTGTTAACTTCTTGGGCTAGAGAGGGAGGAAAGGAAGGGCTGACAGAGGGACTCAGAGGCCGAGGGAGCTGCAAGGGCTGCTGGTGGTGTTTTTGTTGGTTTTTTAATTTTATTTCTCCACCTTTAAAACTTTATTTTAAAATATCCTTCACAGTCTGAGGAAACTGGTGGGTTATGTAATTCACAACCCAAATTCCATCACTTTTATTTCCAAGAAGCCCATTTCTTTTTTGGCGTCGAGGCTGGTAACTAAAACCTGGCAGATAGGACAGATAGCTGCCACACTGTCACGCCAACTGGCTAATGTTCTAATTTGAGGCACTGACAGCTGCTTTTAGTCAAAATTGCCCACCTTACTGAAAACTGAGCTTTCGGTATCCCCAGACTCGATATCCTGCGGGCTCCGAAAACTTGTATGCTCAAGAAACCTGGGTGAAAAGACCGTGTTTTTAAGGAAGAGATGAAATGGGTTCATGGCCGCAACAAGGAGATATACTGTGATGCACTGGCAGAGGCTGCCTTGGGGTAAAGGCAGAGAACCTGCAGGTCTGGGGGAGAGCAGGGTGGGTGTCAGAGAAAAAGGAAAGCTCTGGCAAGTGTGAGACACAGGGATAGCCAGGCACTCCGCGTGCCACGGCTTCTCCCACTGAAGACAGGTGGACTGTGGCTCCAGCAGCTGCCTGAAAGCATAGGTTTGTTCAGTGCTAGTCAACTTGAATGTCTGCCAGGAGTAAACCCAGAGGAGTGCAAATTAAATTGGACATAGTTATGTGGAGAAAGATGTCTTAACCTCTGCTAGACTGAGAGGGTTTGTGTCTTTTGAGAGTGTTTACATGTACTCACTCAACGTGTATGGCACACCTCCTGTGCCTTTAGTGGATGGACAGCGGCCACGTCAAGCTGGGGGGAATGGGGCAGAAAAGGCTTTAGAACAGTCTTCCACAAATAGCAGCCTCTTGAAAGCACAATTAATAGATATTTTATGAATTCTGAAACCATTAGGCCTTCATAAGACAGATCTCTAAGAGAACCTGTCTGAGGCATATATTTTTGATAGGCGGGTGAGTTTCCTGTAACAATGTATAGATGCTATACTCCAGCACGGTTGTTTTCAAAGTGTGGTCCCTGGACCAGCCCCATCAGCCTCCCCTGAGAAATTGTTAGAAATAGAAGTCTCGGCCCACCCCATACCTGCTGAAACAGACACTCAGGGGAGTGCGGGGGACACTGCAGTCCACACTCTAGCAGGCCCTCCAGGGGGTTCTCGTACCCTCCCAAGACTGAGGACTGCTGTTCTAAGGATTATTGCCCTGCAGCCTTTCTTTTTTCTTTATTTCTTTCCTTTCACTTTTAAACTGAAGCTGTTTTAGACATGTTAGTCCTCAGTGGAGAAACCAGAGCTTGGGGAGACCAAGGCCCTCTACAGCGCAAATGCCTATCACGTCTGTGTCATTATAAAAGTGAGATTATTTCTCTCAGAGCTGCTCTTAAGACATATGCAAGCGAGCCCACCTGCCGATGTTGTTGCCCTCCCGTAGAACTTTGTGTCCCAAAGAGAGAGAATGAAATGATGTCCAACTACAGGAGTCAGATGGCAGCAGGGCAAGCTAGCAGGCTGGTGTGTGACACACCAAGGAGTCCACAGGGCAGAGCCTTGCCTCCCAGTGGGGCTGGGATGTAAAATCCTGCAGACAGTTGGCCCTTTAGGCCATGAGGGTGAATAGGGGAGTAAGGAGAAGCTGTTTGGTCTTCTAGGAAACCTCTCTAACAGGTTGGAGAAATTGCCGGCAGTCACCCCAAAGCTCAAAAGAGAACTGGGGAGACAGAATTCATGGGCTCAGCTGAGGATACTCATGAGGTGGGAAACAGAATCCCAGGACCCTGTGGCGGCAGTGGGGGGCGGGGGGGGGGGGGGGGGCGGCGCAGTTTACATGTTGGTGGCATGTGGATCCTGGTAAACATCCATTCTTCAGTGAAATATGCGAGGCCTCCAACAGAATTGGCCAGAGAACCCCAACTTTATGTTTTGGTCAAATGGTGATATGCCATGCTGTTTTAATACTTGGCTGAATTCAACCTGCCTAAAATCGAAGGCACCGTTTCTTCTACTCTTAGTAGAGTAGAAGGTGACCAACTCATCTGAGTTTACCCACGACTTTTCTAGTTTTAAAATTGTAAGTCCCCTGTCCTTAGAAGCCCTTTCAGCCCTGGGCACACCAGGGTGGTTACTCACCCTAGATTCTCTCCTCCCGTTCCCTGGACTAGTACCTCGCCTGGGTCTTTTAGGGACCCCACCGCTCACAACTGTGAAGGCCTTGGTGTGGTATGGGTCTGGTCACCTGAGGCTGGGCCTCCTTCCTCTGCCCTTTCTTGCCTGTCCCTGTTGTCACCTTACTACAAGCAGCTGCCCAGCCCTCGGCCCTGCCTTCCTGTACCACCCACCCATGGAGCTGCCAAGTGAATTGCAATCTTTTTTTCCAGAAAATGTTTTCTGGTTATAAAAACAATACTCATTTTTAAACCTAAAGGCTGAAAACAATAAGAAAATGAAAATAACCGAAATTCCACCCTCCCACAGACAACCATCACTAATGAACATTCATGAATGTCTTTGAGACATAATACCTTTCTGTTGTTCTCTCCAAAGTATGATCGTATGGAGAACAATAATTTTTAAAGCTCTTCCATTTATTGAGTGGTCAAAGTATACCAGGCACTCGTCTAAATGCTTTAAGTACTTACCTCACCAGATTGCCACTCCTTCCCCTTGAGAATCATCATTCCACTGTGCAGATGAAGAAACAGAGGGTCAGAGAGGTTGCCTGATATTACACAGCTAGTGAGCAGCACAGCCAGGAGTAGAAAGAACCCAGACCCCTGCCTTTTTCCATATACCTGATCTCGGATAAACACACTCATTACATTTGCTATGTAGGCTATTAGACCTTGTTCTATGAGCATATATGGCTTTTAAGGTGGGGGAAAAAATAAACTTTGGAGATAGGATTAGATAGCAGAATGGAGAGTGACTACATTTTCCATGGACCTAGCCTTTCTGCTGCCTCTGCTATCCTGTCCATCTCTGCCTTAGCATTCCAAGAAGAAGATGCCACCCAACTGTAGGTCAGGAAAACCAGTTGGCAGGGCTGTCGCTCTGCAAATTTTCCCGACTCAGATTATGTCTTTCGGGTTTTTCTTATTTATTCATTTCATGCGCCATTTCACCCAAGCAGTAGGAATACTAAGACGCCTATTAAAGTCATCCCTCTACGCCCAGGTCCATGCAGAAAGGGGCCCATTATTGCCCCCATGCTACGTGTAAGTCTCATGATCACAGGCTTACACGACTGTGTGCGCTCCAGGCGCATGCCCAGCTGGCCTGCTTTTGCCCTCCCACTGCAGGAGGAAGGTGGAGGAGGCAGGCTCGCCTGTGGATGGTGGTGAGGGAGAAAAGCCACTTCAAATGAATGTTGACCTGGAGCGGTCAAGCAGATGAGCCCGGGGTTGCTGCAGGCGGAGCCAGGGTGGAAAATGAGCATCTCTGGAGCCAGCCCTAGACTCGGGAAAAGGAGTTGTGCCTTAAAGTGGAAAGATCGAATTGGTCACCTGCAAGCTTCGTTTCTTTCTGAAAAGCAATGTCTTTCTTTGCCCGTAACCATGCTCCTTGTGGAACACAGGGTAGCCTAGTTCTCGGCCCTAAGCCGGGATGGTATTGAAGTGGAATCTCATGTCTCGCCTTGCCCATCGTGGGTCCTTTCTACCCAGAGAAGCCCTCAGCCTCCTGACAGTCCCCCCTGTGGCCTAGAATGTCCTGTTTGCTGTCGATCTGGCTCCATGTGACCCCAGTGGGAGCTGGGGAAGGGTGTCCAGTTTGTAAGCTGAGGTGTGCCCTCTTCCTTGGCACTCAGTGTGGCTTCTTGCGACAACTTGGCATGTGCGGAGGCTGGGGCAGAGCAGCTGGGTGTGACCAGGGACGGTGCCCCCTGCCTCAGCTGGCTGAGTGGCACTCAGCCACCTCTGCCCACACTTGGCAGGAAGTTCACCCCCAACTCCCCAATCCACCCTCCCCCGCTCCTCAGGTCACTTGAGATTCTTCGAGAAACTTCTTCTCCTCTTGCCTCGCTCTTTCTCCTGTACATCAGCTCCTAAGGGAAACCCCAGGAACTTTCCAGTGCGTTCAAGGGGTGGGAGACTCATTGGAGTCATTGGCGAGGTCAGTTCCCTGGGGCATTCTTAGGCTGGACTGGGACCGAATGCCTTTTCGGAAACTTGATCAATTCTGGCTGCTTGTAGGTTAAGTAAGGTAGCATCTGCTGCACCTGGTGAAAAATCCACCCCATCACCTGGGTGTGTTCCTTTCAGTATCTGATGCCAAACACCTGGTTGTTTAGGGCAGGACGGTAGAGTGAAATTCCTACAGGAGTGACACAGCCAGCCAGCCTCAGGCATCGCTCAAGCAAGGAGATTCCAGAACACCGCCCAGGCCAGAGTTCGCTAAATACTGGCCCTAGATCCGTTAACTGTCCCCTCCTAAACTCAATACTAAGGGACTGGAGAGGTGGAGAGTGGCCCGTTCCTGCTGCTGGCTGTCACGCTGGGTAAGGCAGGGTGCGCCCCCCCACAGCTGGTGTTCCGTTCCCACCTCCTTCAGGACCCGCATGGTGGCTCGTTGCCTCCGCGTCTGTGCTGCTCTCCCTCTGTTCTGCCTGCTTCTGTTTTGATTGAAGCCGTTGCCTCTTAAGTTACACTGCGTCCTGAAATAGTGTTCTCATCGTGCCCTGTTCTTACTGAAAATTATCCAGGGCTCCATGATCAACTGGATCTAGTCTGAAATCCTTAGGCTGGCGTATCAGGGCTGAGTCAGAAGAAAAGACACCGGGGTATGTCCACAGAGGGATCTTAACATAGCGGGCAGTGGATGGATGTGAGGGCACAGAGTAGCAGGAAGTGGCTTACAACCCTGGGTCTGGAGGGACAAAGAGAAAGGGAGCTTGGGGGCCCAGGTCACTGAAAGGGGTTCCTGTCTGACTTGGTCTCAGTGCTTTGCAGTAGCTCCAGCTGGGTGGTGGTGATAGAAACAGCCTGAGGACAGAAAGTAAACCATCTGAACCAACAGCCTTCCCTTTGTCTAGTGCCCCCTTGTGGTAGAATCTAACAGGGAGCCGGGTGACAAGAGAAACTAGGTTTTCAGAGTCCCTGCCCCACCAAGCAGAAGAAAGCGGGTTGAAGCTGAGCAACATTTGCTTTACCACGGGCACAGCTGGTACTCAAGGTTCGCGTGTCTTGCCTCAAACTCCTGGCTGCACGCTCACCAAGCAGCACTTTGCCTCCGGCCGACTTCAGCTGTGCTAGATGGAGGCCTCGTGTTTCTGGGACCCCTCCTGGCATCACCCATCAGATCCCACTGCCCTTCAACGCCTGGTTGAAATGCTACTTCCACGATACCCTCTCATCCTCCATTTGTGCATCTCTGTTGTGGTTTAGTATTCAGAGGAAACGTGCTTGCTTTGCATTCTAGAAGTTTCCATGGCTGACTGTTCCTGAGCACAGGCGCTCACTGGGGCTTGTTCCAGGAACAGCATCGAGCACGGTACCTGGCACACAGTAGCGTCCAGAACTTTCAGCAAGTCATGAATCCAGGCAGTTACCAGGCAAGGCACCGAGTCTTACAACAGCTATTTGACCTTGTATTGGGGCTTGTTTTCAAAATGAGCCTTTTACTCCTTTAAGAGGCAGGTTTTTCTGTTTCCTGGCTCAACCCCCGCCCCCCCACTCGCTAGTGAAACCTGATCTAATCCCTTTGCACGCGGGTAATTTATTGGTCTATTGGGCTTTTCTTGGTGGCAAATTGCATTGTCTTTATTCCTGGGTTCTGGCTGTGGAGCAGCTCACCGCATCCCTAAAGCTCCTTTCTCGGGGCCCATCCCTCACACCCCCCTGGGCACACAGCAAAATAAGTTTGATTGGGCTTCTTTGTTATGCAAACAAGACAGTAATAATCAGGCTATTATTCTGAAGGCTTGGGCTTGATTAACAGTTCAAAGGCGGTCCCTAAGGCAGCTAATGCCGCTCTGTGGCGTAAATATTTTCATCCTGCCTGGGTTGGTACAGTTGGTACTCCAAGTTCCCTGCCTCTGTTTCTGTTTCTGAGAGGCTCTGGGTTACTATTTAAAGGACAACAATTAAGTCAGGCAAAGCTCTGTGGCTGTGATTTCTCCCTGCCGCATATCAGTCCACTAAGGAAGCTGCCTAGAGCCCAGTTCCCCGCAAAATGAAATGTTATATATGTGGGGTGCTGGGGCACAGATGCTTTGAGCGTGGGAGCCAAAAATTCCAGGACAATGATAAGGGGCCCTTGCCCTCGGGGGCCTCGTGGGCAGGAGGTGGCACTGAGCTAGAGTGTCATGGCATGGCATGGCTCACAGAGCAGCTAGGGGGTGAGGCTGAAGAAAGTGCCACAGGGAAGCCAAGGAGCCGTCCATTATTTACATTTATATTCGAGCCTTTTCTGTGTGGCTCCAGAGAAGGATCGGCCCGTGAAAGGCCCTAGGAAGCAGGCGTGGATCCAGAGCTGGAGCATTTCAGAGCAGGAGGGACCAGCCTTGTTCTAGGAGAGTTGCAGTGGCAGTGGGGACCGGATGTCCACTAGGCAGGGATGCTGCAGGGAGATTTCCTGCCGTAGAGGCTGGCTGGAGGTGGAAACTGGGGACCTCTGGCGTCCCTCAGGCCCCAGGTTCTAAAACTCCACAGTGCACCTTGAGAAGCCAACATGGAGGTTGGTCCCAAAGTGATTATTAGGGCTCTTGATAAATCGATTGCACAGAGAAACAGGAAGCTCTCGCCCTCATTGCACGAGTCAAGAGCAGATTGGTCCAATGGTTGCCGAGGGTCCACTCTATCCCCAGTAAGTCTGGGAGCCCACCGTGCTGTAGGCATTGCCTGCACCCCACCCTTTGCCCCAGCTGGCCAGTCTTTGCAGCCTCTGGATTCTCTTTTTTCCACCACTAGCTAATCCTGAAAGTCCTATCTCAAGAGGCCTGGGTCAAAACAAAACATGCATAACGGACTTCTAAGGAGCACAAGGTCTGTGGGGCGCCTTTGCATTTCCCTGGGCATCTGGGGTGGAGCCCCGGGTGGAAGAGTTAGCAGAGGCCCCCAGAGCTGTCCCTGCCAAAGGCCACAGTGGCTAAACTTCCATTCGAGTCCTTTAACCCCCTGGCTCTGTGCGTATTGGCTGTCTTGATCCACCAAGAAGTGGCCCCAGGGCCAGAGGAGCCACTTTGCCGTCTGCAGGAACCAGGCAGAAAGGAGGCAGCTGGCCGCCTTCCGTCACGCTGGAATCACCAGGGTGGCTCGCTCTGCAAAGCTGGTTTCCTCTTCTTGCTTGCACAAGTTGCAATAGGATCTGTTTCAAACGCTCAGACTTTCCTCTCCTTGCTTCTTGGACACTCGCATCAGAAGAGGCCAACCAAGGTTTATGGCCTGGAATTCAGGCCTTGCGCTTTTTTATTAAAGATACTGAACATAAAAATCGGCCCCTCTGGGGTCTGTCTGGCAGGTGACACCACAGCACAATTTTTCCTTTTGATGCCAGGCCAGGTTACATTCCGGTCCCTGACCTTGGGAGGCCTTCGGCCTGTGATTTAGTTTACACAGGACGGCAGGATGACTCCATGGGGGGCGGGGGCCCCTCAGTTCACCACCCATGGGGACTGACCAACCCTGGCATCCCTGATGCCCATCCCCGACACCCCCAGGGAATGATAATCCCATGCATGTCTATTTTAGGCAGCCAGGCCCTGGAGAGCTGTGTCACTGCCTGGAGAGGTGGCAGAAGGGAATGGGAGCCACCAAGTCCAGTCTCAGCTCGTCAGTCTCAGTGGCCCCTTGCAAGCCATGCCCCCCGATCTACAGCTTCTCCGTGTAGGATGGTGCTTGCGCTTCCTCTTAAACTCCTAGGAAGGTGTGCAAGGCCCCAGGGTTTTGAGTGGCTGGGGACACCCGGGAAGCCAGGTTCCTACAGCCATGGTTTTCAGACATAGCCATTTATGGCTAACTATTGCTTAGGTGTCAAAGCTGGTGACTTGTTTTTTAAAAATCACACAAATTGGGGCAAATACAAAGTCCTCACTCTCAGTTGCCTCCCAGCTTGCTCTGCTGAGCAGGATAGAGAGGGCGGGAGGCACGTGGACGAGGTGACAGGGACCAGGCCCTCTGTGACCAGGGCTAACACAGTAATCACACTAGCAAACATTCAGTGAGCTTCAGCTGAATGCTGGTGCCCTTCTGAGCCCTTTACCACTTCCAGCAAACTCCCACAGCAGGTACTGTGTATTACCCATTTTCCAGGTGGTATGAGGCATAGAGAACTTGAGCCATTTGCACAAGGTCACAAAAGTGACAGAGCTTGGGACACGCATTTAACACCAAGGCTTAATTACCCTCCGGGTTCCTGTTGCTTTTGCCAAACTCTTGGGGATGGCTTTGAAAGTGTTAACAGATGTCAAAGGCCCAAAGGTGGCCTGTCCTGCTGCCGCCAAACACTAACCAGTCCTCTCCACAGGGGCCACTGCCAACCCTTGCAGCGTGCCTGCCTTATTATAGGCTGCACAGAAGAATCTGGAAGGCCTACTGGGGCAGATCCGCCCTTTACTACCACCTGCGCGCGGGAAGGGGGCCGGGGTCACCATCTGTGCGAGAAAGTACAGTGTGGGTGGTGCTGTCTCAAATGGGGTGTCCTTATGCACGCGCCCAGCCTGATGGCGTGTCTCGTCCTTTCTCCACAGCCACCTCCCCGTGCAAGATCCTCAAGTGCAACTCTGAGTTCTGGAGCGCCACGGCGGGTGGCCACGCCCCGGCCTCGGACGACGCCCCCGAGTTCTGCGCAGCGCTGCGCACCTACGCCCTGTGTACGCGGCGCACCGCCCGCACCTGCCGGGGCGACCTGGCCTACCACTCGGCCGTTCATGGCATAGAGGACCTCATGAGCCAGCACAACTGCTCCAAGGATGGCCCCACGTCACAGCCACGCCTGCGCACGCTCCCGCCACCCGGGGACAGCCAGGAGCGCTCCGACAGCCCCGAGATATGCCACTACGAGAAGAGCTTGCACAAGCACTCGGCCGCCCCCAACTACACGCACTGCGGCCTCTTCGGGGACCCGCACCTCAGGACTTTCACAGACCGCTTCCAGACCTGCAAGGTGCAGGGCGCCTGGCCGCTCATCGACAATAATTACCTGAACGTGCAAGTCACCAACACGCCTGTGCTGCCTGGCTCGGCCGCCACGGCCACCAGCAAGGTGAGGGTGAGACAGGATGGGGCTGCCCCGTGGGGTCCCACCAACCCGACCCAGACGCCTCCTGCACCCACCATGTTCTTACTGCCAGTAGATGAGCAGATTATTTAGAAAGGAATGTTCTAGAGATTCTTAATATTGCTTAGAGTGAGATGTTTTATTTAACTGGGCAGAATGAACAGAGTGACATAACCTGGCGTATGTAAAAGGCAGTTTGTGAACGCACTGTGCCTGGTTAAGGATGTCTAAGGGGACCTAGCTTGTTTTGTGTGTGCGCACGAGCGTGTGCATGTAAACACACGTGTGTACACACTGGATCCAGATGTAAGATGGATTTCTTAGTGGGGTTATAATCCAAAAGAAGCACTCCCTAGAGCATTCCGTTTCAAACTTTCATTATATTCTTGCCCCCAAACTACATTTTTGTGGGACTGTAGTGTTAAAACCCCAGAAAGAGAGCCTGTGGTGCAGGCAGTGGGACGTTCCCGTCCACCCAGGTTCTCCTTCCCCCTCACTTCCGAGGGTCTCCCCGACCTCACATTCAGACTCAGCCAGAGGGAGACTGGTGGCCTCTGAGTCTAGGCAATAGGGTCACCTGTGCCCCCTCAGGGCCCGGCCTGCCAGGGCCCCTGGGGTTTCCAGGTTGGCAGCAGGTCTGCTTTCCTAGGAACGGCATGTTGCCAGGGTGCCAGGCTGGCCCTCAGGGGCGTTTCTGTTCCTTCCCATCCCTCCACGCCCCAGGGGAGGACAGTGAGGTAACCCGGCAGCTCGGAAGATTCCTGCCAGCCCTCTCTCTCTGTGCCAGTGGCCCTTGCATGCCCGAAGGGGGTCTCTTTATGGGACCCCCTGCTGAGTAAGAAACAAAGTGAGTCTTTGCCCCATGGATGCCCTCGAGGCCCTTGGCCCCAGGCTGTGCACCTAATGGGTGGCAGGATTATGGCCGGCTCTCGCTCTGCCCTGTTCCCCTCCCAGCCCTCTGCAGACCGAGGGGGGCCCTTGTCAAGGGCCCAGCTGCTTTCTCTGCAGCCCCTTCACCTACCCACCTCCCACCGTATAGCCAAGATAAATGAATGAGGGGAGCCTGAGGCTGCAGCGTCTAAATCCAGCAGCAGACAAGCTCTGGGAGGGGACCCTACCTCCTCATCCCATCCTGGCAGGGGCACACGGTGGGTGGTGCTCCTCCTCCTGATCCTGGGTGGTGTAAACACCAAATGTGATAATAGAGTCAAGGGAGGGATTGTGGTTAGTGACCGGTGAGGCTGGGCTGCTACCCGCAGTGCCTGGGGCCTGCCCCTGCCTTTTCTCGTAGGCCTCCGGTACTCAGGTGTTATCAGGTGTGTGCGTTGGTTCATTCATTGATTCAGCAAACATCTACCAAGCACCTCTTTTGTGCCAGCCTCTGTGCTCAGGCATGCCTCCCTCTCACAGGTTCCAGGCTAATAATGGAGAACAAAGACTGGCACAGGGGTGCTGGTGCCGAGACGGGAGTGGGGACAGCCTGGGACCTCCAGGGAAGCAAGGAGAAGCCAAGGAGCTTTTATCTTCAAAGTGATGGGGGCCTGGGCCTGCCATACCCCAAAGGAAGCCTCTGCCAGCCACTTCTGCTCACTTGACCCCATTCCCCTCCCGCCTCCCCTCAGCACCGTGCCTTCCCCAGGGGCCTTTGCTGACTTCCCATGATGTTGGCGTTATCCAGCCCAGCCCGGCCCTGTGTTCTTGTGCATTGTCTAGTGTGTTCCAGCCCAGGCTGACATTTTAGCCAACTTCCTGCCCCCATGGGACTGCCCCATGCCCAGCCCTCTGCTCCTTCTTTCTCCTTCCAGCTGTGCTCATGGCACCCCATTTTACAGATGAGGAAACGGAAGCAGGGAGCAGCGAACTCAGGCCTCTGCCTCCCATCCCCTCCCCCCCTCGCTCGTTCGCCTGTAGCGCTTATCAACACACGGCATAATTTATCTGCTCAGTCTGTGCCCCCCAGATGTGAGCTCCATGAGGACAGGGGTCTTGGACTGTTCCAGTCCGTGTGGATACAGGCCCGGCATGTAGCTGGTGCTCCGTAAACAGCTGATGAAACCCGGCTCTGCCCCGTGCTCAACACAGTGGGGAGCCCGAGGCCCCTCGGAAGGGGGGGGCGCAGCAGAGAGAGGAGAAGCGGCCGCGCCCGTGGCCCTGTTGGCAGCAAAGCCGCCCGGCTTTCGACAGGCCCCCTTCATGCTGTTACTTGTGGTTGAGTCCCTGGCACAAGCAGCCTGTCAGCCGTCCAGGAGCCTGTCTCCACGAGAGGTGGCGCTTATAGCAAAACCAGCCTTTCCTGTTCCAGGAGACGAATGCCACTTGGAAAGCAGCCCCCCACCCCCCAGAGTGTTTGTGTGGCCCCACACACCAGCAGGGACACCAGAGTCCCTCATCCTGCCCCCTGCTCCAATGACAGGACCACCCACTGCTCAGACCACCCTGGCTGCCCCACCTCCTGGCCCCCTGCAGGGCTCCACATCAGGGTGGGAGCCTTGGATGGAGGGAAGGAAGCAGCAGGCAGTGGAACCGAATGAAGTCGCCGTTTTTGGAGGCCAGGGATGATATAGTGGCAGTTTCACGCGGTTCGATACGGAGGACTCGAAGCAGGACAGAGAGGCTGTGGCCACCTTCGGCTTCCCGCAGCTGCCCACAGAGCTCGTGTCCCAGGTAGACAGCAGAGTCCCAGGTGCCTTCGGCCCAGGGGCACCAGCTGGCATCTGGGCACGAACAGGGAATGAGATGGTTGCTTCTCTCGCATACAGTCTTCGTAGTTAAGATTTTGGAGGAAAGAGCAGCCAGTCATCTCTCCCATGACGATGGGGGTGAGGGACTCACACATACTCCCCAGGCTCTTTGCCTCCCGTCCCTCTCCCGGGCCACCCACTCTGTAGGTTTGTGGCCAGAAAAGCCCAGGAACTGGAAACCAAGAGACTAATCCCGGCTCTGCCTCTTGGTGGCTGTGTGACCTTGGCCAAGTTGCTTTACCTCTCTGAGCCAGCGTTTCCTGTCTGCAAATCAGAGGTAATGTCACCCTCCCCTGCAGTGCCTGCCACACTGACCCAACGAGTGTAGCTGTGTCTGTGGTTCCCAAGAGGATAGTGACTAACACAGCGAATCAGCTATCTGTCTCCTCCAGGGGCTCAGCCCAGCCCTGGCCCCAGTTGTAGGCAGAAATGGGTCAACCTGCCCTGGCCGTGGCCAGAGTTTTGCATTCAGCCTGAAGCCCCCCTCTTCCTTCCACTGACCGGCATCTTGTTCCTCTCCTGCCCCCGGCTCCCCTCCAAGACCCCGCCGGGTAGCCCCTTAGGGCAGCCTACGTGGTCTCCGCGTGCCTGCGTGGATTTGCCCTCTCTTTCTTCGAGCATCAATCAGCTTCTTCTGTTCCACCTGCCATTAGGTTCAGCCAGTGGCTTGAAGTTTTTTTTTTTTTCCAAGAATTCTGCAGGAAGTCCACTGGCGGTGTGAGAGACATATTAGATGCTTATGGACCTTATGAGTTTCCTACTGCTGCTGTAACAAGTACCACAAGGTGGTTCAGACAGACAGACATTTATTTTCCTACAGTTATGGAGGCAAGAAGTCCGCAGTGAATCTCACGGGGCTCACATCAAGGTGTCGCCGGGCTGGCCCTTCAGGAGGCTCCAGGGGAGGATCTCTTCATTGCTTCTCTCGGCCTCTGGTGGTTGCCAGCATCCCTTGGCTTGTGGCTACATCACTTGAATCTCTGCCTCGGTGGAAACATGGCCTTCTTTCTGTGGTCAGATTTCCCTCTGCCTCTATTTTATAGTCTCCATAAAGTGATTTGCCATATAAGGCTCCAAGGATTAGGGCCGATATCTCGGGGGGCCATTATTCAGCCTGTTACAGTGGATTAATGACATTTAACTTTTAATTAGCTGTGCTTTCTTTTTTATGATTCACCATTACATATAGTAAATGAGCTGGTCTTCCATTTAGGGTAGTGATCTCAAGTTCCTGTTCTAAGTCAACTTTTTTTTCAAGTAAAAAAAATAAGGTGTTTTAAAGAAAAATATTAAGTACGCAAGAGTGCAGGTGGCACTGAACGGTGACCACAATGGGGAAGGGTCGGTCTGGGGCATCCTGAGGGCTCCTTCCATTCCCCCGAGAGCTTCATAAGCACGGGGTGGGGCCTCTCCCTCCGCAGTCGCTGGCATCTCTGACGCCCCTCTCTGCCCTCTTCCTTGCAGCTCACCATCATCTTCAAAAACTTCCAGGAGTGTGTGGACCAGAAGGTGTACCAGGCTGAGATGGATGAGCTCCCAGCCGCCTTCGCCGATGGCTCCAAGAATGGTGGGGACAAGCACGGGGCCAATAGCCTGAAGATCACAGAGAAGGTGTCCGGCCAGCACGTAGAGATCCAGGCCAAGTACATCGGCACCACCATCGTGGTTCGCCAGGTGGGCCGCTACCTGACTTTCGCAGTCCGCATGCCGGAGGAGGTGGTCAACGCGGTGGAAGACCGGGACAGTCAGGGCCTCTACCTCTGCCTGCGGGGCTGTCCCCTCAACCAGCAGATTGACTTCCAGGCCTTCCGTGCCCACGAGGGCCTGGGCGCCCACAGGCCCCAGGCCACCAGCCCCACACCCGCGGCCCCCGACACCTTCCCGTACGAGACGGCCGTGGCCAAGTGCAAGGAGAGGCTGCCCGTGGAGGACCTCTACTACCAGGCCTGCGTCTTCGACCTGCTCACCACAGGCGACGTGAACTTCACGCTGGCTGCTTACTATGCCCTGGAGGACGTCAAGATGCTACACTCCAACAAGGACAAGCTGCACCTGTACGAGAGGACGCGGGAGCCACCGGGCCGGGCAGCGACTGCAGGGCTGTGCCCGGCCCCTCGGCTCCTCCTGGGCAGCCTCCTGCTCCTCACCCTGCTCCCTGTGTTCCTGGAGGCCCTTGCTGCATAGGATGGAGAGCGAGGCACACTGCCTGTCCCCAAGCTGCCGGCCTGCAGAAGGGCTGGTGGCTTCTGGTGGCCCCGTGGTCTCTGCAGGGGTCAGAAGCAGAGGCAGCTGCTGGCCGGTGAGCTGTGGGACGGTTACCTCGGAGCTGCTGGCAAGTGCTGGGGGCGTGGGGCGGCCCCTCGCCCTCTCTAGGGCCCTGGACAAGGTCATGGTGACTGACTGGTGCTGTGATGTCTGTGACAGTAGAGCAATGTGGGGGAGAGCTCCCCTCCCCCCGCCCCACAGTGTGAATGTGCAAAACCGAGCGCCTCAGGCTGGAGCCCCCACCCCGCCAGAGACGCTGCGGAAGGTCAGAGTCCGCTCATCCCACCCCCTCGCAATGCACTGAACAGGCCCGGCCGACTGCTGCACGTGCCCGCCGCACGCACACACTCTTACACGAGCACACTCGCACACACGCAGCCGGCGGAGCCGAGACTGGACCCCCAGGTGGGCCCCCTTTCCCCTGGGGCCTGGTGCACTCCCAGGGCGTTGCTGGGGATCTTCGGCAAACTGATATAACCCTTTGGCCAAAAGGTTGTGCCCTGCTGGGACCTTTCTGCCATGGGCTCCCTGTGAGACCCCACGTGTGCCGCGCCTGCTGTGGGCACGGGCTCAGGCCCGGTTACCAGGTCCCGCCTCGAGAGCCCCCGCGCAGGCAGTGCGTGTTGACACGTGCTCTGAGTAACGCCACTCGTGGGCTTGGATGCCCTCCTCTGGCCCTTCCCCTGCTGGCCCCCACTCCCCACTGTGCTTAGGAAGTCGAGTTGAGTTTCTAAATGTCTAAACAGAGAACTACCCCGTGATTTCTGTTCCTTCCTCTCCAGCAGATGGCAAGAGCCCTCGGACTGGGGCACATGGGCCGCAGGGCATGGGCAGGAGACCAGTGGACAGGGCCAGCTGGCCTGCCCTGATCCTCTTTTTTTGCCCACCTGCCCCCAGAGCCCTGCTCCCCACCCTGTCCACCCAGATCTGCATTCCGGGGAGAGGAGCAGCCCTGGCAGCGTGTCTCCATCTGGCCCCTTCCCTTAGCCCGTGGCCACACAGCCCGGGCTGACCATCTGAAGAGGCCCAAACCAGCCCAGCCTCTGCTGCTGCTCCAGAGACCCCCAGGGACCCAAACGGGCCAGGCTCCAGAGGGCCAACCTCCTGGAAGCCCCACGGCCACCCACTGTCCCTGCCCGCCCCCCCCAGTGTCCCCGGCAGCCCCTCTGCTGCTCCCCAGGGACCTCTCATACACTGGCCCAGGAGGCTGCGGACTCGTTCCCGCCTCCCCCTCCGAGGTCCCAACACCTCCCCACAATCTCTCACCCCCCCCCCCCCCCCCCCCGCCAAATCCAGGCGGGTAGGAGCAGCGAGGCCCCTGCTGGTTTTCAGCCGGTCCCCTACGTTGGAAGTAAAAAGTGAAGCACTTTATTTTGGTTTTGTTTGATCGCATTCTGCTTGGAAGTGGGGACCCCTCACTGCGTCCTTGTGCCTGCGACCTGTGTGGAGTGTCACCGCGTGTACATACTGTAAATTATTTATTAATGGCTAAATGCAAGTAAAGTTTGGGTTTTCTTTGTTTTGTTATTTTCCTTTGGATGTGTTGAAGTTTGTTTTCTGAACAGACTGGTTCCTTTTGGGGGTGGAGAGTTGACTCTGGTGGTGGGTGTCACGGCACAGTGTCCCAACGGTGTTTGTGGGGGGGGCAGCTAGTGCTTGTGCGTGTTGTCTGTGTGTATGAATGTGTCGAGGATGTAGCAATTTAACAACCAAAGCCCCTTGTTTCTCTAAAATTACTTTTTCTCCTTACGATGAGCTGCCTTTTGGGGCTTGAGGGACCCAGGTTCCCCGACTCTGGCAGAGCTGGAACGCAGCCTTGAGGACAGATGGCCACGATGCAGAAAGATGCCCTACGGGTCAGGGTTGGGTGTGCTGGCCTGGGATCCAGGACGACTCCATCTCAGGGGTCAGCCTGGAGCCCCAGACCTGGGATTGTCGCTGTCACCCTTGAGGGTCCCACTGGTCACATGCAGCCTGGGGAGGAGTAATGGTCCCACAGAGGGGGCACCATCCACATCAGTGTAAGGAGGGCCAAAGCGTGCCTGGGGCCAGGGTCACTGCTGGCTGTCACTACATTTCATCCTTTACAACTACTCCATGAGCCAGAGACAAATTCATGCC
>NW_011888815.1:2423384-2429669 GCF_000151845.1 Pteropus vampyrus | reverse complement strand
GGGGGGCGGGATTACCAGGACACTGGGGCAGGAGCGGGGCTCAGCGATGCCAGGGAGCAGCGTGCAGCACGGGGTGGTCTTGGGCGGCAAGCTGACTTGGCATCCAAGCTGGCTTTGCCTGCTGCTAGCTGTGTGGTCTGCCTTGGATTTTTTGAGCCTTAGACTCCTTATTTGTAACATGGAATTACGAGTACCTGCCTCCCAAGGTCACGCTAGAAATCCAGTGAGCTAACACTCATAAAGTGCCTGGCACATGGGCCCTGGCGCAATGCAGAGAGGCCACCAAAAATGGCGGTGCCCTCCCTCTGCAACTGTGTGCGCGTCTGTTCAATGACTCTCATGATCGCCTGTGCTGGGGGAGTACAGTAGAGACCCCCACCCCAGACCACCTGCTTTCTCTTTGGAGAGACAATAAAGTTATGTCATCGAACGTCCCATGGTGACACTGAAAGTCAAAGGTTCTGAAACAGATGTATCCTGGACTGGGGGAGGGTGGAGTCGAGGGGACCTCTGACTAGCTCACCTGGGTGAATCTGGGGAGCCACCCATGCAAAGACCTGGGGAGAACATTCTACACAGAGCAAAGTGAGTGCCAAGGGCCTGGCACAGACCGGGGTCCATGGTGAGGCCAGAGAGGCGCCAGGGCACAACCTGACTCTCTGCCAGTCGCTGTAAGAAGCCATTTGCAGGTTCTGGGCATGGGAGGACTGCTCGTGACTCGGTCAGGATGCTGGAGAGTTAAGAGCTGGGCCGTCAGGAAAGAAAGTCAGGGACGATAGCACAAAGCCAGCCAGAAGTGGGGCGGCAGTAGGTGCGCCGGAGATGGTTGGCATTGGGTTTAATATGAAGGAGGGTTTGGGAAGCGACAGAACTGGAGAAGGGACTAAGGTGGAAGGTGAGGTTCCCGTGATGTAAGCCATGACAAGAGGGTGCCATGGCCTACTGGGGAAGACAGCTGGTGACAACGTAGGGGCACTAGAGTGTTCCAGGGGCTCTGATGACCTCTGTGGGGACAGACAGGAGTGGGAACTGGGAACAGCAGTGTCCAAGAAGGCTGCTCCGAGAAAACCAAGCTTGACAATGAACAAAATTCGGCAGGTAGCTGGAGATGATGGAGGAGGGCTGAAGGGACCGTGGCCCTGGCCTTCATCCCTGAGGACCCAGATAGCCTGCCTGCCCAGCTGGCTGAGACCCCTAGGAGGCTGGGCCATGGCTGGTCACCACCGCACCTGGGCCTCCGGCTTGTGGAGGCCAGCCTTTCCCCGCAGCCCCTACCCCTATGCTCTACCCCGCCCTGTCTCACTTCCTGCGGGGACAAGCTTCATCCTGGGCTCCAGAGCCAAGGGGAGCGGCCTACCTACCTGGGCAAGGCAATGAGAGCCGCGCCAGGTTCAGTTTATAGTGCTGGCAGTCAGCAGGCCGTTTGTGGGCATCTGCTGCCCTCTGCTGGACAGTTCTAGAACCACACTCACTCGGGGCCCTCAGGGGAATGGGAGCGGCTGATATGCAAATACAGCACAGACCCCACCAAGGGTGGCACGCATGGCCTCCAACAAGCCTCAGGTCGTCCCAACACTGCCCTCTGATGATAAGTACCGGACCCATCGTGTCACCTTGGTGACCTCACCCCACAGCAGCCTAGCAAGGGACTCTCGTGATCGGTAACCAGCAGCAGAGAACGTCCCGCTTCACACCCAGGTCTGCACACCTCAGACCCACCCACCCTCCCCAGTCCTTGTGTCTCCCCACCCACCCACACCACGGAGCTCTGCCACCAGCACCCTGGCCCCTTGTTGCCTGGCTCTGTTCTCAACTGACATTTTGTCTTCTTGTTTGCTCATCTCGGGTCCGTCTCCACCACCTTCGGCTCAGAGGCCACACAGGGCCTCATCCTGGTTTGTCATGTGTCCCCAGCTCCTACAGCAGGGTCTGGCCCAACAGCAGAGGCGCGAGATCTTGGTCAAGAGGAAAACCTTCTCTGCCATAACTGTCCATAGTCTCAGCTGTACCTGCCCTGTAAGACTGCGAGCTCCTTGAAGGAGCTCGTCTCTCGTCCCCAAGCTCAGAGGGTCCCAGTGAAGGCTGGGCCACCCCCTTGGGGTTTGTGCTCCCCTGGAGCCAGCCCTCTTCCTGGGCCCATCGGGGAGCTGGGCTTGACACAGCAGCTCTGATGGTCTCTCTAGCTCCGGTGAAGGCTGCTGCCACAATGCCACAAGCCCAGTCTCCAGGGCCGCCAGTCCCCTCTCGACACGAGCCCAGCCTAACCAAGGACTGAGGCCCACTGTTGCCCTCCGCTGTGCTAGCTCTCTCTTAAAAACGTTAACCCTAGAAGCTGCCTCCTTTGTTTGCAAATGACAAAGCCCCTGGTCCAGCCAAGCACAAGGACAGACCAAATGAGGACAACACGCTGACCTTCCTACCCAGCTCCTTCAGGCCCCAATGACCTTCCTACCCAGCTCCTTCAGGCCCCAATGACCTTCCTACCCAGCTCCTTCAGGCCCCAATGACCTTCCTACCCAGCTCCTTCTGGCCCCAATGGTGCACAGGTCGGCCACGACTGCGCTTTGAAACCACAATCCCCTCAAGTCAGGAAGAAAAGATTATCATGTGTGAACCCTCCACGGAGCAGCTGGCCCTAAGAAGTGGGTATTATTCTGTCTTTGAGGTGACACAGGCTTGTCCATGTTTCCACACCAAGCCAGGTCACAGAGCCACAGAACTATGCAGGACATCCCGACATTCAGCCTAGGGTAGGGTCCACCAGCAGAAGTGGGACAGGCACGGCCAGGGCCCAGGTTCCTACAGGATAAAGATGGCTGGTCGGGGGTTTTGGTCAAAGCCTCTGTGGCTTTGTCCTATGCCTTTAAGAGCCACAGGTTGGAACCTGGAGCCCAGACTGCTCTGGCAAACTGCAAAGCCTTGTGTTTCAATAAGTGACCTTTCTGTTGGCATTAATTGAGGACTTGCCTTGATGCCAGACATGTGAGGCCCCGCCAGGGAGGAGGAAGGGGACCTGGGCCTGCTTCTTCCAGTAAAAGGCAGGCGTTTTGGCAGCGGACAGTTGAGCAGCCTCGGTGCTATCGTAAACCAGAGCGAGCTGATTATTGCAACACTTGCTCTTAAAGTTTCCCAGGGCCGTTCCAGCTGACTTGTGAACTGCAACACGATTGCTGAGTTTGTCGCCATGAAGAAGCCTCCACTGACTCTTCTGAGTCTTTGACTTCAGCACGTGCAGTGGCAACGGCAGGCTCGTCCCTCACGCCCGGGCCGGGCCCCTGCAGCCAGGCCTCCGGGACACTCGGCTTTACTTGGTATCGAGCATTAGGAGCTTCGCAGAGATTGCAGGACGGTTTCACAGTCGCTTAGGCATCAGTGGAGCCCCTTGGGCTGGCCGCCTTCTCCAGCTCCTATCCAGACGATCTCCGCCCGCAGGCCGAGCCGCGCTTCCTCTGTCTGCGCCTTGCGAGGCGCTGCGCTGCCCCTGCCAAACTGCTAGAGTTAACATTTGGGTCAGTGTTTCCATTATAAAATGCTTTTTCCCCCTTCAAGAATATATGACCCAACTGTTAAATTACCCTCACGGCTGCAGGCTGGCAGACACGGTGTTTTTATTTCCGATGGGCAGAGGGGGCCGCAGGACCTCGGGGGGGATGCGCACGGGTCTTCGAGGCACCTCGCGGGGCTCTCGAGGTCCTCCCACCGGCGTGGGAAACCACGGGCAGCCCTGCTCAGCTGCGGGCAGCGGCTCCTCCAGGTCACCTCCATCCAGTGCAGGGGCTTGAAGCTGCTCGGTCAGGGGACTGTTAAACCGCAGCAATGGCTCCTCTGGGAACACCTCAGAAGCCCCTGGTGTAAGGTCCTGGACCCCACACGACTGGCGCTGAGTAGGGGAAGAAACGCAACTTTAAAAGGCTCCACTTCACAAGCTGTCAAACCATCTGAACGGCGTGGCGGCCGATCACGAGCCACACCACGGCAATGCAACGTGTTCGCCCAATTCTAAAAATCCTTAGTAACACTTTTTAATATACAAGAATCAAAAGTACAGCAGTTTTACAATGTAGGAAAATTTAATACATACTATATAAACAACATTATTTACATCAGAAATCACTAAGACAGTGGCATTTTTCACAAATATAAATTAATTACTGTTTAGTCAACAGGTTTTAAAAGTCCACAATTTTACAATAAAGAAAAACCACCTGTCCCCAAACGAGGGGGGCACAGATGGACTAAAGCAGCCTGGACCCTCGGCCTGGCTCTCCTCACCCGACATGGCAGCCCCCAGACAAGCCAGAAGGCACGGGGGCTGGGCCCTGGGCCACCGCCCCTGCTGACGAGTGGATTTTGGTCTGTAGGATTTCAGTGTGTGGATTAACTGAACTGCATTTGCACCGCACGTCCTGATGCAGACACAGAGCTAGCGAGTCTGCAGCACGATGTCAGAAGTGTTCTGGTTCCCACGAAGGGCTCAGGGAATGACTACGAGGGGAGGGAGCCCAGGGGCCGTCGGGCCCGGCTCTGAAGGACCGTGACGGTGAGCCTGGGGTCCACTGTGTCCTTTTCCGGGGGGACAGAGACCGTGTCAATCCTTGTTTATGCTCAGGTTTCAGGTGAGGCTAACTCCCCTCTTCCTCAGCCCAATGATTAAATCTTTCAAAGCTAGGCTCCGTGGAAGACCATCCTTACAAATTCGGGGGGCGGGGGGGAGGGCAGCTTCTCCCATCCACAGTGAGAGAATTTCTACCTGTGCAAATCTCGGTTTTTAATATAAGCAAACTACAGTATTCATACTGACTTAAGTCAATGAGGAAGTGCCTCCTTTCTCCAACCCACTCTTCAAACATGCTTCAACACCTAAAACAGATGCTTTCATGGGGATACTGCAATTTTATAATCGATTTAACACTGATCTGGCTGATATTGCCTTTTGCTACATTGTATGGCACTCTAAGTCCCAAATGCAAACAAAAGGAAGTTCCTTTTTCCTCATGATGAGAGGTCTTTGGGAATAATTCACATCTTCTATCAACAACAAAAAAACCTTGACGGTTTTTGAAACGCGGGGCCTCCTCGAAGCGAAAGGAAATGTGATGCCTGCCGGGGACGTGGTCTGACCTGACTCCCCACAGGGGAAGGAGAGGGGTGGCTCGTACCCTGCCCACCGCACCCTGACTGCTCACGGAGCTGGCGAGCCAAGCGCCTTCCCCTTCGCCGTGGGCAGTGCCAGCACTGTCAGCAAGAAGCTGGACCTGCGGTGGCCCAGGCAGAGGCGTGACTTCTCCCGCAGCACGCCCCCAGGGATGACCTGGCAAGGCCTCCCATGCAGGCCCGTGGGTGTAAGCCTAGGGTGAGGAGCCCCAAGCACCAGGAGGAGCTAAATGAGGCAGGGGTCCCCTAGGCCACCAGCATGAGCTGTGAGGTCCCAGGCTCTCCTCTGGAACTCTGCACGGGCCAGCCTCGAGCTTGGTGCGGCAGAGAGCAACCACCCACGGCCACATTGCTTCTGCAGGTGACACGTCCACAGGGTGACGCAGCTCAAGGAAGTCCAAGTAAAGGCATCGATGCTGTTGGCCCAGGGTACCAGCGAGTCAGTGATATTAAGTCCCCACAGGCCAGTTCAGGGAAAGTAATGTCGTGTGTGCCCAACGGAAGGGTTTTCACCAGCTCCAAGCCTGGACACTTACAGGCATGCTGTGCTTTGAGTCAGTTATTCTGCCTCCGTCTAGCAGGGCCTCTGGATCCGCTAACAATACTGGCGAGCTTGGTTTGAAATGAATGAAACGGAGGCCCGGACTCAGTGAAATGAAAGCAGCCTGCTCCACTGACACGGCCACCTTGCCTCCCAGTCCCGACTCAGCTCAGCTCTAGAACGACTCGCTGTCTGCAGCTCAGTCCCCGTCCCTGGACACTTCCTACCGAGGAAAAAATTTTAACTTGGGGTTTATCCTTTGACTTGATCTCATTCTAAAAAAATGAGCTCAGTTCTAATGATCTCTAACCAACAATGGAAACCTGCTCACCACAGGTAACTAGCTTATCTCCATCTGTCTACCACCCCCCACCCGAGTGTGAGGACACGTGTGACTCTGCGTCATCTACTTCAAGCTGTGAAATGGGAACTGAAATGCTGACCTGGCACAACACTGAACCCCGCCCCCCCACCAGCACGACCAAACGCCCGCCTGGGGCCCTGGCCGCCCCTGCACGCGCGCCCCGTCCCGTGCGTGCCGGCGACACGCTGACAACACGCACGCCTCCACCTTCCGTCCTCTCCCGGCC
>NW_011888815.1:2413195-2422129 GCF_000151845.1 Pteropus vampyrus | reverse complement strand
CCTGAAACAGAGACGCGAGGGTGAGCTGGAAGACCAGAGCCAGACCCTATCCCCTCCGCCACCGTCCACTGCTCTTCCTCGGAGTCAAGGACACTTCCAAAGGACTCACGGGAAATGCTCACATTACCAGGAATCCGGAAAACAAAGGTAATAACAAAGGGCTGTTTTACACTTATTGGCAAAGCCACATCCTATGAAATGACATAAGCCTCATCAAGTCTGCAATGAAGCAAGTACACACTTGAATCACTGGTGGCTTTGTACACTCATACTCCCTTCAGGAAAACCGGCACGACCTGCAAACATTTTCATATTCCTTGACCCAGCCCAGGAGAAAAAGAGCCACAGAGAGCATTCTGTTAAGTTATGAGTAACAGCAAAAACCACAATCGACCTAATATTTGACAATAAGTAAAGGGTTAATTATTTTTAAGCTTGACTCAATGTGAAGAACATTAAAATGTTTAACTTCTTCTACCAAAAGAACTGGTCCAAGTCAATGACGAAAAGACCAACAACCCAATTCAAAAATGGGCGGAGGACTTGAACAAACATCTCTCCCAAGATGATGCACACGTGGCCGCTAAGGACACGAGATGCTCACCACCACCAGCCATCAGGGAAGTGCCAATCAAAACCACAGTGAGATACCTCTTCGCACCTCCTAGGCCAGCTGTGTTAAAAAATAATAAAATAAAGCCAGCAGATCAGTACTGGCAAAGGAGTGGGCAAACTGCAGCTCTCACCACTGCTGCTGGGGATGCAAAATGGTTCGGCCTCTGCAGGCGGGAGGTAGGAGGTTCCTAAAAGCGTCAACGCAGAACTACGGTGTGACTGACAACCCCACCGCTGGTTCACGGCAGCACCGATCACCACAACCAAAGGCAGGACGGCGCAAGCGTCCATTAGCAGGGACTGGCTAAATGAGATGTGGCACATACGTGCGACGGTGAGCCAGTCACAAAAGGCCCCAGCTTGTATGATTCCAGTTATGCAAAATATCCGGAATAAGTAAACACACAGAAGCAGGATACGGACTGGTGAGTGTCAGGAGCTGGGAAGAGGGCAGAATACGGTGATTGCTTAACGGTTATAGGGTGTCCTCCGGGGTGATCGCAGTGTTCTGGGACTTGACCAGGTGTTGGTTGCGCAACACTGGGAATGTGCTAACTGTCCCTGAACTGTTCTTTTTAAAGTCATTCATTTATGCTATGTGAATTTCACCTTAGGAGACAGAAAGATGGATGGTAACTTCGAGTTCCAGTCAAGATGGAGTAACAAGGACTAGATTTACCTTCCTCCTGAAACAACTAGAAAGACACAAAAATGTATACAATGATGGTTTTCAAGACATCATGTCAGATGTGACAACAAAGAGGACTGACTCCTGAGAGATGGGAAATAATGAGATGAGCCTTTTAACTGCCCTGCTCACTGCCTTAACACAGCTTCCAGGCGTCAGCAGGGGGCGGGGAAGCCAGGAGGAGCCCAGCGCCCTTCCGGAGCTGAAGAGTCTGGGGCGGACATAGAACCAAGGGAGCTGGAGTTCGCAGGGTGGAGGGAAAAAGAGAGTTGTGTGCACAGAAAGCAGGTGGCGGTCTGCAGGAGTCCCCCTTGAGTGGTCAGTGAGCACTGATCGGGGTGCCTACTGAGGGGACTATCCAAGGCCAGGGAAAGATCCGCCTGGAAGATCAGAGGTCCAAGTGCCCTGTGCTCACGCAGGGCCCAGCTCACCAACCATACCGAACACCTCAAGCCCTGCGGGGGTTTGTGTTGAGAGAGGACAGTGGGGACGCTGGCCTGGGTAGTGGAGAATAATTAGCCCCTGTCTGAGCAAGGCTCCGTCCAGTTCCGCCTCCCAAATCTTAACAGCAAGACCTGAAAGAATGAAACATTCCAAGTAACCTGAGTGTCTCATGATAAAGCTCCAGAATATTTATAAGAATCAAAAATATTCAGCACTCAACAGGTATCTAGTAAAAAATTACTAGGAATGAAAAGAATGACTAGGTATAAGATCATGATAAGGAGATAAATTAATTAACTAAAATTGACCCAAATGACAGAATTATCAGACAAGGACATAAAAACTATTTTAAAACTGTATTCCAAATTTTGAAAGGAAACAGACATGAAAGAATTTTTTTTTTTTAAAGGCCCAAATACAACTTCTATAAGTAAAACTACAATGTATGAAAAACAAAATATACCAGTGGACCTCAAGGCAGGTTAGACATTGTAAAGGAAATTACTAGTGAACAGTGAAGACACAGCAATAGAAACTATCTAAATGAAGCAGAGAGAAAACACAATTTAAAAAAATAAACAGTATCAATGAGCTGAGACAAACTCAAGCAAGTATAATCAGTTCCTCCAAAGGAGATGAAAGTATTGGGGTGGGGGCAGAAAAAAATACTTGAAGAAATAATGGTAAAAAAAGTTCCAAATTTCCTAAAAATGATGAACTCATAGGTCCAAGAAGGAAGGACCCTGGGCTGGTATCATCTCAGGGTCCCTGCTGCCCAGCGTGGCTGAGAGCCCAGCATACAGCTTAGTACTTTTGGTTGCTGGCTCTTTTATGGCTGCTTCTTCTCTTGATTTCTTTAGAGGAAGACAGAAAACTCTTTGGCAGAAAACTGGAGATGACGTCCTCTGACCCAGAGAATAAAACCTATGACCTGGCACTCAAGGCCTCCCAACCATCCACTGTTGATCTTCCGGGTGCCCATCCTTGCCCTGGGCCCAGGATGCCACTGCTCTCTGCTGAGCTGACGCTCCAGAGCCCAGAGGATCAGCAGCCTCCCTTCATCCTCAGTCCACAGGAAACACTCCAAAGTCTCTACTTTCAACCACTGATCAGGACAGTGTCAGCTGCCCACCTTGTGATTCCTCCCAACACCCCAAAGATGCCTCGATGGCATAAACGCTGGGTCAGACTCGGGGCCGTGCCCGGGCACGTGATGAGATGCTCACTGCCTCTGACAGGTACATTAACACCTATGTCGCTTGTCTATCCCCCAATGAACAGTAAAGCTCTTGGCAAAGGTGAGCTCCTAGTGCCCCAGGGCCGTCTGCATACCTGTCATAGTAATCTCTATGTCCCCGGTGGTCTCGGTCACTGCTGTATTGGTCGTAGGGTCTCTTTCTAGACAGGTTGTTGGGTCGGTAGCTCCCAGAACGGTGGCTGTCCATGTGTCGCCTGTCCCCATAATGGTGGTCCTTGTACCAGTGCTGCTCATACTGATGGTGCCTGTCACTGCCCCATGACGGGTTGCTGTTGCCACTGCCATAGTTGAACTTTCTTTCCCTCTGCCAGTCTCCTCGATCTGCAGGGGAAGACAGAACGGTCTCATGGTTGCAAGGAGTAGCGCAAGTTCACTTCTACTGAAGCTTAAACTGAAAGGCTGACGTGTTTCAAAGAGACATTAAAGTTCCTCCTTTTTGGCCTTTTTGCTGCTGGTTAACAGACCAGTAACATTCTTTCCCCCAAATTTTAAGGCGAAAGAAAATCCACCACCTTTTTCTCCTTCTGAAATCTTAAGAACTATTGCTTTTTATTTTCTACTTGCTTACTTTTCTCACTTGGGGCAGACCATTAAAATGAGATTTCACTCAAAAAAAACACAAATATTCAGAAAACAGCACTGCTGAATTTCACGACTGCAAGGTAATATCCTCCGTTTACATGTCTGAAGTTTACCTGCTGGCACCGTAAGCCTAGTCTCTGAAAACCATTCTCGACTATACTTATTGATTCCGCTATTCCTCCTTTGCCCATACCAAAAAAAAATAAAAGGACCTGCTCTTACAAAAGTGATTCCTCTCACTCTGGATCTGAGTCAGCGTTCTAACTCTCAAGGATGGGGGCCAAAGAGGAATTTGTTTTAGCCTCTGTAACCCCCAATTTCCCCCTCAAGAGAAGCACACTTATTTAAATGCGGAAAAGGTACTGAAAACACATATGTCCAGGAACGGAGGCTAGAGTGAGTTTAACTGTGCCCCCAAGTATATGTCCACTCAGAATCTGTGAGTGTGATTATGACTTTCCTTGGAAAGAGGGTCTTTGCAGATGATTTCAAGATGAGATTATCTTGAATTCAGGTCAGGCCCTAAATCCAATGACAGATACATCCTTTTGGCAGAAATCTGAGGCAGAGACACATGGAGGAAGGCGTGCAGAGGTGGAGGCAGGGCTCAGAGTGACGCAGCCGCACGTCAGGGATCACGGAAGATCGCTGGCAGCCACTATCAGCCAGGAGAGAGGCATGGAACGATTTGACTCTCCTCAGATCTTCCGGAAGGAACCAACCCTGCTGGCACACTGATTTCACACTTCTGGCCTCCAGTATTGTGAGAAAATAAATTTCAGTTGTTTTAAGCCAGCCAGTTTGCGGTGCTCTGTTACAGGCAGCCTTAGAAACTTACACAGAGACTTAACCAGCAGGAGCTATGTGGCCTCATGTGGGAAATATGATCTACCTACAGCTATGCTAAGACCAAAGATATGTCATCAAATAAATGCTTCTCTACTCATTTTGTCGGTCTTCCAGCATTTTTCTACAGAGACCAAAAATAGCAGTATCAAGGACACTATGCAGCTTAGAAATTTATACCCTTCAAATAATGTATAGTCAACCAGTGGCTTAAATTCATTGCTGATCCAAGGTAGATCAGGCCAGGCGGCTCTTCAATCTAAGAATGAACAACAAAGAGACACCTTCACAAAGTGAAAGGTCATGAAAACGGCTTAAAAGCAAACAGAGTAAGATTTCACACTGGGTGTCAATGTCTGTGGTACAGATGCTTAATATTTAAGCCAAGTCATTTATTTCCAGAGAAAGCAAACACTGGTTCTCTTTCTTCTCAAACCCTCTATGAAGTAGGTCACTGGTTAGAAATACTGAGCTACTAAGGAGATGGCTGAGGAATCCAGCATTTAAATAAAAGACTACAGTTATAGCTTAATAAGAATTCTTTCAAAGGATCAGAATATAAAATCAGTGACATCACACGAATAACACGAAACCAATCTAATCCCAGGGAAAAAAATCAGCCTAACTAATACGAGCAGATCTGAGCACATGGAAATAGTTCCCAACCATCTTCTACAGCCATTACCTTTCCTCTCCTCGATAAAATTAGGATCGACTGACTTTGAACTATTTAGATTTTCAAGATTAGAAGACATGGCACTGGGCTTCCAAGGAGTTTCGAGCAGCTTGCAGAAAGAATTACACCGCCAAGGACAATAAGAAAGGGCAGGGAACCGAAAAAGAACCTGTTTAGACATCGAGGAGCAGCCACAGCAAAGTCAGGGGCGGGAGGAGTGGGAGTCCCAGGAGCAGGACACCTCGGAAAGGGCAGGGTGACTCTGCAGCTTTCACTCCACGAGGTTCTTTCCCCTTCTTATTACTTTTGTCTTTAAAAGCAATTCATGCTCACTGCAACCCAGGGAAGTGACAGATGGAGAAATTATTTACTTCCTCCATCTTCCCGCTCCACTCCTACCATCCTTATGTAATTGCTATCGTGTGTATGTTGTCACAGCTTTCTGTATGTTTATACAGATACGTTATTTAAATACATACTCTGGAAAAGTGTGGTGGTTCCTCTATATGTTAAACATAAAATTGCCATGTGACCCAGCAAGTCCACTCTTAGATATATATCTATAAGAACTGAAAATAGGTACGCCGACACTTGCACACAAAATTTCACAGCAGTACTATTCACAACATCCAAAGAGGAGAAACAACCCAAATGTCCATCAACTGATAAATGGATAAACCAACGGTGGTGTATGTCCATCCAATGGAATGTTACTCAGCCACAAAGAGGAATGAGGTACTGGCACATGTTACAACGTGGATGAACTTGAGAACACCACGCCCAGTGAAAGCAGACAGACATATGCTGTACGACTCCATTTACAAGCAGTGTCCAGAATCCACAAACCCAGGGAGACAGGAAACAGACCAGTGGCCGCGGGGCTGAGGGCAGGAGGGAACCAGGAGAAACTGCTGAACAGATATGGGATCTCCATTTGGGGTAACGGAAGAGTTTTGGAACTAGGTAAAGTGGTGGCTGAAAACACTGAGAATGCACTAAATGCCACTGTACTGGTCACTTAAAATGGTTAAGTTTATGTTATGTGAATTTCACCTCAATAAATTTACATACAGATTTTGTTGTTGCTACTATTTTTCCCCCTCCAATTTTTTACGACTATAAACCCAATTCATTCTTTTTAACTTATAATAACATAGAGTACAAATGTCTTATTAGTCATCTGACCCTTCTCCTGTTAATGGACATTCAGGTTATTTCCAGCTTTTTGCCATTATAAGGCTACAACAGCATCCTTATACATGTACGTATGAGGATGTTTTTATTTCTACAGATTGACTCCCAGAAAAAGAGCCTACATATCTAGATATTTCAGATTATTTTCTGGAACAACTACCACAATTCACACTCAGCAATTTATGTGTATATCACATTTTACTTTTCGCTGATCTGAATTGGTAAAAAAAAATGGTTAACTTGTTGCTTTAATTTACATTTCCCTAGTAACAATGTTATCTTATTGTATTGGCCATTTGTATTTCCTCTTCTGCATGAATTCCCTATTCCTAACCTTTGCTCGTTTTTCCATTTGGTTATCCTTTTATCAGCTTACAAGGATATTAACAGTTTTAACCTTTTAACTGTCAGGTATAACGTAAACTTTTTCCCTCAGTCTATCACTTGCCTTTTGTTTGTTTATGGGGCCCATGTTCTTCTCAAAGTCGAGAGAACATCCTTTTGGGTGTTTGTTTCATGCTTCATCTCATTCGGAAAAAAGAAGACAATGAAGTGACGGCAGAGAGTAAAGCGCAAAGGCCCGGCTGCCGTCTTTGGAGAATGAAATGATTCTTCTCGTCAGCGCTTTTAACAGCTCCGCTTCGTGACCTACCTGCATTACTAAAGTGTCTCTTGTTGGGGTGACTGTAGTTATCCCTTGGGTGTCCATGCATCTGTGGGCCGTGGGAGGCAGGCAAATGAGACTTCTGGGGGTGAAGGCTGTGCGGCGCATGGGACTGAGACATTAGGGAATCCCGGCTCGAGCCCGAGGCCTCCGGTCGGAAAGGCTTCTTACCACCAACCACATCATCCTTCTTCTTTTGCTCCTGTAGAGTAAAAGGAAACCAGAGACTCAAGATGCAAGGCTGAATCCCCAAGAATGGTGTAAAGATCGTCACCCCCAAACAGCCCCTCTTGCCCCTCTCGGCTCCTGAGAGGAGCCTTCACCAAAAAAAGCTCGCGGAGTCCCGAGTGCTACAGTGTGGACAGACGCACAGAGCTCCCGCGGCTGCTCGGATCTACTAGGCCAAGTTCCACTGATGAGGACCTGTAAGAGCACGTGCAGCGACTGCTGGATGCCACCACCTGGGGCACGGGACAGGTGCCCAGGCTGTGAAGAGTTCTCCGAGACTCCTGTTGGTCCCAGTAAAACCAGGACCATCACCTTTCTTAGGCTAATTAGCTAATCAGTACAAACAGCCGACCAGTCCAGTGGGGACCAGCTCTTATGTCAAAGTCATCTGGCGAAACATCTAAATGTTTGAGTAACACTACTTTTTTTTTTTTTCCTTTATGGCAAAGGATAAAAATGGAGAGGGCCCAAGGTTGGAGCCGTAGGAGAAAGGCCCAACGTGGACTAAGATGTCAGAGAACAGTCTCTCTGTCCCACTGAGTGACAGATGCCACTGGCACAGTTCCAGGGCAAGGATGCCATCACGGGTTTTCTTTAAGCACCAGCTACCAAGTCCTGGCCCCACTGCCTGGGGAGGACCTGTGAAAGTGCTAGATTACATCTTTACCACACAAGCAAAATATTCGATAGGAAAACATCAGAAAATGTATTTTCTAAAAAATCAGAAATGTAAAGTATAAAATGTAAAGTCTCACTAACGAGAATTACTGTAATAATTTGGTCCAAGTCTTTCTAAGCCTTTTTATGTTTATATACATATATATATTTTTAAACAAAATTATTTGGTATTCTTTTTTCACTTATATTGTGAAAATCTCCTGTGAATACTTATTTCCATAGTATTATATTTATGGATGAGTAATATTCTCTGGCATGAATATATCTTGACTTATTTATCAAGCTGATTCCAGTCCATTTCTTCCTGGTGGACGTTCAAGTTATTTCCACTATAAACATGTTTAAATCCTTAAGCAGCTCCTTAAACTCTCAGAAGAACTGTTTTACTCTTTGATGAATCTTACTGAATCATCCCCCAGAAAAGCTGTGACAACATATACTACACCCCCACGGGCAGCGCACGGCTTTGTTCGATTTACACTAAACTTTGGATACCTAGACTGATGGAACCCTTTATAGCACGTGTTCAATTTCAAATGCTCATCTTAACTTTCACTCTTTCCCAGCTATTCCATTTCCTCCAGGGGCCCTCCCCGACTACTCTAAGACTTCTTATAATGCTGAAAATCGACGTTAACGTTCAGCAGTATTAGCATATTATTTCTGCACGTTTCAGCTGTATCATGTATCATATCCTTCCACGTAAATCAAATGAGAAGGAACAGCTCAACACAGTGCTGGGCATATGATATGTTCATGCAGTAAACACTTCTGAGCCCTGCTCCAGTGACAGTGCTATTCCAGGTGCTGAGGACAAGGAGAGGACGAGAGGCATGAAATCTCTCCTTCGTGGACCTGCCATGCCAGCGGAGGAGGTACTAACTGCTCCTAGATGGGCCCTAAATTGGGTAGGACCCACATGGCAAGTCAGCAGATCTGCAAATGGACAGGCCTGCACGAGGACACTGCCCGCCACAGCATCGAGTCACCGCCGTGCCCACCCCCTTACCCCAAGTCAGCTCCTTCACACAAGCAGCTGTGACCCACCATACAAAAGCCGG
>NW_011888815.1:2375014-2411770 GCF_000151845.1 Pteropus vampyrus | reverse complement strand
CCTCCTCCAGGAAGCCCCACTGCACCTGGTCGGGGAATTACCACTTTATGATGGACAGTGTCTCAGGAGTGGGCAGGGACCTTCCTGCGAACTACTGCTAGCCAGGACCACGGTGCCCCGTGCATTTAAACACAGATGGGCCTCGGCACACAGCAGAGAGCCCAGCTTATGAACATATATGTACTGGGATGACAGTACTTTTGGTATCTTCCAACAGGGACTGACTGAGTCCGGTAAAAAGCAAGCCAGATGGCTGGGGACCGAAAGGAGGTGGTAACAGTGTAAAGCGGAGGAGTAACATTTTAAAACAATTCTGTTTCTTAATGGGTGTGAAGCATGCTATGGATAGCATATCATGAGAGGTTTTCTTAAATTCATTTTTACTCCAAAACCAATCCGCTGACATTGGGTTTATTATACAAAAATAATTACATTAACCATGAAGTATATGAGGTCAAAGTAAATGGATCATGGAAAGAGATGAATGTTACAACTGTCTTTGAGAAACTTATTGTTTACTTAAAGTATCAAAAGTGAAAAATATTAAGTCATGATACCTTACAAACTAAAGTTCTGAATTACTTGTAGTAATTCAAATTACTCCATCATTAAAGAGAACAGAGAACTCTCAGTTCTGGTGGTTTCCACCTACTTCTCCTCCTGAGTTAGTAGAGAGCTAACCAATCAGTGACTATATTATATCTGAACTTTAACCTGAGATTAATGTAGAGTCAAAGTAGATTTCTGTCCCTTTCAGGTTTAAAGACTGAGTCTTTATGCTGAGAATAGGCCATCATATCCACTATCGTTTTTCTCTTACAAAACAATGACATCATCCAACCCATTAAAAACACTGGGCTCAGTGGAATGGCCTATTTCAAGAAAGTAAAATGGAAGCCTACAGGAATGTTGCCAAAAGATAGCTTTTGTTGAGAAAAACAATTTTCTTTGGGTGGCTATGTCACCTTCATAAAACAAAACGGACCCACACAACTCCATCAAGTCAAGCCGGGTTACCTCCGCCACAGCTTGATGTGCTCCTGGTCTGAGTAAGCTTTAAGGCACTCGGCTATCCGGTCCCCGATTTTCAGCAGGCAGTTCCGGGTGTGCTCTAGTTGCTCCTGCACGTTGAGCCCCTTGTCAGGTTTGTCCAGCTGTTTCAGTGCCTTTTTCACGGGCCTCATCCTCTCTTTACACTGGAACAGGCCAAGAGAGTGGAGTTATGAAACATGTGCAGCAGAGACGCCTCCGCCTTTGCTTCCTGTGCCCTGAATTCCCAGGAACACACAGCCCGCCCTCATGCCATGTGGTCACTGGGAAGAAGCAGTTAAAGCCAGTGGAAAAAGTATCAGTGTCAAGTTAGAAAAACCTGACGTGCAAGTCTCAGCATCGTCGCTTAGAGCGATGACCTGGTACACCTAACCTGCCCTCTGAAGATGCTGCTCTGTTTCCCCATCTGCAAGAGGGGCCTGACAACCTCACAAGGCCATTATGAAGGTCAAATGAGATGCAAAACTACAAACCTGGTCTGAAAACCTCCCATCGCAAACTAAAACTGCAGGATAAGACATTTACAAGTCTTTTAGGTTCGTCAGAAGCCCTTAAGGGACGGGCTTCCGGGCAAGAATGGTGAACAGAACATGAGGATCTTCTCCTCCCTAACTCCAACCCCGCTAAAAGGACAGTAAAGGGATTGCCTTAAAAAGAGATAACCCCACAAACACAGGGAAAATAGGAGAAAAAACAACAGGAATACAATATTGGCAGCTAGGGAAGTTACTTAATGAACCTGAGAACACTAAAGCCAGCTATGGAGCTACCTGATTTATACTGCAAAATTCCCCCAAAGGCTAGTCAAGTGTCTCTAGACATAGGATTGAGAGTTAAGAAATAAGGACTGGTTTTTAAAGACTGCTTAAGAGTAACAGGTACTCGGATTCCTAATAGACACCCAGATATCCGACACCATCAACCAAAAAAGATCAGGAAGTTTATTCTCTGAAGAAGATGAAAGAAAGATCTCCAAAATGAGCTACACGAGGGGACGAGGTCACTGTACTGACAGCAGGATTGCAGAAATACGTGGAATCAGAGGGTTAGTCCCTCGCTCTTAAACATGAGCAGACAACCTAGGACTAGCGAGCCAGATGAGGGAGGTTCTAACACGAACAGAAAACAGAATGACAACCCAGGATTACCAAGCCATTTGGAAAAATATCTAACATGAATGATGGATAGATAAATACAAAAATATTCAGAGAACCGTTGGGAGGGGGGAGTAAAAGATCTTGGAAATAAACATAACAAGAGGAATAAAATCCTCAAAAGAAATAATGGGGGAGAAAGTTGAGGAGATCCCCAGGAAAGTAATTTAAAAAGCAGAAATTGAAAATTTAAAAAAAAAAAAAAGAAAAGAAAAATAACATTAGGGACCACGCCCAGAGTCCACTATCCAAAAACAAGGAGTTCCATAAGAGAAAACAAACTCGAAGATACTTGTAATGACTGACAGATAAAAAATTAGCATCACGAATTCCTACAGAAAAAGTAAGGAACGACAAATTACTCAAAATAGGCGAAGGATATGAACAGGAAATTCACTGAAAACATGAATGCCCAAGAGATATGAAAATAAATGTTCGACAACCACACCAGTCAACATTTCACACCCTCGGGAGGGCAGTAAAAATCTGTAAGTCGGAAATTACCCCGTTTCTGAGACTGGGAAGCAACGGAGACTCACAATCACTGCTAGAAGGAGTGTGGATCTCTACAGTGGCTGTGAGGAGTGACCCAACGACATCTAATGAAGTGGCAGGTGTGCATGCCCAGTCACCCCGCGCTTCTGCTCCAGCTGCGGGCGCCAGAGCTCTTACACACGTGCACAAGAACACGCAATTTCGCCGCGGCCTCGCTGTGATGGAAAAAACCTGGGGAGACCCCCACGTCCGTCAACAGGAATGGCACTGCCGAAGTCATAAAGCAGCAGCATAACAGTTATCGACACGGGTAACTCCCAAACGTGCAAATGCCGAGAGGAGAAGAGCAAGTCACGGGACACGCTCGGGGCCGCATTTACACGGGCCCACGGGAGGCCGTGCAGTGTGACGCCGAGAAGCCTGACTCTCACGGGCACCTTACTTAACTGTGCGACACAGGACGAGTCCCCGAGCTCTCTTCACCTTATCTTTAGAGACGTAAGTAGTAAAAACTCCAAAATCACGCACGAGAGAACGATAATCAAATTCAGCATCGTGGCCACTTCTGGGGAAGCAACAAAGGTTGACACTGGGGAACACTGGGGGCTTCAACATGCTAGTCTGAGCTTTAAAGAAATGCAGATCTGACGGAGCTTTGTGGTACCGACATCAATGTATTATATTCCTGGAATTTTTCTGTAGTTTTTAAAGAGTTCATAATATGAAAACAGGAATAAGCCAATATGTAAAAGCATTTTTTAAAACGAGTATGGTACCAGAGAAGCCTTAATTTTGATTTTCTCATAAATACTGAGCTAAAGAAGAACCAAGGAAATGTATCAGCTGGTTGTGTAATGAATTTATCCATTCACTCAATTTACTCATTTCTTGTGTACTTCTAGAATCTATGTATACTTTATGTAAAGACACAGTACTTGCTCTCACAGTGCTCACAGGCAGAAGAGTAAGGAGGATTTTTTAAAATTAGATAAATACAAAGAAAAACATATGTATCTATGTATATACTCGTGCATACAGGTTTGAGGGAACACAGAAAAAGGTAGAGAGAGACAGACTACCAGACAAAGATGGGATCAAAATTCTTTCCTCTGCTGCCACAGAGCAGGAATATTTTGAGATCTGGAAGATCACTTTCTCGTTGGGATCGAGTTAACTATGCAAGTGAACTGATTTATGGAAATTTGGGAAGAAGGGGAGACCACCAGAGGGGTGGGGAAGAGAATTTGTTGAGTGCAGTGCAATGAAACACATACCTGCAGCTCCAGTAAGGAAATGAGGGCCTGAGGACACCCTGGCCTGTTCCCAGTCCCATCAAGGCCTCGTCCGTGCGTGCTCTCCCACACCTCCCCCGTCTCACCTGGGGAGACAGACCGTATCCTGGGCCATGTCTTAGCGTCACCCGCCACCACAAGGAAGCAAGAACGACACGTTCACCACTGCTCTAGCTCACTCGGCCAGGACCCCAGCCTTGTCTCATGTCATGGTGTCCCCTCCTCACCACTGCAGGCACTGGCATCCCTCAAGGTCATGACTTACTATGCTGAATGTCTCCTGGTCCAGATCATCCTCCTCATCCTCGCCAATGGGGACAGGTTCACTTCCTGCTGTAATATGGACAGGACCCTGAGATCGCTTTGATTTACTCGAAGATTTGGCATCACCACCTTTAGGCTTTTAAAAAAGAGTTACAAGGAGTCATTGTCATTTGTGTAATCCTGCCTTGCAATTTGGACTTGGTACCTATGTCATGTCACTACAGCGGGTAAATACGATGGCCTCAGTTTATAGAAAAGGCAAAATAAGGTCCTCTGAGAGACATCATGAAGCCAAACCTATGTGAGTAACTGTTTACACACCATTCCCATTTCTGTTTCTAAACATACCCAATTATAACTTTAGCTTCATCAATTCCATTTGGCTGCCATTCTCTGATCCATAAAATGCACAAAATCACGAGGAGATTAAGAGTGTAAACTGGCAGAGATCTTATCTTGTACAGTATCATGTAGCAATTTTTATTAACAGCTTATAAATGAATATACACTGATCTAAGAATTTGTATTAATTAAAATATTGTAAACGACTGAAACCTATACAAATTTGCATGGACAAATCTCATTTTCTCCATGAAAGGTTGCAGAAGGATGGAGATATAAGTATATTTAGATATATTTAAAAGAAAGAGCATCAACAGCATTCATGATGTGTGCATGAAACTCAAAATACAGTTGCCAAAAAAAGCCACTTGAAGTAAACATGGAAAAATATTAACAAAAAGTGTAACATCTGAGTAGTAGATAAATGTTAAATTGTTCTTCGTGCTTTTTTTTTTTTAAATATATTTCACTTTAAAAAAATAAAAGTATCTTTCTGTGGAAGCACAGACACAAAGATATCTGTCACAGGATGGTTTATAACATTACAAATTGGAAAGCAATTTCAATATGAGATGTTAATTGCTCCCAAGCTGTTATAACCAAACGGAATCTTCCTTATGTACTAAAAACAATTTAACATGTATTTATTCACTTGGAAAGTTGTTTGTGATATACTGCTAAGTGGGGAGAAAAGACTACCCAAACAGTCTGGTCTGATTTTTATTTTATGTTTGTTCTTATATGGAAAGGTACTCAGCAAGAAATCTACTAGAGTTGTAACTGGATGGTGGAATTATAGCAGTTACTTGTTTGCATGTTTTAATGATGATTAATTGCAAAATAATTTCATCATAAGTCAGCAAGCATACATGCAACACTTTACCAGATTTCTGTGGTTTGGAATGAACTTTAAAACCCTCAAAGTGAAGATTATATAATAGCAGGGCTTTTCACCCATTTCTATTCCAAAAGCTTAACTCTTGCTAGCATTTGGTTGGAAGCCTAAATCCTTCAACTATTCAAATTCATCTGCAGACTGTGCTATTCTATCATGAATCTGAGAATATATTTCAAGTAGTTACCTGTAAGTGCAGATTCCTCTCACCTGTCTTATCACATTCAAACAGACCCCTGAAATATGCAGAGTGCACACAGAGGCCTTCCCTGTGGAAGGACACCCACACCTGCACGTCCCTTTCTCTCTGCAGGAGGAGGCGCAGGCCTCCCCCCAACAGTCCCAACCTTCCTTCTCGGATGAGCCCATAGAAAGACAATTATTTCCGGACCCTCAAACTCCATTCTATTTCTAAATTCCAGAAGGGAATTTCAGCAGCTACGGATACCTCAGTAAGAAGAATGACATCAATACCTTCTCTTTCTTATCTTTAGACCTCTTCCGTTCCTTGTCTCCTTCTTTGTCTTTCCTAGAACTCATTTGTTTCTCCTTGTTCTCCTTGTTCTCTTTCTTCTTCTGTTTCTTTTTCATTGGACTTTTTTCTAAGCCATCATCCTAGAAGACAAACGGGGCTATGAGCTATGGCCGCGAACTTTATATTTACTTATTTACTTTCTGGAGCAGGAAGCACTGCCCCCAGCGGTTCATCACCACGTCTACACTTGGAAGCTTGTTTTCAAGCATACAGCCTGAAAGCACTCACACAATTAATTCTAAACACTCTGGTAATAGCCAGGTAAGCTTTCAGAGGCAGATGTTCTTCACTTCTGTCTTCTCTAATTCTCACAGCAACCCTTCAGCATAGGCATTATCATTTCCATCTCACAGAGAGGAAAAACTGAGGACAAAGAGATCATATATGCACCTGTCAGCTAATACCCGGTGCAGTTGCTAGCATGTGAATGCATGCGTGCACGACTCAAAACCGTGCAGGTTGCTTTATCACTGCTGACCCTCTTGGAGCTAATCTCAAAGCACAATTACGCTCGAAGAGTAACAAAATAAAACCCATTAAGTTGCTACTCACTGAAACAAAACACTGAAGGACACTAGTTTACATTCCACTTTGCTTAGATAGGAGGTTACAAACTGGTGGGCCTTGGGCCAAGCCTGATCCACAGACAGGTTTTGTTTGGCCCAACAACAAACTGACCGAGAGCGCAGCTGTGCCTTGCACCAGCTCCTCGCTTAGCCACGTTGCCAGCGCTCCGTCGTTCCCCAAAACGAGGCTGAACGTCAGCTGCCATTTATCATTAGAACTCGCGTGGTCCCCTCACCCAGTATCTGCGAGTTTGCACTTGCTGACTTAAATGAACAGCTACACTCCTTTCTCACAGGTTAAATAAAGACAAAGATCCAGTTTCCTTCATCTACGCTGCATGTAAACCAAGCACCTTTCAAATGCTTTTATACCAGCTGGCACAATAAGTGAAGCTTAAAGTATAACGCTCAACTGAAAGCAAGCCTCATACCTTCACTTCTCCCTCCTCTGATGGATTGTCTGAGAGTCTGGGAGATGAAAAGTCAATCCCATGCTCATCTTTCAGCCTGGGGGCTTTGTTTTCCTTTTTTACTCGAGGCTTCCGCTTTTTTAATTTGGCCTGGAAAGGGAGAGAAAATGATGATAAAACTACAAATCAAGTCTCTCAAAAGTACGGCCAGATAACATGACTATCTGAAATAGCGGCCATATAATCCAAATGGCCGATTTTAGCTGGTGCAGACATATCCTGCACCCACCGCACCGACACCACACCCACACCACACCACACATACACACCCACACATACACACCCACACCCCAAACCCACACACACCACACCCAGACACACACACTCACACCACACACCCATACCACCCATATTCTCAAATCTACTGATTCCAATTTTTAGAATTCCCTCAAAGATAGAATTCAAAACAAAGAACACCTTATGTACAAAGATACAAATGAAAATAATATATAAGACAATAATAGTAAAAACAAAACAAATGATCCCAGCTGATCTCGGAAGCTAAGCAAGGTTGGGCCTGGTTAGTATTTGGCCGGGAGACCCCCTATGAAGACCAGGTGCTGTAGGTGTTTAAAAAAAAAAAAAAAAAAAAAACCAGCTACACTGAAAATCAAGGAAAAGATGTGTATGTACACAATCAAATATGATACAGTAACCTAACGCAAGTATAAACATGGTTAATCGGTCTCTCCAGAGCCTACTTTACAGTACACACTCAACACACATATTCTCTGAAGAATGACACTACTTATGATACTATTACATGAAAAAGGACATAGTATGGGATCAGAATAATTTTTTCTTCTAAAATGTTTTGTTTATAATACAGAGAATTTAATACAAACGGCATAGCTCCAAGAGCACTTAAGGAAATGGACAAAGCCTGCTGCTAGCACTGGATGTTAACTTGTTTTATCTTTTAAACATGATTCCCACTTCTAGGTCTGAACTGAAATGAAAAGTTGGGGAAATAAAAGGAGATAAAGCTCAGATGAGTTCATTAGCAACTCGGTTGCAATCTTTCACTAAGCAAGAAATTCATCATAACTGAAGTCCCATTTCTGAATTAACTGTGGACTCCAACTGTCTGCTTTATCCCTGGACCCATTATTACAGTAGTCCAGAGTGGCACCGGGAGAGACCAGGGCTATTTTGAGACAACATCTGAGGAGAACGGCTTTGTAAGAAAGTTGCCAACTTGGTTAGGTCAGTAATTAAATGAGCATTTCTATTATTACCAACCAACCACCACTACTGGAATCGCAAAAACAACACCTGACTACGAGGAGGTTCCATTCTGTGCAGTGCCCTGAGCGGCATCGCTTCCCCTCCCTGACTCTGAAGGCCTGGAGTCTCAGCCGCCTGGGGACGTCCGGCTGGCAGCCACACTCACCTCTTCCCCGCCCGACACGGCCCCCTTCTTCTCCAGACTCTTCCTGAGCAGCTTCAGCAAGTAGTCTGCTCTGGTCTGCAGCTGCTTCCCTTGGGGCTTTTTATCTGTCTCCACGGGCAGAATCTTCAACAGGAAAGGAAGAGAAGCACCCGCCACCACCCACATCCTGGTTAGTGGATCAGGATAAACAGAGACGACGAAGAGCTGAGCAGTCCTTTCCCTCCCCGACCACCCAAAACACAGATACAGCCTCAGATCCTATCTCATGTCCATGGCTCCCAGTCACTGACAATCCCTCATGAGCCGTTCTCGTTTTACAAAATGGGATGGAGAAATCCAGCTCTCCCACTGGCTCCTACCTGTGCTGTTAACAGGGTAGAACAACTCAGGTAGGAGGGGCTTGTTGGCTTCATCTGCTAGAGCATCCCAGCCGTCGTGGATTTCCTCCTTCCAGGAGCAGGGAATCCCTGGAGCTAGGTTAAAGCTTCGTTTTAGATTGAAAATGCTTCTTAGAGCATTGCCGGAGAGCACTGAGCTATGCCGGGACAGGATCCGTCCCTGCTACCACGGTTGGACCTCTCAGGCCAGACTGGATTTGGTCTCAGTGCTTAAGGCAGGGTGCTGTCACCCTTAGAGCATCGCACATGGGATGAGCATTGTTTGACGTGCCAGGAAAAGCCCTGCCAGGAGCACAACATGGAGCACATCCTACTGAAACTGAGCCAGTCAGCTTTCCCTGCTTACAGCTCTGAGCACGGCCTTACTACCTGGTAGCCCGATTTGCGACGGATAGGGTGGGAGGCTCGATTTTGTGGGAGAAGGAAAGCCAATGTTTAATTCCATTACAGAAAACACCAAGGTGTAGTTCATTCTTTCTCTATATGCGGAACTGAAATATGATTGTTTCAAAGACAGTTTTAAACAAAGGGCCAACAACTAAGGCCGAGAGATGCTTTTATTATCAATAACCTCACCCTGGTATTTGGTGCAATGAGACTGACCTATCACAAAAATCAGATCAAGATTTCTCCTAGAATTTCCCCGAAAGTTTACCTGGCTACTATCTTCATCTAGAAACGGTGCCACGGTCCACTAAAGAAAGTACATTTCCAAGGACAAAGAAATCCCAGGAATTTATTATTGTACTAATTTCCAACGTGATAACCCACTCCCCCACCAGAAATAGTTAAAAATAAGTAATCGATGCAAAAACATTACACGACACATCTAGAAATCTCCAGTGTTCGAGTCACTTACTTTGTCAGTTAACTTAAGCTCTGGGTCCGTTTTAATTAGCTCCCAGTTCCCATAGCCATGTTCATGAATTCCCAGCAGGAGGCGAGAATCATCTTCCACTCCCCACTCGACATCGAAATGTGCAGCTTTGACACGACAGGTTAAGCAGTACCTAAGGGGATTTCGAAAACGCAAGGACTTCAGAGGAGAGGCCTTTCTGATTTGGCAATGAACACAAATGAACAGAGACACAGTACTGTGATATGTTAAACCCAAGATGATGAAACGTCAAGTTTGTTTTCTCGTGGCACAGCCACCCACGCGTGGGGCAAAGCAATACACTCACTTTTTTTTTTCTTCAGGGTCCACAGGGATAGATTTATGCAGCATTTCAAACTCTTCTTCATGCTGTATGATGGATTTCACATTAACCTGAACCCCAGATATCTTGATTGTTGGCCCTCTCTTTTTTCCTGGTCCTTTCCCTAAAAAAGCACCAATTAATTTCACATTAGTTAAACAAGAATTTATTAAAGTTCCACAGACTGAACAGATACCAGCAAATCAAGGTTCATGCCCTCGAAATACATGTCTTATTCAAATTTTTAACCTATAAGGCAAAAAAAATTATTTGTAAAATAACCTCTGAACAATTCAGTTTTTTAAGATTTATAAGTTTTGAATCAGCTAGTGTTTTTAATCGTATTGCCTTTAATACACACACACACAGACACACACACACACACTTGGTTCTAAAATTAATAAAATTAACAAAAGATTCTTAAAAAATAACATCAGTAAAGTTTTTTCTTTTATTTTTCTAACTATCCCATTAACTGTTTTAAGTGTTTTAAAGATGGTCTTCTCTACTAACAAAGTATGAGATCAAGTCCATACCTCACACATTTGAAATGATGAACAAAAAGAGTCATGGAAGGTTTACACTAGCCCTAGTTTCGAATTAAAATAATCCCCGAAGTAAAAATGAAATTCAGTCAACTCTAACCAAAGGGTCTAAGTCGAAATCAATGACAATGACACTTTGTGAGAGAAAGGACAGCTCAGAGCCTGAGAAAAGACTTCTTTTTTTTCAAAACATGCAAGTTGATGAGATGGCACTACAATTACAGACAATTACTTAGGGATTCTTACGTAATCCACTAGAACTTCACTTCCAACTCCCATTCCCAACAACACTGAAGAGAGCGGGGACAGAATGTGGTAAAATAGGAAAGGCCCTGCTCTGAAAATCAGAAATCTGGAATTTAGTTCCAAATCTGCACAAACTGCCCCCTCTCGCTCTACTTATTAACCTTTACGGGTCTCAGTCTCCTGGACTGCAATAGAAAAATGGGCAAAGGATAGAGACACAATTTGCAGAGAATAAAACTCAAGTGGTTCCTAAACATACAAAAAAACACTCAACCTTCTTATGATAACAGGAATGCAAATTAAATATATACACATCCCATTTCTAACCTATGAGGTTGGGAAAAATAAAAAAATTTGAAAACATTATGTCGATAAGACTAAGAGAAAACAGACACTTTCATTCAATGCTGGTGGGAGGAAATGGTGCAAAGCTGCATACATACAGGGTTATTTATCACAACGCCATAAAACAAAGGACTGAAAAGCTTAATGCCCAATAACGGGACACTAATAGTGTATACCCATAACAATATTGCATACCCATACCACTGATATTGCATATCCATAACTGATTATGGAGCTCTTTAAAAAAAATCAGGTGGTGGAAAAAAGAGGAACCATTTTTAATGAATGGTGTTGAGACATATAGTTGCCATACAGAAAAAATAAAACTGGTACACCAGAAAAAACTCCAGGTGGATCAGAGATGCAAAAGTAAATGAAATCACATAGGAACAAGGGGGTTGAAAAAATCACAGTTAATTTCTTTATATCCTGGAGGTAGAGAAAATATTTTTAACTGACTCAAAACCTAAACTCAATAGGGTAAAACATCATAAACTTGACTATAAAAAAATTTTTTTTAATTTTCTGCATAAACTACCATAAGCAAAATAAGGAGACAAATCACAAACTAGAGTAAACTGGCAACTTTTATCAAAAAAGGAGGCCCTCAAAATGAAGACCAACAACTCAAGAGAAAATGGGCAAAATATTATGAATATAGAGTCCACTAACGGCCCTCAGAAAAGATGCACAACCTTGCTCGTTTAAAAAAAAATGAGATGCCATTTCTCACCTACCAGAGTCTGGCAAAAATCTGAATGTTTGATAACGCGCTGTTTGTGAGGCTTGTAAAACAGTACATACACTGCTGGTGGCAACGTTAGTGCTATTAGACTTACGGGGGAGAGTTTGGCAACATCTAACCAGATTACATGTACATTTTCCCCAAGACCCAGCTATCCCACTTCTAGAAATCTACCCCAGAGGTGCTGGCAAGATAGGAAATAGCATATTTGTTAGACTGTTACTCATTGTGACTTTATTTATAATGGCAAAAGACTGAAAACGACCCAAATATTCATTACTAGGGGGAGATAAAGTATGAATTCACACGTGGTGGAATATTGTGCAATTGTAAAAAGAAGGAGGGATGATCTCTACATCTCTACATAATAATATGGAGAGATCCCCATATGTGAAAATAAGTAGGTGCAGAACAGAACACATGGCAAGTTATCTTCTGTAGGAAAGAATACTGGGTACCTATAGGAGAGGAATGAAACAGGACTGGGGGGACTGGGATAAAAGCAAGATTTTCCAAACGACCTCAATGGAGTTTGCCAATGTCTTACATAATTAATAATAATAAATAAAAAGTTAAATCAAAATGAGACAAGGAATCTCTAAAATTGAAAATAAATATAAACAAAAGAGGCTAAACGATATCATATATTAAGTTGGTGGCATAACCACACAGGAAAAAAAACAACTTCGCATAATTTTAAAACACAATATTTTGACTGCACGTTGCTAGTGGGATGCATTCTCAGGACAAAAAGAATTGCAATGAAATCAAACTCTGCATTGAGAAGCCTTACTGTTAACAGTAAGACTGGCTTTGCTATTTAGAAATGAGCATAATACAGGATAAGGCAAAGACATGATCATGTTAACATTTTTAGGAATATAACTTTTCAACTTGAGATATTAATAATCTTACATTTGAATTGGAATGTCAGCCTGGACTCTGAATATGCTAAATCCCAGTTAAACAATGGCGGGAGGAAGCAATCGGCCAGATCCTCAATGCCAAGGTGCATGAGACAGAGGGGTGTGAGAGGGAAGGGCTTTTTATAAGAAAATATCTCCAAAGGACGTTGTGAGATGGAAAGAGAAAGGCAGATCGGTGTGCATGCTGCAGTGTTTCTATTAAAAGGAGAAAGAAAAAACGTTATCTACTCATTTTTTGTATATAAGCATTCCTAAATTTCCAGAAAGAGACAAAAAATAGGGAAACCTGCCTTTCATTTCTGAGCCATGTGAATGTAATACACAAAACAATGAGAAAAGGTTTACTTTTGGATGAATTCTGGGTGCTATGAAAGCACATTTTTGGACCATTGTCTAAAACACTCAATTATTTGTTTACAAAAAATACATCTAAAATTTTTACTATATTTTAAGTACTTCTAAATTGTTACTTCAATAATATCCTTAAAAAGAAAATCCCAAGGAACGAATATTCCTTCACTTAAGGATGACAGCTCACACTGCAAGCCGGAGCCTATGCTAAGCACTTTACACCCATGGACTGAAGTAATCATCCTAACCCTTCGAGGCCGGTACTGTTACTCCATTTTCCGAATGAGACCGTTGAGAGGCCACCTGTCTCAGGTCCTGCAGCTCAGAAATGACAGAACCAAGACACCAGGTAAACTGGCCGCTGCCCAAGCCAGAACACTTGACCCCGGCTGACACAGCCTCCTGTGAGTGCTCTCCAGCACGGTGAAGAGTGGCGAAACAGGGGAAATGGCACGGACAGACCACAGTCCAGTGCACCATGACAGCGCCTCAGCTCTGTGAGACTCAACCTTGAGGGTGTCCCTTAACCAATGGGATGTCAGCCTCCCAACAGCCACTTCTTACAGGACAGGCAGAAACATTTCTGGTGTGGAAGAGAAAACACCGCAGGTCAAATCCAATTACCACACACCCCGATGCCATGGAAATCTCACTGTCACAAAAACGTTTGCGGTACTTCCTTCCAACTAATTCTCGAAACTCTTTATGTCTGTCTGTCACAACAAAACAATATGCTGTGTGGATCCCAGGTAATTAATTACCGATAGCTGAGGTCTGTAATGTCCTAGTTTACTGCCAAAACACAGACATGTCCACTCTGCTTTGCCCACTCAGGTCTTCACAATATCCAAACCCACTTAAACTTTCTATAGCCACATCAAGAAACTACTCATCTTGTTCTTCACTCTACACCTTCTGCAAATCGACCTCGGTTGCAAGCAAACCTCTGGGATCTTACAAGGCTGTCTGTGCATAATTATAGGCCGGTCAGAATGCACATCTCGGAGGAGCAGCGATGCATGGGAGATGCGCCTGCTCGTCTAAGAAAAGCCGTTAGCAGCAGAAACCTCATTCCAGGTCCCAGAGAAGGGCCAACATCCAAGTGACTTACCCTCGCTGGCGGTTTCTTTGAGCTGCTCCTCATACTCCTGCATTGCAGACACGCAGCTGTTGTGAATCAACTCCCCCAAGCGCTTCAGGTCAGCCACAGACTTATCGACTAGTTCGGCATCACGTGCTATGCACTCCAGCCTGAGGACGGACAAACATGGGGACACTTCAAGGACCCGTGCCCACTTTTCTTACATCCCATGAGATACCACCTGGCCTTATATAAGCTTGCTCCTCCAAACACTTTTCTCTACATTCCTAAATCGATTATTACGAGTTTCCAACAAAAACCCTGTCACAATGAAGGCTGATTACCTGTTTTTCATCATAAAGAACTGAGCCTTGAACAGTGCATAACAATTTCAAAAGACTGAAGGGAAGGGGCTCTGCTCCCTTTGTTAACTGACTGTTGGATAACAGCAGCAGGGAAGGGCCAGAAGCCTGTCTTAAACCACTTTGCTTTCCTCGTGCCCCTTTTCCTTCCTCCAGCCTACTTTCATTCACTGCAGGGTTGTTCTAGAAGCAAAGTATAGTTTCTTCCACAGTTATGTTTGCTGATGTCTAAGTCACATTGATGTGAATACATCAGTGTCTAAGAAGTAGGCCACCAAAAGGTGCCAGACCTTAAACGGACATAGTACCAAAGAAACTGCAATGTAACGAAAGTGAAAGACAGATAAGGAATTATTACTAAGCTTACCGTTCAAGGGGGAGACCAAACTTCTTATACGCCTTGATGAACCTAAGATGATGATCAAGAAACGCAACAGAAAACAGAGACTTTAGCTATGTTAACGCAAACACATCCTATGATAAAACATGAGCCAAGTAAACTGTCAAAAATAGACTGGGTCAATCCTTATGATACACACTAAATGAATAAACATTAAATGCCTTTGAAAATGACCAATTTAAAATAATAAGTGCTGAGATCTATTCAAACTAAAGATCAACTTTATTCCCAGTGACTGATCAGGAAACTGCCCAGGGACATAATTGAGAACTGTGACTTAATTCTAATATCACCCATTTTACAAGGTACGTTTATGAAATGATTCAATCACCACAACGAGTGATAAAGCCCCCAAATAGTTAATGGGTCTATTCAGTCCACTACTGTTACTTTCAATTCCATACTGCAGTATTTTTCATTATCTTCTGGTCAATAATACAACTATATGCTTTTTAGGACTGCCTCAAATATTTCTGGGAATGAGACAAAGTATAATAAATACATAATTTAAAGCTTCTTGAGTAAAACTGTTTTGGAAACTCTGCTGACTCCTTCTGCCCAACCTTATCTCCCACCAAAAATCCAACGCATCCTTCTAACAAGTCTTCACCCTGAACCATGCCAAAAGCCAGTCCATGTGTCATCTGCGCCCTTCCTTACATGAGCTAACCACTAGCATTGTCAATAAAAAGCAAGATGTCACAATACATCAGGGTCTCACTGTGACATGACATGCCGAATCACTATAATAATCTGGTTAGGTAACAGTGTAAGGAGAGACACTATGGGGGAGAGGGGGATTGGAAATAGAGGGGATGGTGACAGAAGAAAATAGGAATGAGTGTGACAAAAACTAAGACACAATATGAAAGGAACAGAGCGGATATGAAGATTAAGAAAGTGTTATTTGTGAAAGTGAACTCAGTTATTCCTCAACTCTGCATTTCCCCTTCTGGAATACACAGAAATATTTTACATCTGAAATAATGACATTTGGGATCTGCTTCAAAATAACGCTGCGATGGAGAAGCATTTCTGGGATGGCGTACCACTCGGTCTCTCTGGCCTTTCTGGCAGGTGAGGGCCTCTGCCCTCCCTGCCTTCAGGGCCGGGGGTCCAAGAGCCGGAGTGAGGGTGGAGCCTCCACCCACCTGCGGATCTCCGCGTCAGTGAAGCCCTCCACCAGGTCCTTCCGCACACTCCGCGGGCGCCCTCTGCGCTTCGGCTTCTTGTCGTCGTCAGAGTCCTCCGTCTCGCTCTCTGAGGCAGAGGATCTCTGTGCCTGCCTCTTAGACTCCGTATCAGAGTCACTGTCATTTGTCTGAGCCTAAAAGGGCAAAGTCACAGTGTAGTTAAGTGCCAGGTCCAAGTGGTCTAAGGACGAAGACCAGTGCATCTTAACTCTCTGGTATTCAGAATTTCCCATCAAAGCAGACAAGTTTTCTCTGACAAATAGGGAGGCAGATGTCACATAATGGAGGGAGACACGCTTCCATTGGGACATTCTCACTTCCAGAGATAGAATGTAATGTAATAAGTACACGGGAATAAACATCTTTAAGTTGTAGGTGCACGTTGACTTCCTTGGGCAAGTCACTTCACTCCTTTGTGCCTTTGTTTTCCATTTATAAAATGGAAATAACAGCACCTACACTCAGGGCTTTCATAAGAATGAGAATGAGTCAGAGTAAACACACTGACTTATGCCTGGCACACAGTGAGTGCACAGTAAATAACAGCTAACATCTTGCACAAAGCCAAGTCTCTTATCTCCAACAAACTGGGTAGTAACTACCTACTTCGATGTTGCAAAAATCAAATTAGACAGTGCCTGTGCTGGTGCTCTGTAAGCTGTGAAGTACATTTCCATAATATCTTGTAAGTACTTATACCAAGTACTGTGAACAAACACTTAAAGGTTAAAAGAGCTTTGCCAATTAGAAACAAACTGTTAGGATCACTGGTTCTAAACACAACGGCAAAACGCAAACTTCAGTCAAACTCGAATTCTGTTCGGCCATCTTGCAAAGAGCCACCGTGCAAAGAGGAGACGCCTCGTGAGCCGGGGGCCTTGTCACACGCTCCTGACCGAGGCTGCCCAGAACCCTGCCCTGAGCCCGCCAGGTCAGGGGCCCTCCCCGAACGATGAGCGCCCCCGCGGCCCTTAGAGCATAAGGAGGGCGTGCGCATCACATCTCGCTCGGTCACCTTTTTGGTGGAGCTGCGAATTCGAGGCAGCATGTAAATCTCTTCCAGCTCCTTCTGCCGCTCCTCCTCCTCCACGCGCTTCCTCTGCTCCTCAGGGATGATCTCATCCCAGTCCTTGTGAGGGCGCTCTTCCAGCTCCTCTTCGTCTTCCATTGTCGCGAAGTTGGCGACCTTAAAGCGAATGGACAACTGATGTGTCCCCATCTCCCAAACGCCACCCACTAAAACGGCAACTCAGTGTTTCTAAGTGAGGAGCCATGAATAATAAGGACGCCTGTGATATTACATAACCAAAGCATAGACTGTCTACTAACCTCCTCATTCCCCAAATCAATGTTGCAAACCCTCAAGTTCATTAGAAATTGTACTGAAAAGTACAGAGATAGATATAAAAATATAAATTCTCTTAAGTCTTGTTGGAAGATTTGTTGTTTAAATCATACAATGGCATAGTGGTTAAGGGCCAGACGCTGCCTAGAATGTAACCATGACACCACATGTATTTTCATGATACTAATTAAAAATTTTAGATTTAGATTACAAAACGCAGAAAACCTATACTAATCCATTATGAACTTACAGTTCTAGAAATTACAAATGGCTACTGAATAGACCTCATCTGGAATAACGCCTAACTCAAAGCACTGGCTAACATCTAGCCAACTAGTTCCCTTGTTCTTTTTTTATCAAAAGTGTAGAAGCTAAAAGTACGTAATAAGTTCACTGCTCAAAACGTACTTCAGCCTTAGAATAAAAATGAGAACATAAAATGCAAAATTTCTAACAAACTTGAACGAAAATGCTATTTATATCAAATATTTTATATGTCTACTTGCAGTAAGATAATACATACCCCAGAGAGAAAACCGCCTACGGGCTGGCATTTCAGCCTTAGAGACTATGGCCCCACAGAAACGCCCACTAGCCCCGGCCAACCTCTGAGCACCGGTGGGCAGGCCCCAGGCCAAGGCTCTATGTTCTCTCTGTCCCTTCCCACCTACACTTGACGAATGTAATGAAGTACAAAAGGGCTTTGGACATCTGACTCCTCCAAGTCAGTTGGAGCTGACAGTGAAGTCCGAACTTTCAGACTTCTGACTGAAATTAACTCCAGCATCCAACATGGGTATCATAATCCTCACAATCAGATTTTTTAAATTCCACGACGAAATAAAACATGTAATTACGGAGACTGAAAATTTAACATTTCTCCATTCTCTAAAATGAATCATCTGACCAACCTCTTAAATTAAGCTGTTTGTAATTACTTCAGGTCTGACTCTTAAAACAGCCATATGAAAATGATTATCAATTAATACAAATATCAACACTACATGTACATATGTTAGTGGTTCCCGCAGCTGGAAATTAACTCTTTCAGGGAATGGCGTAGTGGTTAAGGGCCAGACGCTGGCTAGGATGTAATCATGACACCACCTTAGGACATCTACTTAACCTCTCTGTGCCTCAGTTTCCTCATCTGTAAATGAAAATAACATCTACTGTGGTAAGGGCTTAGAATTAACACATGTAAAACACTGCGAACAGTGCTTGAAGCATAGTAAGAGTTACTGAAGACCAGCTGCTTAAGCATAATGGCCAAAAGGGCTTTAGAAAGACAAGAGTACCCAGTACTGTGACTTCTGGTCAACCTGTAGTATGTAGAAATTTACACTGAAACACTCACACAACTGTCCAACCAAGACAGCACCGTGAAGGCTTCTGTCTGAGGAGGAGACAGCGCTCACAGAAGTTGAAACCAGCTGAAACACTAGTAATTCATCTTTATCATCCTCAGACACATTAAGTGATCCTACAGCTCTCTGGTCTACTCAACTCATTCCGATTTTCAGAGACAACTTCTACCTGTGGCCAACCTGGGACCTCGTCACACAACACTGCTTCCTTCCGACCACTTCCCTCACTCCTCCCTCAGTCCTAATGGGTCTGCCACTCTAAACCATCACTGTAACCCCCAGGTCTCCCTGCTTCTCTAACCTGCACAGAGCCGACCCACGTCAATCTCTTCAACCACGTTCTCACTCGAATCTGCCATGCTGATTCTCCCATGCCTACCAAGCCCTCTCCCACCGAGGGATCCCCACAATGAGCTAACCTCTCTGACCGCAAGGCCTGCTGAAGAAGGTCACACAACCAGCTGACTGGCTCCAATGTGAAGCCTGTCTTCCGAATTCAGCTCTACTCCCTAATCGAGTTCCCCGTACAACTCCCAGCCCCAGCCAAGGCCATCCCAAATCCTTTCCACCTCCCAGCAAACACCTCACTCACTTTGCTGCCAACTAAGGTCATCAGCAGAAACTCACACATCTCGTCTCCCCTCCTGGTCCCTAAAGCATACTTTTTTCTTCCTTCAAAGGCCAATGTTCCATCTCTGCTTTCGATCACACCCCGTCCAGTCTCCTCTGGGGTAATGTGCCAACATATTTTCCTTCTTTCCTTAGAACCTTCAGTATTTCCCGATTCTCAAGTTCTTTCCTCAACCTGGAAACATGGTAACATCTTTAAAATTCCTTGCCTTACCTGACCCTTTTATCCCATAAATGACCTTCACTCCACTCTTCGCTGGCTTTTTAATAACGTCTATGTTCAATGCTGCCACCTCCTATTGATCTGGTGTCCGGCTTCTGCATTTATTTCTAATCTCATTTAATTTTGTTATATCAGATACCACTGACCATCCCATAATCACTCTTAAAAGATCCCACCAAGTCATCAAGAACTTCTCATCACCTTCTGTGTTTATACCTTCGACCTCTTAGTCGTCTATTCTGTCTCTCCCACAACCCCTCTGCACCCCCAGAGCTCCGCCACAGCTAGGTCTCCACCCATCCCACTGACGGCACATCCTCGGCCCTCTGCACACGCTTCTCCTCCTCCGCCCTGCAGGAGGAGGGCTGCAGAGTCTACACGCACACGGAACACTACAGAATGATATTCAGGACGTGAGTCAACTTCGGCAAAGGGAGAAGCAAAATGCCTTGCATCAGAAAGTGCTAACGGGCATGAGTTATGACTGGTGACGACTGGTTAATTGGGCCACTACTAAGGACTCCCTCCCACGATGATGTCCACACCTTAAATTGTGACAGAAGCTCGTCTGTCGCACTTGTTGACACTTCGTTCTCTCTGGTTTCAGCCAAGCGCAAAATCTCATCTATATCCATCTCCTAAAAGAAGAACAGCAACACGAACACAGTAAAACAACAACACGGTCAGCACGTACTGAAGATGGATACGCCAGCTCTCTCTTCTGATGCTGCATTTTTTATTTTCTTGTACGATCTCCGCTTTATATCCTTTACATCTAATGTTTCAAACTACTATTTATACAAATGATAGAGTGAAACTTCAGAGACCATGAAAAATAAAACTGGAGTAAAGACGACTGAGGACAGAACCCTCATATGCTTTACTCATTCCTTCCTGCTCAATTCAGTAAAAGCTTTGAGCTCTATAAGGAAAAACAATCAAACAAAAACTACATCTTTCAAGTAATTACTGAAAGCCTGTAACGTAGACTCGGAATCTGCTTCCAGAAAAATGTAGACTTTCACAGATACTTGTCAAGAAAAATAATTTTTCGTCAATCACCTGAGGCTCTGATTCCTCCCCTTCCATTTCTTTGAAGAGATCCTCTGCTCCAAATTTCAAAATGGCTGTCAGCTCTTCTTTGTTAAAAGGATTTGAACTGTAAAAGTAAAATGTCATCTCTTAGAAATAAATGTCAAGTAACCTCTATGTGGTTCTACTACATGCCCATCCCTCTATAAATGGGTCAAATTGCTGGTAAAAATATAAATGCTGTCACAAGAAAAATGATCTCTCACAGATTTCACTTCTTTTTAATCTACAGAATGAGCCTGTGGTGGTGAACCTAACCTAGCGAAAGACTAGGAAATGGATTATTGGCTCACCTACTACACGGTTAGGCAAGAAATGCAGTTAGTGACGTGAAAGAAGAGAGTTCTCTTTGTCTCTCGATTCACTAAGAATTTCTCAACTTCCTCACCTCTGGTCCTAAGGAGAAAGAACCCAGCTTCTTCCACCTGGGTTCCTTCCTCTAGAAGGGAAAGTTATCGGAAGACACTGTACTAAGGAAGGGCTCCTTTCATTTCACCTGTGATACAACCTGCAGGACTGCCATAGGAGACGCTCAACAATTTGGTCAGAATCTGTAAACTCAGAGAGACAGTTGCGCTTCCAGATAAAGCCAACTGGAACCTGACTACTTTCCTTCTGTACCCTTCTGTTTAAATGGGACAAATATCAATCTCCATACAAACATTTTACCAATAGTAACAAAATAGCTGTGAATTCAATCTACTCACTGCTAAAAAGTTCAAGGCAACATTGTGCCAAAATGAAAGCCTAATGGAGAGCACACAGCTGCCCTGCTGCTGCTGTGCCATACGCCACATGCAGAGCCAAAAGCAAAAGGCAAGATGCGGCAGGAAGGAAAGAGCACATGAGCAGAGGACTAAGAGGCAAAAAAGAGGAAGAAGAAACAGGGGAAACATAATAAAATGGAAAAGCCATCTTGCGGTCTTGGCTCGGCCTTTCTCAGATAAAGGACTAACGTCTGTTGTACAAAATCCTAATAGAAGAGTTAGATCGAGTCTGATGTAAAATCAATTTGACTCTGCCACCCCCTCCCATCTTCCTGTCACGCACTTGGACCTTCCCGAGTTGTTTTCCAGGACTGTCCGGCCAGTAGTGTCCATGCGCTGAATCACCAGATGGTCCAATACCATCTTCTTTTTGGCCCGTTCTATGATCTCTTCCTCCACGGTCCCCTTTGTAACCAAGCGGTAAATATTTACCTGTGGGAAAAGCAAATGTTATGTTTATGCATGATCACACACAGAAATAAAGGTACCTTTGTCTAAAACCAAGAAGGGAAATAAAAAAAGATCTGTTCTCTACTATCACACACGACTACAAGCCACCCATCCAAGCAGACAGCTTAAGCAGATATTTTTATTAGCTGCCAACAGATTGCACTCTTAAATAAAACTGCCTTTAAGGAATTGTTATTACAGCCTTGTTCTAATGATAAAAATCTTGCTAAAATCATTTCACTAATGAAACTTAAGAGTTACCCAAAACTTAAGCTGAATGTGAGAATGACATATGAAGGAAACAAGCATGTGCTTTTCCAACACATCTCAGGGCTAAGATTAGTCATACGCAATAAAAATAGACCACCTTGAACAATGTTGGAATATTCAACGACTTTCCCATATTAAAACAGAAAACCTCAGTTCTGAGTCTGTTTATCACAGCCCTTTCTTAGGGTAAACCAGAAGGTCACCGGTGATGTACTTTTCAAACAGTGCAACAGAATAGTTCCATAATAGGCTTGTCTTAGCCCCAAAGACAGCTTCTCTGTACTAGTTAACAGACAAGACATCTACTCTGGGGGTGATGAAAGCAAAACACGAAAGAAAACATTTTGCGAACATCCTCAAAGGCCTGAATAACCCCTCTCCCTCTTCCCTAAGCCACAGCCAGAAGCCTCTTGCCACTGACCTGTTTCTTCTGACCAATTCTATGGGCTCGGGCTTGTGCCTGCAAGTCGTTCTGGGGGTTCCAGTCAGAGTCGAAGATGACGACTGTGTCCGCTGAAGCCAAATTGATTCCCAGGCCACCAGCCCTTGTCGAGAGCAGGAAACAGAAGTCCTGTACACAATGCAATATACTACTTTATGCAGTGGCCTTCTCAGAAACAGTCTCACAGTCCAATAAGCCCTTACACCTGGAAACCCCTGCAGGTGTGAAGAAAAGTGAGATATGATGGACAAACTTTATGGAGGCTAAAAGAATGTCAGGGACTTGATGGCAGAGTGAATTTTTATTTGATTAAGAGGTAAGAGTCAGTGCAATGAACTAAGCAGTCAAGTAGGATCTAATAAGGCAACAGGAGTAAAAGAATTAGTGTTCTCGCCTGGCTAAAACTGCTATAACAAGCATTAACAAAAACCGGACAAACTTATTTATCAAGGGGATCATTCCCGCAAATTGCCTAGATACTGAGTTTCTGGGGAAAGGCGGAAGATGCCACGTGAGGCAGTCAGGACAAACAAGAAAACTGTACGTGACGTCCGTCCATTCGCTGGGCTGGTGAGGGACAACCAGCACTGCACTCGCAGACCACGGCAAGTGCTGAGAAGCGAAGGGGCCTCGATCAGCACAGAGTTGCACAGAGTGCGCCAGGGCAGGTGTGGCTGAGCAGCCACGTGTGCGAGAGCCCCAGACACCGACACGGTCCAATTTCCACATCGGTGACCGCAGAGGCTGGGCAGGCATGTGACGCCTGCCCGCACCTGAGCGCCCAGAAAAACGTGGGCAGGAGGCAGAGAATAAACTATATGAGCCATAAAAAAGCCAGATTTCTATTTTCAAGGAATTTGATCTGACCCCATTCAGGCACAGAACTGGCACTCAAAAACCAGTGGTTCTGTGTTACATTTATCTGGGGTTTCAATGGTCGTATGAGCAATTTTTCATGTCATTCTTTATCAAAGATAACATGAGCTATAATAAGATGTTATTTGTGTCTATTATCAACTTGACAAAGGTTAAAAATTATGAAACTCAGTGCAGCTCAGGATGAGGTAAAAATGGAAACATTCATACTTAAACAGTATGAATATAAATTGTTTGGAGAATGAAAACTTAGCAAAATGTATCAAAAATCTTTTTAAAAAGCTCATATCCCCTTCCTTACCTAACCATCCAATAACAAAATGAGTAAACAGATAATGGCACAGGCATAATAAAATATTAGAAATTAAAAAATTTTAAACATTTCATGACATGGGAAAAATGCTCAGAGTATAATTTTGAAATAAAGGTGACAAAAACCTATATGCAGCATGGTCCCAGCAAGGTAAACATATAAAGAAACAAATGGTTTCACCCAATATAAAGAGAAACACATCCAAATAATGTGAACAGCAAGTTGTGTCCAGGACGGGAGTTTTGTACAAATTTTTTTCTTTATATTCTTCACCATCTTCTCAATTTTTTGAAAATGTACGTATAACACTTTCCCCAATAACAAAGTACTTCATTTTTTTAAATTAATTTTAAAAGAGCCAGGTTTGCAGAAAATGATAGAAAATTTGTATTCTATACATAGCCATGGGGCAGGGCCATCAATTGAGAACTATTACAAAAGCAACTTCAGTTTTTTTCTGAGAAAGGGCAATATGAAACATTCGACTCATACTATTTTTAAACTACAAAGAACTCGAAACCAATTTCAACAAATACTGAGGAATAAAAATAGCTCACATTTATTGAGCGCTTACTATGTGCCAGGCAATGTGCTCAGTGGTATATGTTGATCACTGCGTTTAATCTTTACAGCAGTGTTATGAAGCAGGGATTAGAATTATCATAATTTTACAGTTGAGGAAACAGGGAGGAGGAGAGAGGAGGAATGGGAATTAGATGATTATCAACGTTTTTGGTAATTCGATTCCTCTTCTTAACTAGTCAGGGCTCAGTTCTGAAGAGATTAGTGCCCAAAGCTCCTTAAGGAGAACCAAAATTGTAGGATGAAGAAGAATCCAGAATACTACAGCCTATGTGCAATTCTAAAGACAGAAGGCACACTGTTGAGACAGACATTTAGTGCGTCAAACTCTTTGGAGAGCAGAAAGTCAAATCTGTTCTATCGATACGAAACAGCGGCCCAGCAGACCTCAGCTCTAACGTTCTCTCCAGAACTGGTCCAGGTGAACTTCTGCATCTCTACACATTCCTACAGCACTACCTTCACCAACCCTCTTCTCCTCACTTCTCTCTAATCCTCTAGTACTTAAGAGTTCAATATGCACAAACTGCCATGTTACCATGGTTTCTAACTTGTCCGGAGTGGCTCTTCCCTGTGTGTCTTAAAAAATGAAATACCCTGTAATGGTACATTCAAGCTGGACACTTAACTAAATGTTGCTGTTAAGCTAAAACAAGAACTTTAAGCCACATCACGCCAGGGTCCGACAAATCTGACACATGGCAAATATACTTTTTCAAGACTCGAAGACACCAAAAAATTAGAGATCAGAACCCTCTGATGTAACATACGTGTTAAAACTAAGCCTATGGGCCAGCCCTCCATCTTGCCTGGCCTCTCCTAGGCCCAGAAATGATACCTGGAAGTCACCAGAGAAAAGAGGGTAGAGAGCAGGACGACTCTCATTAATGCACACCAAGGAAGATAAACAAGCATGCGTGTGCTTTTTTGGAGTGACAACCAACTTAAGAGGCATCTTTTACATGAGTGATTTCTCACTGCCTTCTGGAGACGGGAGAATTACACTGTGAATTATTTCCAAAACAGAATCCATTAAGCTATCCCCTTGATATAGAGCTCAAGCTGCCCCAATAAGAAAGTCATGCGTGGTGTACCTCAGACCCATCTGCATTGAAGTGGTCCAGTGCCTGTTTTCGGATTTCTCCCTTGATGGAACCATCCAGACGCTGTAAAAATAAATCGTGAGAAAATCATAAGGTAGGAAGATCAGCTACACTCAGAATAGAAACACCAGACTTCAACCTTCATCGGTCCAACACCCACTGGGTAAAAATACCAGGAATGCACTGGCAATGTGCTGTCAAGGGGCTGTGCTTAGGCAGCACACGGCCTTGCCCCAAGCTCTCCGGTTTCAAACTCAAGGTCAGAAGCTTCTGATTCGAGGGCTATTTGGGTTTATCCAAGGATCAGAACGGCTGCCAGGGCCTATAAGGAGGAAGAGGGCAACCCAAGCTGTGCTTAGAGGCTTTGTTTGCTTGTTCACCACTGAGTACTGAAGAGACAAGGAAACACTACACCCCTGGTCACCTAATAATTAATCCTGCAGAAAAATGATGCCTCTGAGCTCATGTGGCTACATGCTGCCTAGTTATTCAGTGCTACACAAACCAAAAAATCACTTTCATCGTTTTGTTTGGAAAACATTTTGCCATAACACAGAAAATGTTAAAATTAAGTTAATCATATAACCCAGCTTTTCCAAAAATTGCACTCTAAAATCAGAGCAAAGTGTTCAAGTAACCAAAACAAATCTTCGAGAGAGCCTCTGGCATTTACTGGTGCGATCAATTATTTTATTAGAGTGCATGTCAGCTCTGAGCCAAAAAAAATTAGCACAGAGAAATTGAGTATGTAAAATAAATAGTAACGGTTAATTACTTGTATGCTGTACCTATAAAGCGTTTCTCACTCTTTAAAATCATTTTCATATTTCTTCCCCTCATAATCACCACTTAAGATGAACAAAATACCTCATTTATAGAAGGCAAAACTGGCCCCAGAGAGAATGTCAGCTGGCTAGGGGCGGTCAAGGAACGACCTGCATCTATCTCCCCAGCTCACAGCTCTGCTTACCAGACCCAGAGCCACCTGAACACAAGGAGAATCACACGTGGGGATCCCCTTTCTCCTTCCAACGACCAAATCTACTCAGAGCCTTAACCCAAAGGTAAGCTTAAATGGCAGGTTTTCATATTTGATATCAGAAAACCGAAGCGTTCGCATTTAATATTCCCATTAATAGAAAACAGTAGGCATGATAAACCTGAGTGGACTCCAGACTACTTATTCCCTAAGAAGAAAAACAATGCATTCTTATTTGATGTGGTATCAAATAATGAGCTAGATCGGAAAGCTCACGGGGCTCGGGGGATAATCGTCTTTTTGGAGTGTGCTATTTCTTTTATAATAACCACAGCAGTAAACTATATTTTAAGACAGCTGCTGAAGAGACCCCAGTAACAGCATCCTCACCTGGAAAGGATAGTGCTTGATAGTCAGGTACTCGGCCAGGATGTCCAGCATTCTCACCATCTGAGAGAAGATAAGGACTCTGTTCCCCCTGTCTCGCAGTCTTGTCAACAGTTTATCTAATAGAATCAGCTTCCCACTGCTCCTGATCAGGGACTAAAGATTGAAAAGACATTCCAATCATCATGTGCAAAAGCAAACTTCTATCTGCCCTTAATCTGAGAGTTCACATTTCTTAAAACGTCTGTAAGATTTCTGAAGCCTTCTGCAATCTGGCTGAGAAGACATTCCTGAAATGCTCTTTACCTGTTATCTGTGACACCACACCTTCCAGATTTTAACTAGGGATGTAACCTTCCTCATCTAGTTTTAAAGCCTCTTGATGCTTCAAGAGTCATCAAGGAGGAAAAGGAGCATTCTGATGAAAACCATCTACAGAAACTAAACTGTCTTGGGAAGTAAGTACAGACAAGGCTAAGAACGCACCAGAAGAACCTCCTGTCCGTTCTCCCTGTCGTTTTCTTCGGGGGGCTTGATCAGGTAACAATGGTTGCAGCATTTTTTGAGTTCCATCACAATATTAAGGAAACCAGATGTGCTGCCTCTTGTTCCTTTGGCAAGAGCCTTGTAATTCCTGGTCAGAATCCATCTGCAAATGAGGGTGGTACTGTTATTAGAGTTAAAGAAACAGAGAGCTGGGGGTGTTCTGTAAAGTACTCACACTGAATCTGAGTCTAATCGGCCCTCTACACTCATCTGTGAATGCGCATGAAACAAGGTGTTCAGAGTAAAACAGTCAATGATGCCACAGAGCTGGAAGCAGCAAAATCCAGGATGAGAAAAATCTACAGAACACAGACTCGAGTTTCTTCACTCAAAGAATTAACAAAGACATGGGAGAGACACGCCTACCAATCATAACGTATGGAGTTTACTTAGACCCCAACGCAAACAAGCAGAGGTGGGTGTGTGTTTTTGAAAACCAAGAAAATGTAATCACTCACTGGACATTATAAATATGTTAAGAAATTATTGATTTTTTAAAAGCGTGTTACCATGTTAGCATGATACTATGCTTAACTTTATTTTACCTGAAGTATAACTGACATAACATTGGTTTCAGGTGTACAACATAAGAATTCGATATTAGTACATATTGTGAAATGATCGCAATAAGTCTAGTTACCATCCCTCACCATACACAATTTCTTTTACTTGTGATGAGGGCTTTTAATATCTACTCTCTTAGCAACTCTCAAATATGCGATATAGTATTATTAGCTACAGTCACCATGCTGTACATCGCATTCTTGTAACTATTTATAACTCTTAAGTTTGTACCTTTTGACCCCCTTCACCCATCTCTCTTGCCCTCTACCTCCTGATGATGGCAAGCACCAATTTGTTCTCTGTATCTACGAGCTCGGGTTATTATTTTTTAATATTTTATTTGGGGGAGGGGGTTTGCTTAACTCTTAAAAGAGTCTGTATCTCTTAAAAGATATATAGGAATATTTATGATCTGTACCTAGAATATGTTTCAAATGATATGGGGGATGCAAAAGGAAATTTGGATGTACTAAGACTGGCCATGAGTTGATAATTGTTGAAGCTGGGTTATGGGTACGTGACTACACACTATTCTACTTTTGTATGTAGTTGTGAGTTCTAATAAAATTTTTTTTTTAAGTCAAAGTAGTGTTAGGCAAAAGTGTCAGATAGCAATTTTTGAAAATTAAACTCGCTTTTATTGTCATACATTAATTAAGGACAAACAGGAAACAGTCTAAGATTATTAGACCTCGAACTTTAAAAGACTAATTTTTATGATGATACAATTAATTCCCATTATTCCAGACCCAAATTTAAATCATCAAAACTAAAGCCTATGACAAGCACGATACGTGCTACCCTCTGTTCCACACCCACCACATTTTGCCTCTAACGTAATAACCTAAACCAAGTGCACGGGCTGCCTGTGCCCCCTGGAGTGTCAGAAAGGAGTCTTCAGCCTCCAGTGCAGAGCTGGGTGCCCCTCCTTCCGAACCGGCACAGCCTCTGCACGTGCCTCAGTCATTAAACATCATTCTGTTTTAATTATTTGTCTCTAGTCTGTCTTCCCAACTAAGCAACGAGGCTCTGGCAGGAACACGTTCTGTTCATCTTCATGTTCCCAACGTCCGGCAGAATGCCTGGCACGTCACAGAACCTTAAGAGACGAATTCATGGCAGAGATGACTATATATAAATGTGTGAAATATGCCTGCTTATTCGTGGGGGGTTAGCACTAAGGATATACCTCAGATCACCCACATAATGGAAAGTAGTGTGCGCATTATATTCTCACCCAAATAAAAAAGCGAGAATAATAAAACTTCCTCTGACCATAATAAATTGCCATTTAAATCTGTATTGAGACTTCACTGAGGGGGGGAAAGAAAACGGTTTATCTGTCAACTGTCTATCTCATGGCTTCGTGGTACCGGTCCTAATCACATCCGGACCAAGCTGGGCCAGTAACGTACTTGTAATACTGCTTCTGAAGGGCCGACATCTCCACCCTAAGGATCTGCTCCACTTTGGCAGGAAGAGACTTCTCCACGTCTTTTTTCACTCTCCGGAGAAGAAAAGGCTCTAGCACCTTATGGAGACTCTGGTAGCCATTCTCTCTCCCTTTCCCATGGTCTTCCTCGAAATCTTCCCAGAACTCAAACCTAGAGATGAAGTAGTGTAGAGTTACTTAGTTACAGAGGAGAAAAAAGCATTTTTCCAACAAAAATGTCTTTTAAAGGAACTAAACAGAAAGACATCTATAAAAAAAAAAAAAAAAAGGATCTTCCCTATAAAGATAGGTAAAATTTAATAAATCACTAGCTCTTAAATACGAGAGGGGAAGACAAAAATGAAAGGGAAAACCAACTAATTAATTCCATCAGTCCACATGGATAACAGTAGGTTTCTAATTCTGAGACCGGATCTAGAGCTCACAAAATATTTCAGCATATAATGCAATTAGTATGCACATGAACATGTTATTGATATAGTGCAGAAAAATTAATCATAAACTATCCTTTAATAAGCTGCAACTTCTTGGAAAAATAAAATTCAGAGGTAAAAGAATTATTAGTGGCAGTATTATAGCTGTCACTACTCATGGATAAAAGTTATATAATTTCCATCAATAATCTTTATTGTTCATAGATTAAAAAGTTAATAGATTATAATGACAGTACACAAGGCTCTATAGGCCCCAAACGAGAAAAGCAAATACAAGTGATACAAACTCAATACTAACAGAACTTAGGAAGACAAATTTTATTAACGAATTTAAAAACTTGTCACCCATAGTAATTCTGCCTGAACTCTATAGGTTAAAGTTAACCATGTTTAAACCTTAATTCAATCATCTTTGGTTCACTAAAAATTTATGGAAAAAATCCAGAATGGGACATTATAGCAAGTTTCTTTCAAAATGAAGGAAATTTATTTCATGAGAATTAAAAAGACATGCTTTGTCTTCCAGCAGAATGTCCACAAAGCGCATGGAAGAATTAGCCCGGTTTCACGTGCAGATTGCAGCTCGGCAGGTGAGAGAGAGCATGCCATTAAACGGGAAGGTGAGCCCCTGCTCCACAGCTGCTCTCTGGCACCTGGTATCTCGGCTCTGCTGAGGCCAGTCGAGTCTCAGAACAAACTCGAGCACCTCAACATCACCCAGAGCCATGTAAGACTCAAAGCGTATGCTCTGATAAGATGAAAAGTCAAGAGACAGCAAATGCTAGCACTGCCGCCAGGCACAATGGCATCAATAGAGTCTGCTGCCACCTCTGAACTCATAAATGGCCAAGCATTTCATCATCAGCTCTAGTTAACATCCCTCCAACTGTTAAACCTTTACCCGAAATGACCAAGTAAAAGAGACAAAAAAGCACACATTATCATAATCAAAAAATTTAGGTCAACTACTGATCCTTCAAAAATTAAAAGGGATTATGAAGAGATACTATAACTTTATGCCAACAAAGTTAGAAAACTTAGAAAGAATGGACAAAATTTTAGAAAGACATAAATTAACAAAACTAAATCAAGAAGAAACAAAAATCTGAATCGATCGGTAACTAAAAACTGAATTAGTAATTAAAAATTTCCCACAAAGGAAAAAATAAAGCCCACACAGATACACTGGTGAATCCTATCAAATACTTAAAGAAGAAATGACATGAATCTTAACAAGTTCTTTTGGAAAATGGAGGAGAGAACACTCTCTAACTCATGTATCAATACCAGGCAGATAGCGTATGTGGGTGTGTGCGCGTGTGCGCACACACACGCACACACACACACACAGCAGAGACGCAAAAATCTTTAACAAATATTAGCAAACTGAACCCAGCAACACATAAACTAAGAATTCTACATCATGACTAAGTCAGATTTATCCCAGGAATGAAAGGCTGGCTTAGTATCTAAAACGTAACTAATGTAACAACCACACTGGTAGAATAAAGAACAAAAACCATATGGTCATCTCAACACAGAAAACAGCATGTGACAAAATCTAACACTCTTTCATTATAAAAACTCTCAAAAACTAGGATAGAAGAAAACTTTCTCAGCCTGATAAAGGGTTACCTACAAAAATTCTATGGCTAACCTCCTACACTCCTGCCATTTCTATTCACCAAGAAGGTTCTAGCCAGTATGTATAAGGCAAGAAATAAAAGTCACTCATTCACACTGGAGAAAAGTTGAACTGCCTTTACTTGAAGAAATAAACAAACAACAACAACAAACAGTGGAAGTAATTTTTGCAAGTTTACAAGATATAAGATCAATATACAAAACTACTATACTGTGAAAATTAGATTTAAAAACTCCACTCAAAATTTGACAAAAGTACAAGATTGACACACTAATAAAACTAAACACTACTGAGAAAAATTACAGAAGATCTAAATAAATGGAGAAAACTTTCCATCATTATGGCTGAGAAGGCTTCATCTTGTTAATTCTCCCTAAATTAATATATAAAATCAACATAATGTTTATCAAAATTTCAGATTATTTTCTTTTCATTTATAAGCTGTTCCTAACATGTATATGGAAATACAAAGGACGTAGAATAGCAAAAATAATTCTGAAAAAGAACAAAACTGGAATTTGCACTTTCTCATTTTTAACTAGTACAAAGCTACTATAGTACTTTAGTATTTTTAATAGTACAAGACAGTGTGGCATTGGCTTAAGGACAGAACTATGTTTCAATAGAAAAGAACTGAGAATCCAGATATAGACCCTTAACATTTAAGCTCTCAACTGATTTTCGACAAAGGTACCAAAACGAAAAACAAACAAAAAAAGACACTGGGACAGTTTCCAAAATCTCTCTGCAAAAAAAAAAAAAAAAAGAACTTAGGCCCTCACACTTACACTATAAACACAAAGTCAAAATGGCACACTGACCTAAATGTAAGAACTAAAACTTCTAGAAAATAAAAAAGGAAGGCTCTATATGACCCTAAGTTAAGCAAATGTCTTATTTTTTTATGGTACTAAAGAATAATCTATTCAAAAAATGATAAATTATATTTCATCAAATTAAAAAGCTTTTCCTCTTCAAAAGACAACATTAAGAAATGAAAACACAAGCCACATCGGGACAAAATATTTGTAAATGATATGCTAAGAAATCATTTGGATCCAGAATATGTTTTTAAAAAATTAAAAATCTCTTCAACTCATAAAACAATCCAATTTTAAAATGGGCAAAAGATTTGAACATTTTACCAAAGATATACAAATAGCTAATGAACATGTAAAAAGATGTTCAACATTATTCGTCATTAATGCCAAGTCAAAACCACAATGAGATACTACTACGCACCCACCAGAGTGCCCAGAGTCCAAAAGACTGACAATACACCAAGATGATACAGAAAAATGAGCAAATTCAAACATTTCTGGGAGAAATGTAAAATGGTACAGTCCCTCTGGAAAACAGCCTGGTAGTTTCTTAAGACATTTACTATATACTTTCCAAACAACCGAGCAATTCCACTCCTAAGCATCTAACCAAGACAAATAAAACTCGCGTCCACATAAAGACAGAACAGCCCAAAACTAATGCTATCCAAATGTCCATTAACTGGTGACTCGATAGGAATACAATAAAATATTACTTGATAAACTATGACATAGATGATTCTCAAAGCTATTATGCCAAGTGAAAGAGGCCAAAAACAGAAGACTACTTATTAGGATTCCAGAAAGCTGATTAGTGATTGCCTAATAGAGGAAGAAGCAGAGATTAAGTACAAACAGGCAAGAAAGAACATTTTGGGTGAATAAAATATTGTGAACTTATAATGGTATATTTCATGGTTATATATTTCAATAGGTTGTTTAAAAAAAATTAATAGCACATGGGGGAAGGGACCATTTCTATGTTATTCACTCGGCTATCCCAAATGCCTTGATCAGTTTACAGCACATAGGAGACACTCAAATCTCTTCTGATTTAAAAATATATATTTATATATTTGTGGAGCATTTATCTGTCGATTTCACAACTCTGAACTGTTTACTGCGTGCCCGGTGTTATTGTGAACAATGCAGACCATCGATACACAAACAAGATCTCTGCTATGTTTGAACGCAGAATTTAGTGACAGGAGATGAATGAGGGGGGGAAAAAAAGGGAGAAAAAAGAATATAACATAGGGCAGGGACAAGCATGTCAAATAGGCTGCTTTGGGTGAGATGGTCTGAGAAGACCTGTAAAAGGAGGGGGTCATGACAGAAGATCAGGAAGTGACTGGCCAGGCGATGACGAGGAGAAACACACTGCAGACGAACAGTGGCATCGCGTGCTGGGGGACATGAAGATGTGGCCAGGGTGCCTGAAGCACAGTGAGCGCTGCAGACAGCGGCTCGAGCCAACACGGCCAGGGGCCAGGCTGAGCAGGGTCTTCCAACTCGGGGTCACTGATGTGATTCCATTTTAAGAAGCATTGAACCACCACTGGATACTGTTAAGTATCATGAAAATGTGCATATCATCTCTCTCATAAAAATCTTTTCAATAAAGACATTCCGCAATTTGTCAGTAAGTTAAAGAGTTGAGTAAGACCTAAAGTTGACACTTGTCATCAAAACTTTGGATTTCAGATATTTCTAACACGCGTCAGATTGTGTACCTTGTGTACTTCATTTCAATTACACTGACTGTCTTCCAAGAACAGTGCAAAGGTCTGACATGTCCTGTTTACTAGTTATTTCCTCAAAGCAGTAACTGATTCAAAAGTTTGGTAGATAAATGGCTTTCCTCCTGAACAGGCTGTCTTCTGTGCCTTCTCCCATTTACCTTGGAACATTTTACCACTTTTCTTCCTGCCTCAGTTAATGCTTTGCTTTCCCCAAATCATGCCCTCAGTTTTCCCTAAAGTCTATTTAAAGAGTTAAACAGCATCGGCGTTTCAGACAGTCTAGCAAATTGTGAAACACACAGGAAGGAGCTTACTTCTCCGGCATAATAAAGTGCAGCAAGGACCAGAGCTCTTTGAGGGAGTTCTGAAGAGGGGTCCCCGTAATCAGGAGCCTATGGTTGGACTTGAAATCAATCAGAGTTTTATACAACAAAGAGTCATCATTCTTCAAACGATGGGCTTCATCCACTCCCAGAAACGCCCAGTTAATACTGCCCAGCACAGTCTAAAGTAAAAACAAAACAGAACGAGCCACCAGGTCAGAAGAGAACCCAAAAGTACTTTCAAGTGTTTATTATCTCTGTACAAATACCATCACAGAAACATTTATCCTTCACTGACTTCAAGTGTATTAGGACTCTTCTGTTTATGCTGTTGGTTGCCAGATTGGTGTCTACTCAAAAGAGCACGTCCTCATCTAAAAGGCATGGGAGCAGGGGGTCTCTTATGCCAGGTATTGCTGCGTGCCCCAAAGCAAGAATACAAAAATTGGCATGCTGGGCAAAAACAACACAAAAACAAAAAAACTCGTGACTTTGCGGTCTCGCCTTAATTACAGTTCTCCTCTGCCTGTTCTCCACCCCACCCTTGAAACATAGAAACACCAAGAGCCAGCAAACTGAACGTGTTCATACTTATTATCACCAGCGGGATCACCTGCCACATCCATTTCTTAGTAACTGGAGAAAGGAGAGAATTTTCATTTTTCTCTTTTCTCACAGAGGCCATCCACATCACCTGCCCTAGAGGAAATGCCTTAATGGTATGCTGGCAAATGCCTGAGATGGTGCTCAAGTCTAGTGTCCAGTAACTGACTAGCATCTCAGGAAGGTACTGGACTCAACAACCTTTTATCCTGTTTAGTTTAATTGGACTAAGCTACCTACAATCCCCTTCAATTGTAAGGTTCTGTTGTTTTTTTTTAATCTATAACCTTAATATTCTTTGTAGATTTTTTGTTTGTTCGTTTGCTTGTTCTAAAGAAATAAACAACAACAAAAATAACATGGCCAGTGTGGGGTACAGACCCCACCATTTCAACAAGTCACGCTACAAAAGTTAGCCTTTAAGCTACCGGTTACACACCTTGTCTTTTAAGAGAATCTCATATGTTGTTATAAGTGCATTGAACTTCAACCTTTTGGTCTGAGAATGAATCCATTCATATTCCCGTATCTGTAAGAGAAAATGGCAATTAATAAGATACAATTTCTATTTTTTACCTTTCTATATCACTAGCAAGTCTTGTGACAGATGCAACTGAAACATGCCAAATAAAAAATAAATCTGATTAGAATTTAACGAACACCTTATACATTCTAAATTGACCTAAGCAACCATATTATAGAGTAGTAGAGTTAGAATTAAAAGCTCTTATCACTGGGCAGCAAAAACTTTACTGCTAGAATTCAAATAAACTGGTGCTCCCCGCAACCCCTAAAACCAACACATTTCATTAAAAAAACAACAACAACAACACAGATTTAACTGGTAATTAAACCTTGGTGACTTGAATTTATCTACGGATCTCGCAGAATGAGAATTATCTTAAGGAAATATATTTGATTATTCTTCGAGCAGGGCAATACTTTTATTAATAAGTAAGACAACTTCCAACCTCTGGCTTAATCAGAAATTTCGCTGATCACAGAGCAAAAAGATGCGTCCCTCAAGAAAAAGCAGAGGGAGGCTTATGCGATGAAAATACACTTTAACGGGAGTGAAAATCATGCTGCTGTGACGGAACATGGAAACTAACACACTCATGCTGAGGTGTAAGTGGACACCCGGCCAGCGCAACGGCCCACGACACAGCTCCTACAGTCTGTGGCCAAGGAAGGAACTGGGGAACAGGACTAGGGGTACACGCAGGTGATCTCCACCAAGTGGGAAGACAGAACAAAGAAAAGGAGTATTGGAGACAGCAAAGAAGGTGTCCCTGACTCCATGATTTTTCAGAGTTCACCCTCTGTCTTCACCAGTGAACATAATGCTTAAAGCCATTATACATAATCTAGAAAGGTTTTTTTTTTAAAGGTTAAAAAATGGATTCATAAAGCTAAGAACATGCTTAGAAACTCAAAATTAGGGTAATGAAATCTGCCAATGTTTGGGTTAGACAATGACAATATTTAATAAAAATAAATTTGAATTAGCATGATATAATTAGAATGTATCTCTCAAAGGTTTGAGGATTCA
>NW_011888815.1:2357164-2374624 GCF_000151845.1 Pteropus vampyrus | reverse complement strand
GAACGATGTCATTTGTTTCCAAAGACCATCGCCATACTAGATCGATGTGAAAATAATAATAGAAGACATTTCGTGGCAAACTTTGGGAGTGAGGTTACGACGGTCATCCGCGTGTTACCTCAGGGTCAATGCTGCAGCCACAACGGCTGCTGGAGAACATTCTCGGGGCAAACAGGAAATGGGTCAAAAACTTAATCTTTATCAAGCAGTGATCTGCCAATCAAAAATAAACCTAAGTCCTGTGTTCCAAATTCCTGATGCAAAAGTTAAGTGTGATAACAGACAGATCATTCTCGTTCCTGCAGCCCAGGAACGGCTCGCTGTCCTCTCCCTTTCCTGTCTTCTGTGATACAACCTCACCATTTTAAAAGGCTCGGAAGAAAGCTCTCGATCACGTTTAGTAACAGCTCTCTGCTCAAACAGCCAAAGTGATGTTAACATTCTGTAAGGTATTAACTCCACCTTATAATCCTTTCTAAAGTGGTCTTGGAAGTACAGAGGACAGAGAGGAAAAACTTAACACGGCAACCCAACTAAGATTCCCACTCCTATTGCCATTTCCTTTCTTTAACAGTAAGCACGTGCTTTAAAAAAATATCTGCGTTGCATTTCTGTGATACGTAAATCTCCCAACAGCGGGGGTAGAGCACAGTGTCAGAATCATAATTTTACTAAAAACTACAGTGGCTTTAGGTCAATTTCCAAAATACATTTATAACACAGATTCTATCCCAATTCTTTTATTTACACACCGTATTTCTGCTCATCAGGTCACCTATGTAAACCACTACGTTAATCTCTGGTGCCCAGATTTCAAACTCCCTCTGCCATGAGGTGAGGGTGGATAAAGGGACGACTATAAGAAAGGGGCCATACAGCTGGTGTTGGTGGAACAGGTAGGAGAGGAATGATATGGTCTGGATGGTCTTTCCTAGGCCCATTTCATCGGCAAGGATTACACTGTTACTTCTGCAGAAAGAAAAAAAAAATAAGAACAAACAAACAAACATTAGTTCACATACAAAAAAGTAGGTGCACGTAGAGCATTAACACCGATGTCTCAGGATGTCACCACGCGAGGCTGCTTATGAGCCTCGACTGTTCATTTCCTCTCGACTGCAATTAAATCTCCTACCTAAGAAGAAAGTAAAAGCTATATACAGCAGAATAACAAGTGATCTAAGCACAATAAAGGTTTGGATTACTAAGACGGCCTATTCAGACTCTGTACTTTGCATTCTGGTCTTGCACATCTGCCCCTTGTAACAGAGAAGGCAAGTTTTGTTATATTGGTGTACACAGCACATGACCTTGGGGGTCCATCCAGACAGAAAGCAGGGTCAGACAGACTGGCTGGCCCCACTGCTGGTGAACCATACCGGCTGGCCCCACTGCTGGTGAACCATACAGTCATGTGCCTTGGCCTGAATTACCCACCTGCTCCAACGCGTGCCCCTGGGGTGTTCGACACTACATACAGCACTATGCTGCAGCACAGAAGTCGCATGAAACACGCTACAGTCTGCAGCAGCTTTCTGAAGCCCACTCCAGACCCACTAAATCAGAACATCTGAAAACAGGCTCAGGACCGTGTATTTTTAATTGGCATTCCTGGATATTGATGCAGGTGTGTTTCCTGCACCACACTTTGAGAAACATGGCTCTAGCAGATGAGCTGGATTTCAACAGGATACAAACAGGAAGAGGACTGTGCAGATATTAGAAAAAAAATTAAAGAAATGGCCAGAGTTAGGAAAGTATGTTCAGGAAACAGAAAACAGCCCATTTGGCAGGAAATTAGGAAAACGTGTATGACATAAGGTTGCAAACATTAAAGGTTCTTGAAAGTTGGGCCACTGGAGATTTACACATATATAACATATGCTTAAATCAGGGAACCACAGAGAACTGGAAGTAATCTACAAGACAGCTTAACTGATCAGAAAAATAAGATTTTTAATTCACCAAGAAGAGATCACAATTTTTAAAATGCATTCTGTTCTACACAGAATGGCTAGTTTTACGGAGGAAGTACAGCGAAGAACAAGGCGGCATGTACCTGGGGGAGGGAGAATAAGGAGGCCATGTTCTACCAGGCTCAGGCACATTTAATTTCACGTACTGTTCAGACACTGCATATTCCCGAGTGATCCCTCCTATTTCGCTCCCCTTTCCTCGCCAATGGGGAGAAAACGGTGGATTTCTCCAACATCTCCTCTCCCTAGCAAACTGCTACTGTCCGTACACGCACAGTAAAGCAGATCCGAAATGACTTGCTTGTTTTCTGAAATTAGACCAATGCTACCAATGTTCCATTTCTTTTTTTTTTTTTTTCCCCCCAAGATAAAAGTGGTTTTGTTACAAAAGTGAGGATAATTTCACAGGTTCCACCTTCCTCTATGTGAGAAGCCTGCGCAGCAATCTCAGGTGAGAGAGTGGGTGGGAACTTCACTATTCTTCCCAGTCCCATAGGAATGAAGCTGGGGTTTCCCTGGCCTAGAAACAAAACGCATGGGAAAAAGACATTTTCTTTTCTTCCAAGAATAACTCCTTCCACACCGAAGACTGGGGCATGTTATTTTGCTACTTAGACTCCTGAATAACATATTCTGACACAGGCCTCTGACTATGACAAATTACCCTCAGATAACTAAATAAAGTACAGTTTTCTCTCAGTATCTGAGTGGGACTGGTTCCAGGACTCCTGTGGATACCAAAATCTGAGGATGCTCAAGTCCCTTATGTAAAATGTCACAGTATCTGCACGTAACCTAGCCACATTCTCCCATATACTTTGAGTCATCTCTAGATTATTTACGATATCTAATATGGTCTAAACGCTATGCAAATAGTTATACTGTGTTGCTCAGGGAATAATGTTGAGAAAAAAGCCTATAAATGTTTACTACAAATGCAACCATAGTACATGTCAGCCGTTATGTAACTTTTTTCCCCAAATATTTTTGATCTGCAGTTGGCTGGATCTGAGGATGTGGGATCTGCAGATGCGGAGGGCTGACTATACTGTCTTCAGGTTAAAATGTTTCACACTTACATAAAAACTCCCAGAGGGGACTCCTGAATTATGTAACTGTTTCATTTCCACTATATATGGTAGAAAGAAGTAATTCTTTGTGTGTAACAATAAAGAAGTCAAAAACGGTAAAGATGACTCCAAACATATTTTTCTACCTACTTGCACCAGGAATGAGCAAGCCAGTTGAGACCTTCTAGCTGATAGTCACGGAGCTCCAGATTCTCCCCTCCCAAATATGCCGGCTGTTTCTTTAAAGCCACAAATCGTGGTCTCTGCTTCAGGGCCTGAAAAACAAAACGTAACAAAGCCCGGGGCCTGGAGAAAACTTTCTTCCTGTTTCTATGTTACAATGCTAGCCACCATTTATGTGCTCCGCAGCAAAACAAAAATTCAAGTTTCACATCACCAACCCCACCCCATCCCACCTGCTTCCATCGAGGTCCATATTCCCAAACCAGATTGCATCTGGAAATTTTTAGTGAACTTGCCCCTTTCCAAAGTCTGTGAACATCATTAAATGGCACGTCCGTTACCTCATCTCTACTGTATGGCAGTGAGTCTCCTATTTTCGTCTTGATGGTCTTACTCAACACTACAAAGGCGATGCTTCTGGGAAAATCTGTATACGCTAAATGCAGCGAAACTTCACCATTGTAAAGTCTGAAATGCAGTCCACCTACCTTGAAACCCCAACTGCATGAATTTGGTTTTCTGAAGGAAAGAACGTTTATAACCCTAAAGGTGTCAAGAATAACGGGCTAGTAAGGCCAAGTCTCCATGGTTTGCACAAAACATGGATACTGTGGCCGCATTAAGTTTGCAAAACAATGGATTAAAAAGTTGTATAAACTCCATTACTAGTGACCTTTTCAAAGTCTAACATGCTTGTGTATACTGTGCATGTATGGGAGAAGTTCATTTAGGAATACTTCCCAAAGTTTTCTGGCCACAGAAGTCCCTGCTGCTAGTTCCTTTGTCCTCACGCATCATCCTGGCTGGACTTCTGGCTTTGATAACTGCTTGCCCTGGAGTTTCCTACACACTGCCTTTAGAGGAAGCTTTCCAAACAAAACACTCTGTCCATCTTGCTGCTCTAATTCAGTATGGAAAGCACATCAATACCCACAGGATAAAATCAAAATATTCCACTAGGTATTCTGGACATACACGCCTTAACCTAGGTGTACTGATCAACATCGCCTCCCTCTCTACCAACCCCAAGGTCTCGAAGTCCTCCTACCTACGTGAGAGGAACATCTTCTTCTTGATAGATTTCACAGAGGACAACGCCCTGGGCCTTGCTGTCTGTCTACCCAGCACCGATCCAGTCCCCAAGGACCAGGGCAGCTCAAGGACCACAACTTCCTCATTAAAACCCCTTCAGTCATTCCTGGAGCTCAGTGACTTCCACCTCTGTACTTCTCTGACCACAGTCTTTATCATACTCACTGACCCTCAATGACACATTACTTTTCACATAGAGGTTTGTTTGGTGCCATGAACTTGCATGTCAACTTCTCAGAGGCAGAGCCCATGTCTTACATATACTTTCATTACTGAGGACCCAAAGACACCACATTACGCATGTTAGGAATTCCAACCAAGGAGACCAACCAACCTAGCAAATAAAAGGGCAGATATATTGGTTTCTAACTCCAGAAACACTCCCCTTTCCCATCACTTCACTTTAAAGTGTTTAAATTCTTTCAAGTATTCTCTACCATATTCCTAATCAGGTATATCTAATTCTGTAAATTGCAAGATTTAAGGAGTCGGCAAAGCCATCGCACAACTCGTCCTCTCTCATTATTTTTCTCTGGTGTCAAGGTTAAGCGATCTCTCACTTCCACGATGGGAACTACCATTTCCTCTTGGGATATTTACTGTTCCCGAGAGCTATGTGACCAGCACTCCATATCAATACATCTTCCCCCTGAAAATAACAAAGGCAGCCATCACCGCACCTTACACTCTCTTGTCGGGATGGTTTTTGAGTTGTTCCGACTATGGAAGCTATCAATGCAGCTCTGGAATTTCTTTCCAATCAAGGCTTCGTCTTCCCAGCTACACTCTGAATAGGGCAGCCCCATCCATTTGCATAGATATTCAGGTTCATTTGAAGGTGCCGGCTTCCGACTGTGAGCTATTTCATATATAAATATATACAGGTCAGCAACAATCCGTTCGGTTTTACATATAACTAATGAAATGCCATGCGGCCAAATTGTAAATATTCTGGAAAACACAAACTGCTCTTAAATGCTAAATGTAAACAAGATCTCTTGCTTACCTGGAAAATCCGTTTGACCCAGTGTAGATTTGCTTGTCTTCATAGCTACACAAATGGAAAACAAGATGGATCAGTTATCACCATAACCAAGAAGAGTGACATTTGAGGTCCTGTGAATAAGATTATTCACTCTACTACCTCGCGTCTTAAAAAGAAGAAACGGCCTTGTCCCCACAGCCCTGTCTAGTTATCACCCCATTTCCACAACAAAACTCGCCAGGACTGCCGTTTTCACTCACGGTTCCCCCATTCTCCCTTGAAGCCACCCTCACCAGGCCTGCACCCCTACCATGCCATGATCCACTTTCAACGCCACACACACTGCCGGATTCAAGGATCAAGGGTCAAGTCCTCACCGATCCGTCCCGGGCCACGTGCATCGCCTGCCTTGCAGAACACGCTCTCTCGGCTCCGGGATCTCGCTGTCTTTTCTCGTCTCCTTTACTGATTTGGCTTCCAGAAGCTAGAATGCTCTCAGATTTCCTACTCTCACCATGTATGTTATCTCTGATGATCTCACTGAATCTTAGGCTTTACATACTTCCTATGTATTGATGAATTGCCAAGTGTAAATCTCCAGCTCAGACTAAAAGTTCTAACCAGCCAGACTCACGTATGCTGCCACCTTCACAACGCTCTCCATCTAGATGGCTAAAAAGTGTATCGGACTAAATCTCGTTTCCGCTCTGAAAATCAGCTCTTCCTTCACACTTTGTTTCCATAAATGGGACCTTTATTCTCCTATTTCCTCAGGTCAAAAGTCTTGGCATCATCTTTGACATCTCTCTCATTCCCCCACAACCAAATTTACCAGAAAACCTCATTAGCCTTTCCTTCAAAATAAATCTAGACATCTGTCTATTCTCAGGAAGTAAACCTATAAAATGAACTATTTACATCAGTCCCAAAAGCAAAGCCCTTATTCCTGGAGCTCAAACACCACTAAAATAAGTGTCCACGTACTCACCTATTACTCTTTCTACGATCTGATACTGTTTGTTCAACTCCGAGGCCAGCTCTTGTTGGCAGTTGAAATATTCCACATCTTCAGGAGAAACTTTCCCTAACCTGTAGAGAAGAGAGAAGTACACATTCATCACCTTTGGAGGTTCATACACGTCCATCAGAGTAAAGTCAGAGGCAGGAAAGGAATCATGTCTTTACTTCTACCTATCCTTTTAGTAATCCTTTAAAAGTAATTAGAGATTTTACAAAAACATACACTTTTAGGAAATGCTGATAGCCTTGGACCCAAGACACACCACTTGCTCTCCTATCTCATGTGGCCTATTAAAAAATATCTAAAAAGTAACTATTCTGTGTGATAAACTCATATATCTAAACAGACCATGACAATAAAACTTCCAGATTTAAAAGAGTATTTTTTTAAAAAAATATATATATACGTATCTATCTATCTATATATAAATATGTATATATATACACACACATACATACACACACACACACACATATATATATATGGGCTTTAAGAGTGACTAAAATGTGGTTTTGGAAAAATAATTAACACCAAACCTTTATAAAAGGACAACAGCAACACCAAACCTTTATAAAAGGACAACAGCAGCAACTTCAAATTAGCTATTACTACACTTCTGAGAATTTTAAAGATACATATTTTCATTTTTGACTCAAAGGGAAAATATGTGATTTAGGAAAAAATGTGAAAAAGTGGCACATTTTGCACAGTGACTGAAAAGGAATTAGAACCCATCTGTCCCTATTCACGACACAATAACCTGATCCTGTTACACTGAAGGTGTGTGTCTAGGGTTGGACCTCCCTTCCCTCAGGCTGTAGACATATATTTTTTTAATCCGTGATGGAAAATGTACCATTGCTTAATTTCATCCTCTTTCTTCTTGAAGTTCTCGAGTTTTTTCAGGCCCTTCACTTTCTGTTGCTGTAAGGATTCTTCACTCTCCCAAGTGCTATGGATGTAAGACCAACCCTTCCACTTGATGAGGTACTGCACTTCGCCTTCATCCTTTTCGGAGTCAAAGTCACCACTGGGGTCTCCATTAGCTTCAATCGCATATACAGTAGTAGAAGCTCCAGTGGCTACAAAAGGATTCAGTATTTAATAAACTTTAAAAAGTATATCAAACCAGACACTGAAGAGTTTCCCAAGTATGAACTGTCTAAAGAATCTCTTTTTAGATAAAGCACCAAAATTCTTTAACTTGTAAGTAGTAGAAATCCACAAATATGGAATACACGAGATTGATAATTTCAAATATTTTCAAAATGCAAACCCAATTTTTATGCTTTAAAATGTATTCCAAAATTTGCTAGTGAAATCAAAGAAATCTTTGTGTCCAAACACAATAAAAATGGAACGGCAACATCCTTTTGTTTTGATCCCTACTAACATAGAAAACAAAACCACTCCCCCAGGAATATTAAAAATAAGGTGAAGAAAAAATTCCCCCACCAATTGCCCATCCACCTAAAGTGCTGTTAACCCTCAACCTCAAGTAAGGCTGGATGAAAAAAGGAGACAAAGAAAAAGGAATTAGGTGTTATTTCGCCATCTCCTCCATGGAAAGATTAAAGAAGCTGAGTTATGAGATCTCTCATTTTAAACACAAAAAACTATTCACTATCGCCCAATAGGTATTTAACCAGCTTCATACTTTTCACAAGGAGAATGAGAAACAATTAGCTAAAGGTTTATTTGCTTAATGTCAATAAGCAAGAACCTCTGCTACAATGCTGCTTTTTAAGATACTAACACGAACTTACTAGTTTAATTTTGAAATCTCAAAGACATATTAAAACACATCCCTGTATTTTCAGCTCTGAAACATGAAGACTGGGTCAGAAAACATCCCCCTTTCACAACAAATATGGGCATGAACTGAAATTCATCATTTCAGAGTTAAAACACATAAAACGTAGGCCTTACTGGGCAGACATAGTAGTAATTTGCTTCTCAAAAACACACACCTCCTTTCTTCCCGAGCCTTGAATCTAAGACCTTTTCGATGGTTTCACTATTATCCTGCTGCTCATCAGCTCCTTCCCCAGTCATTTCAATGAGGTCATCCGAGTCAGTCTCGAAGTCATCGTCTTCTTTGTAACTGTGTGAGAAACAATGCTAAGTCAATGAGAAACTATCTTTTCAGAACTCAGTGGTGCCATCCATCACACCACCAGAATAACGAACCATATCCTTTCAGCTCCAACAATGCTGTCTTACAGATCAGCCACATATAAAGTGGGCCGAAGTTCATTTTTTCTACTCGGTGTATTATTAATACATGTTCATAAAAAATGGCTGGAAGGCTAACTCATATTTCGAAATAAAGAGAGACTATATTTATAATGATTTGTGTAAAGATATAGAAAACTACAAGGACACACCTGTGTTTTTGCTTTTTAGTCAGGTCATTACTATATAAATAACAACTACAAAGAAAGAAAATGCATAATGAATTTAAAAAGTTGCTACTCTTATGCAAAAGAGAAGCAATATTTCTAAGACTAAATGTTTCAGCCCTGTATTATTTTGTCTTCCAATAACATGAATATGAAATTTAAGTATTTTCAAACTATTGAGAACCTCAATAAACACATTTCCCTGGTAGTAAAATATTCGAATGTAACCTTCCACCATATATTAATGACAAATGGTTTGGGAGTCACACGAGGAAAACACACTTCTCGATAGATACCGTACACTTCCAGGAGGAAAAGGTGCTATCTCTATATTAGCTTACTCAAAGCCCAGTCTGAGCTTGGGAATTATTCACTGGACCGCTTATTAGTATCTCCAGGACTCAGTTGCACCATCTCTAAGTAGACCGAAAGAAGCCTGCACGTCTTCTAGAAGAAAACTAAATGCCCTTTGATGCACATAAAGTACAATGTTAATTTTTGCATGTACCTATATTCCTTTATTTCATTTTCTAGTAATGCTTCATATGCTATCAGTAAGTTTAATGAATTATACCCAAATGTCAATATATACGCTGGACTTAAGAATTTATCTGATTCAGAGAGCAATTCCGAAGAATACAACCCAACATCTCTCTTAAAAAAACATGTTATGAAAATGACATCACTAAGCTACCCCGACAGGACATGAACTTGAAGCAGCTCTCTTAAGAGGAACGAAGGCTTGAAATAAGCTATTGCCACTCTTTCCATACTCCCCTTGGCCAATGCCATTCTTTTCTGCAAGAACACGGACCAGATTTCCAGATACCACCTCAGGACATAGGTTATCATTTTTGCCTATCAGATGCATAATCCTGGACTGAGAAGAGTCCTAACTAACCACAAAATCACCCTCACGCTAACGAAAAACTTCTGGGGCTCCACCCACCTAACGTTTTTAGCCGCTCTGCGACGAGTCTGCCTCTTGGGGGCTTCGTCATCTTCATCGTCATCATCGGAAGACTCTTGCTTTTTTTTCTTCCCACGCTGAGTTTTAGGCTGCTTTTTAACACGAGGTTTGGGCACTGTTCTAAAATGAGAAGACACAAAAAATGGCAGTTTCTCCTCTGTCATTTGGTGTCAACTTCTAATCTACGTTAACTGTATTTCCCAGAGAAGAAGTACGTGCATACTTAGTTTAACCAGGAAGATGGCAGAAGGTATATTCCTAGATCCTGTTCCCTGAGATTCTAATTCACTAGAATTCTGTTTTCAGCATGAAAGTGATTCTAATGCCGATAATCCTCAGTCATTACTAGGAGAGTCAGTGAGTTCTGAGGCAACAGTTCTCGACTGTTCCTCAGGCTCGCCTGACATAAAAGTGCACATGCGGCATGCTGTTGACAGCATCCCTGTGGTGAGAAATCTGGAAATATGTCAAACTTGCAAATGTAACGATTTTACTTCAGAGAATTGATCTTACACCAGTTGAGGCATACCAAGGTATTCACTGTAATATTATTTGTACTAACAAAAGATTAATAATGAAAGATTAGAAAAACTCTAAATATTCATTAACTGTGAACTAGTTCGAGACAATACTATGGAGCCATAAAAAAAAGGGGAGCCTTCCATATACTGACATGGAAAGATTTATAAGATAATTAAAGAAAAATGTACGGAAAGGTGTATGGAATGCCATCATCTGTGTCAAGGGAAGAAGCACAAGCATTAACCACACATATCGTTTTCTTACTGTGCATAAAATGTACCCAGAACACTTGAGACTGTCCCCTGCCACAAACCAACGGAATGGACCGAGGACACGGCCCCTCTGGGGACTCCCACACACAGCCAGGCCTGAGAGCCACAGTCCAGGGGCTCTCACAGGGAAACCCCAGACACTCTACCAGTGGTCAGAAAGGTAAAAGGGGAAAATGGGAGGTGGACACTCACTCACAACCATATGTTTCTCTTGTACCTACCATAACCGATGCTACAAAGATAGATGATCGAGGATTCAATAAATTATGGGTAAAATCTAGAATACAGAACTGGAGTGGCATTCCAGCCCAGAGAGCTTAAAATCAGATGAAAGGAGACGAAACTCAGGAGATGGGTTTCCCCACGGGGGTGGGCGGGGGAGAGGTACAATGTCCTAAGCTAGGGGTAGGCAAATGTTTGCTGAAAATGGCCAGAAGGAAAATATTTTTGGCTTTCCCAGACAAAAGGCAAAATTGAGGCTACTACATAGTTACTTACATAACAAAAAATAAATTTTCATGCATTTTGATAAAATTCAAAATAAAATAACCACTGAATGTATTTTTTGTGATACATATCTACTAATGAAAAGAACAGCGTTCTTTTTGAAAGGATAACATTTCACTTGACTGGGATTCAAATTTAGTGTACCCTCTCGTCAAACTATAGAGGTTCATCTATAAAAGCTAGCAGGCCACGCAAAACTGGTGGTGAGTGGGATCTGGCCCCAAGGCAACATCCTAAGCAATACTGCAAGGAGGTAAATTTCCCTGAGCCTCTCTGCTTTAGGCCTTCCTTCCCCATCATCGTACCTTATGTTACCATCCGTCTGATCAAAAATTACCAGTTTCCTGCCTCCTCGGACTCCTTCCTTCCCTGCATGGATTCTCTGCTTCATGTCATACAGATTATCTGAACATGGTGATGCTTTCAACCAACTTAAGAATTAGTTCCCCCAAAAGAACCTGTACTCAAGTCAAATACACAGGGAGCTTTTTTTTTTAAAAGATATATTCTTCCCTCCTAACTAATCCACTGTGGAGGAAGAGACAGTAAGAGTCACTCTGAGCTACATACCATGCAAACACCCACAATCAGTATCAGCAGCCCCGTCATCCAATCATCAGCTAAAGATGTAGGCTGGCAAGAAGTGAACCACAGATGTTCAAAACCCAGATCACAACACACTGTATCCCGTCAATTAAGGCTCTCATTCGAGCATGACATCATTTTGATCTAACACAAATTAAGCTCGACCGGCAGCAGAGATGTCTGAGCAAACACTGCACCTTCTGGGGACAGGTCTTCTGGCTTTCACTTTCTTCTGCTCTGGTTCACTCTCTGCACTGGTTCCTTGTTCCTGCTCATCTTCCGAGGGCTCCCGTTTCCATTTTTCTCTGTAATCAAAAGCAAAACAAAATGGATTTTTGCTACAAGAATTCTTCCAGGTTGTTTACCATGAATTTTGAACTAATTATCCAAAAGGCAGAACAGGTACATTTTAAATATTCTGCTACAAGAGATTTATTCTAGCTCCATCTACATTTTGGTTGCATTTTTTCCTGGACTATATTAATATCTTTTCTTAATTCATCTCTGGTAACAAAAATAACTGAAAATGGAAACTAAGAATGTTATTTTTTAAACTATTTGTTCTGGAAAAAAATGCTGTTAAATCTCTCATATTCTATTTTGATTTAACTACTATCACTGACCAGATTAAAGCCATAATATATACTCTATCAGTGGTTCTCAAATATTAGCATGTATCGGAACCACTTAAAGGGCTTAAAACAGATTTTTGAGCCACGGCCATAGTTTCTCATTTAGTAAGTCTAATGTGAGGCCTAAAAATTTTAACAAATTCACAGATGATGGTGAAACTGGTTAGAGACTTCTTTGAGAACTACTATAATAGATATTTTAGCATCTTTAGAATACATTTGAGGAAACAGTCCCTGAAGTTATTTTTCAATAATAAATGTACTACCTACTAAATTATCTGCTCAGCTAAAGGTGTAGTTTTTCGTAACTGTTAGGTGGTTCCTTTGCTCCTTGAGATCTTAGAAGGCTTGAAAGAGCCATATGCTATGGGAGTTCTACTATCCCAGTTTTCTCAAGTTTATCTGAAACCCAAACAACATATCACAGGACTCAGCTCATTTCTCACCTGCAGAGAAGAAGGAAGGGACACAGAACAGCTACCAAGCATGAGATGTTTGGGGGCAGGGAATTTACAGGCAAGTACCTAGGGTTTCTTAGTAAACAAAAGAATTACTACTGTGCCTCTTGGCCTGTGTACAGGAAATGAAGTTATGCTAAATACAACTGTTGCAATATTGCAAAGTCCAATCAATATTCTTCAAGGAAGAATAGGTCAAAGGAATAGCAGAAGCTTGTTGCAAGAAGGTGGCTGATCTGCTGATTGCTGAGAACCTTCCTTAAAGGTGAAGAAACCACTCTACACCTGAATTAGTGTAGATTTTAGGGGAAAAAAATTCATGCCTTCCATGAAAAGGCAGAGGAGCACTTTTATGTACATTACTTAGGTTCTACTAGTGCTGTTTGTTCTAGATCAATTTCCCTAACAGGAGCTGACTCGTAGGCAGGGCCATTTTCTCAATTTGTACCAGAGCTTACTTAGCTCAAAGGTAGGTAAATAGAGATACTCCTTTGTTAAATAAAACAATAATTAAAAAATGAGCCATATCAGTCATTAGTCAGACAGGCAGGGTGCTTTTGGAAGCAAACGGGTGAGACACTAAGGTCTCTTAGCACTGTCCAGCATCCTTCAGTCTCTCTAAAACGAAGACCTTCTATCTAACTACACTCTGGGCATGTGTCTTATGCTCCTTCTGCGAGCCTAGTACAATAAATGTTTGCTGACGAATCCAAGGAACAGAAAGTGACGATGAGCGGGAAAGAGATATATCCAGCAACAGGGAGACTTCAGTCTCTCTTGGACCAAGTCCAGAACAGCTGACCCTTGAGGAGGTGTTCACACTGTCACAATGGAGAGAAGTGGTTTCACAGGAAACAAGCTTGGAAGGACGTGAACGATGAAGACTTAAGGGACAGATGATCAGAAGACAAAGAGCCTCAGTCAGGTATTAGTTGTAATTTACATAACTCTGCCAGGAATTGAGACTCTAAATCAGGGCAGTTCTAGAATTTTCCACTTCGATTGCAGACTTATAGACTCATGGACAACCAGGAGGACTTAAGACTCTTCCAAAATGTACAAACACTGAGCGGATCTACTGGTCCGAAAGCCTCTTCCTAGAGGAGAAAACTAAAGCCCCATGGGAACAAGTTAGGCAACGCATCACACCCCCTCCTCTGCTATGCTCACCCCTAGCCACCTGAAAACCCAAGAATCAGGAAAAATTACAGCCAGGCTTATACATTCTGAGAAGAGATGAACAACCAGAGGCTTAACAGGTCTGATTTTGTATGTATGTGCATTTGAAATTGTCTGGATTATTTTAAATTTTGTTTTACAATTTTCAACAACAGGATAAAAAAAAGTAAGTTAAGATCAGCAATATTAAGTCACTGTGTAGGAGGGGTGAGGTGGAAAGAGCGATCAGTTACAAGATTACTCCTCCGTGGTACGGGAACATCATGCTGTGTAAGTTCTAAGGTTTTAAAATGCTAATTAACATGATTCAGGGGAGTGAGCTCCTTCTAAGACTGTATTCTTCAAAAACGTCAGTGTCGAACACGCAAAGAAAGCCTGTGAAAAAGCTCTAGAGATTAAAGAAACCTGACGACTAATACAATACCTGAACCCGAACGGAAGCTTGCGGTGGAGGCGGAAAAATGCGGTGACAGACATTAGTGGGTCAAGTGGCAACAACGGGAATGTGAGTAAGAAGTATTCTGGCAACGCCAAATGTTTGTTAAACCTGGACTGTGCTTATGAAGAGACTGCGATTCGTAGGAAACGCGCACTGACGTGTTTAAGGGTAAAAGGCCACGATGTAGGAACGTACGCACGTTGTCGTAAATGGTTCAAGAGAAATACCATGTGCGCACGCGTAAAGAGAACACCCGTGACAGCAAAGCGAAGGGGCCCCGATGGTGAGCAGGGGGAGGGCCGGGTAAAGCACCAGGCTCGCTTTGTGCTACTTCTATTCTCATGACTTCTCTCAAGCTTGAAACTAATTCCTCAAAAGCTGCTTTTAAAAAATTTCAGAATCTATGGTACAACCTGCAGGGTTTCAGGAAAGCGTGTTTCAGAATTCCCCGCCCTCTGAGTGAGACTCAACCCTGAAGCCCGCGTGCCACACACCGATTCTGTTACACCCGTGCAGATCGCAGAGGGCACCGTTGGCACTGGGCCCTGCCACCTGAGTCTTGGCAGCTGTATTCCTCCAAGTCATCGTACTAATTAAAATGACTCAGGAGAGCTCTCCAGGAGCCAGGCCCTCACCAGCTGCCCAGAGGACAGCAGGACGTGAGGCTGGCCCAGGGCCCCAGACTGCAGGGGTGAGGGGACCTCCTTGACTGTGGCAGGAAGAGCCCCCAGGAAGGGAGGCAGTACTACAGGCAACACATACTCCCTAACACCCGGGACTCGGAGGTTCTGCCCTGGGCAGACCTGTGAAAGCTGCCAACTCTGGAGAGCATTCAGGATTGACAGGAGGGAAAATGAGTAAAGACGCTGGTCAGAGGAGGAAGACTGATAAGCTGTACATGGCTGGAAACATGTGGGCTTCCGCACACCAGAGTACGGTCGTTAGAATGGGAAGTCCTGGGTTTCAGGCACAGCCCCACCTGGTCTCAGTCAAGAGACTAGCCGAACGCAGGCAGTCAGTGGAGGGGAGAGCATATTCCTGGACTTCCCAAAGGACCCCAGACGGCCATTAAGAACACTCTCCCCCAAGCAGCCCATCTGATTGGGGCAGAAACATCACCCTCTGAGATACCGAGAAATGCAGGCTTGCCTGCAGTTACTATTTCTCCAACTCTAACTAAATATTTAGAACACGAATGAAAATTGTATGTGCTCTAAGCAAAGCAGTATTAAACACCTGACTCGGCATACTTTCTAATAACTGTTAGGTCAGCAGAATTAGCATTACTCCATTTTGGACATGAGGAAATGGATTTTAAAAACTCAAATTACTTAGCCTTAGGCCAAAAACGTATTTAAGATTAATTACTAACATTTTGTAATAGAGAATACATAACTGGTGCTGTACTAAGGGCCACAGACAACTGTTCATCATGAAATCCCCTGAATTTGTGTGCAGTTTTGAATATTTACATTTTTCTGAAGAAACGAGCTATGGAATCCAGACTGTCAGAGGGATCCACATCCCTTCCAAAAAGATTTCTCTCCCCGAAAACCAAACAAAAAAAATCAAATACTTTTCAAAATTTTTAAATAAGAACTATATAATCTGTTATAAAGTTCACATTAAGCCCAAGAATTAAAATTGTCTATGAACTGCGATATTTAAATTAATGGAAATGACAATGTAAAATTTCACACTAAGACAGGTGTCCAACCAATATAATTCTGCCATGCCGACATAAAGGACAAACGGAAATGAAAAATCTGTTCCTTGCTTCATCGGAATAGAATACCAAATACCTATATATTTGGTATCTGTGCACAAAAAAATAACTGAGCTCATTTGGGGTAACTGGATGGAATAACCTGGGGTTTGCCCCCAAGGAGCCGCCCAAGCACGTGTGAAATACTTACATGTGCAAAACTGACCAGCCTGGGCTTCCAATGCTGCAGATCAAGCTGAACAGTGACCCAAGGTGACCTCAGACAGAGCAGCCTCTGGGACCGGGACAGGCTGCAGACAGTGACAGCGGTCCCAGAGACGCCGACACGCGCCACGCCACTAGGCTGCAGTTTCCCCGTGAAAGACTTACTGTTTTTTCAGCTGCCTCTGGCCTCTTCTTTTTGGGCTCCCACTGTCAGACCCGCTACTTGCCTTCAGTGGGTAAGGGGGAGAAATGATCGCAGACTTTAATTCACAGTTCTTAGGGACACCACCACCCCCTGGTTCAACGATCTACTCAATATGACATTATTCCACATGAGCTTTTAGACAGGAAGAAACCTACGCATATGTTCGGTGGTGCTCACCCTTCCTCAGCTTTGAAGATTAACTTCTGTCTGTCATTACCGTCTTATCTCTAACGCCAGGAACTATTTCCCTCCACTCGACTTCTAGAAGAGCACAGTCCCATAAAATTTTCTGGGATGATGGAAAAGGTCTGTATCTGCAATGTCTAATATCGCAGCCAGCGGCCCTTGAAGTGTGGCTAGTGTGACTAAGGAACGGGACTTTTCATTTCACTCGATTTTTATTTTAAAAGCCACTTATCTAGTGGTCACCATACTGGATCCTGCAGATGCAGAATATCCTATGGAAATGCCACAGCGGTTAGTGTGCCATCAGAGGCAGTGGCTACGGATCTATTTCATTTTAGACTCGTTAAAGAGCGTGTTCAATCAAGAGCCGAAGGTGCTCTGCCAACACTGCTAGGCCAAAAAAGGCACCAGAACAGCTCTTTCTCCCCAAAATTAAGCAAAATGGCAAACCAGTCCGATCGCTCTTAGTCTTCTGCCCCGCAATGTTAGTTTTTGTACAAAAGAGAAAAGAAAAAGATTTGCACGACTATGTGGCTGGTTCTAACACGCTGCTCAGTAACCTGGTCCTAGACACTATGGAAAAGGCCAGCCAGGGCAAACCAGCTCAGAAGTCACTCAAAACAAAACGCCGTATGTGCAATGTGCATGTTACGGTCAATTGGCCTTTTAAAGTACATTTACTGAAACCCACTCTCAACTCGCTAACCTATGGCCATTAATATTCAGCTTTTATCAGAAGGATGATGTATTGTTAAGAATAGGAAAGTCCTCCTAAAATGCAGACAGGGGACATTACACTGAGAGACAAAAGAGCATCTCTCCAGAATGCAGTCTACAAATCTAATA
>NW_011888815.1:2355198-2357114 GCF_000151845.1 Pteropus vampyrus | reverse complement strand
CAATGTTAGTTTTTGTACAAAAGAGAAAAGAAAAAGATTTGCACGACTATGTGGCTGGTTCTAACACGCTGCTCAGTAACCTGGTCCTAGACACTATGGAAAAGGCCAGCCAGGGCAAACCAGCTCAGAAGTCACTCAAAACAAAACGCCGTATGTGCAATGTGCATGTTACGGTCAATTGGCCTTTTAAAGTACATTTACTGAAACCCACTCTCAACTCGCTAACCTATGGCCATTAATATTCAGCTTTTATCAGAAGGATGATGTATTGTTAAGAATAGGAAAGTCCTCCTAAAATGCAGACAGGGGACATTACACTGAGAGACAAAAGAGCATCTCTCCAGAATGCAGTCTACAAATCTAATAGAGCGATAAGAATGCACAAAAGTATCACATAAACAAAGAGGTGAGAAAAGTCTGATTCTACAAAAACAACAGAACCAAGGAAATGATACTAATTTTAAAATCACCACTGTATTCAATCTCTCAATTAGATCAGAGTATGCATGAAACATTTTATACTGTACACTAAAAATAAGCCAGGAAACCAAATTTAAAGAAATTAGATAAAATAAAATACATTACTATGTCAAGCAAATTCTCTTTCCTTTCTCAGAAATAAATCTGAAACTACTTATACATTGTTATATTTGTTTACCAAATTACTCATTTAACAAAATCCAGAAGATTGAGAAACTAGGTATTTAAAAACTTCTTGATACAATCAATTTCACTATGAGAAACGTTTAAAAGAAAAAAAATGAGGCCAGTTCTGTTATACTCTGACACTCTACTGAAACATTTGCCATAAGCTCACAGTAGTCACTCAACTCCCGTGGCCTGAAGCTCAGTCTTCTTAATGGCAACACACACCGGAGTCAGAAAGGATGAGGTAAGATAAGGAGTTTAAATGTGTCCCCTTTGACAGTCTTTTTTTCTTACCTCCTCCTTAATATTAAATCGTGACGGTTCTTGTCTGCTTCGGTTTGACCGCCTAACCCCATAAACATCAGGGTATTCTTCCCACATCTGTAAAATTAACAGACCACGCATCAATCTTTTTTCTTGACCTCCATCTACTATTTTCATTTCTGGAACATGTATGTTAAGAGAATTCACATAACTAAATATCAAAAGGATTGTTTTGTTAGTTTTGTGTATGAGACTATAATAAGGTATTATCTTTAAAAAGAACAAGGCATATTACCCTAAAACATATTAAAGTTTAACAATGCCTCTACATTACTAATGGCTATTAGACTATACAGTATACTGCTTACCCATGATTAAAATATAAACTTACAGTTGAATAATATGGCAAGGCAAAAAGAACTGTTTCCATTAAAGATAAAGTATTTACTGATGAATTTTAAGTATCTAATACTTCGTGTATATTGACCCATCCAAGAAATAAGAAATAAGCAGGGCCCCACCACATCTAATTAAATAAGAATCAGGCTATGTGTATATTTCTTTAAATTTCTCAGCACATGTAACATGCCAGATACATGCAAATTAGGTATGTCTAACATTTGGCTAGAAGTTCTGAGAATAAGAACCACTGCTATTTCTCTAGCACATGTGATTTTATTTTCTAGCAGTAATAAATTTTGCTTTTTTATTTTTAGGAACCATCCTCACTAGTGATCAAAAAATAAAATTTAAAGGAGGAATCAGTTGGAGAGAAAATTTTTCTCACAATGCAGTAACATTATCTTAGTAAAGATTCAAATCAACAAATCTACAGAAAAGATGTACAAGGTCCCTCCTTCCACAATCTCATTAGGTTAGACTCTAATGATTAGAGTCTAACCCCTAATCTCACTGCTGCTGAGTATATCATGTGTTCTTTTAATAAAATCAATTACGTATAGGCAAAATTAATTTGAACAAATTGTGGAACACGGAAGTGAAAA
>NW_011888815.1:2320857-2353278 GCF_000151845.1 Pteropus vampyrus | reverse complement strand
TGATCAGCTGTATTCTTATGATTAAAAGTCAGTAATTCTTTCCAAAAGGAATGCATCCCAAAGTTTGGGCATCAATGAGAAAAATGCCACACAACTTCATTTTTGATGTTTTGCATACTTGGCTGGAAGACGTCAGGCAAAGAATATCTACATGCCTAGGCACGGATTAACTTTTTCTCTGTAAGAAGTATCTCTTCCGTTCTTCTGATCACAAAAACTACCCTTATTCTTAAACTGTGATTATCCAACACTACGCTTTACAACTGCATTTCACTGTCAATCTGACAAAATCATCTGTCAATGATTCTCTCTGGTTTTATACAGTTACATAAAAAAATATTAACCACCTTTTTAAAAATGTTAAAAACCAAACTTATAGAAATTTGTCCTTTTGCCCTAAAATTTGACGGTGCATGTAATTATTTTCTTTATAGCCTATATCTACTATATCAATTAGCAAGGGGAAAAGCAGTCTCCATTCATATCCAGAGAGAGTATATTTGGAAAGGTAACTGTAGTTTTCCTTATCAAGACACATTAATGAGTCTTCCTAGAGAATAGAGATCTGCCACCTGACCCCGGCCAGCGGCCTGCTTGTACTGGACAGCATAGGAGATACCTTCTTCACGTCGGCTATCCGCTCCTTCTTAGAGGCTGGCTTCTCTTTGGCTTCTGGAAGGACTGGCTGGGATTTGGAACCTGCCGATTCACTCTCAGATTCCGACGGACTCTCTGAAGACTCAGAACTGCTATTTGACTCGCTGCCATGTCCACTTCCCGGATCGCTGCCTTGCTCACTCTCCGACTGGCTGCCTGAGTCTGAACCCGAAGCTTCTTCAGATGCTGAGTGACTTATTATTTTTTTTAAAAGAAAAGATTTTAAAAGATTTAAAAACTGCCACATAAATCTGTTTTTAAAAATCTTAGCAGTAAAATGACAGTGGATAGTAGTTTTGATAGTAAAAGATCAAACCTTCCAAATTAACTTTGATATCCCTATATTGCAATAATATTACTATCAATCTCAATATTCCTACTGGCTACCACCCTGAGTGCTCACACGATGCCATATACCAGCTAATTTATATAGATTAGCTCTTTCACAAAAACTCAGAAGGGAGATACTAGTCTCTCCTCCATTCAGATAAAAAAAAAAAAAAAGGCCTGAAGCTTGGAGGTACAAGTAACTCTCCCAAATAACAGGTAGGATTTTAAACCAAGCTGATCTGTCTGAATCTACTACATCTTATTTGTTTTATATCATGCCTCCCTCCCTCAAGACAAAAACAAAAACAAAACAAAACACAAACCTAAAACACCAACCAACACAGAAGAAACCAAAACCAAGGCAGGGTTACCCAAAAAAGTAAGAATGTAATCTGGTTGCAATTATCCAGTGTTCTCAACAACAGGTGCAAATCAGATTTGTCTGGGTAGCTATATAAATACACACGTTAACCTCAAACCAGAGATCTTGCCTGGGAATCTCCTGTATTGAGTCCCAGATCTGGTAGACCTATCTGGACAAAATAAACAAAAAGAACCATTCTGACTCTAAGGTGAAGGCCTAATCCGATACAGACCTCTACTTCCTACCACACACCCCTGGCCCTTCCTCATATTCCAAACACTCCTCAGGGAAGTAACCTAAGGCAGGTGACAGAAGCAGCTACAAAACAGGAACGACAAAAGGCTGAGGAAGGATTTTCAACCATCTAATAGGGACCAGGCATTACGCTATCACATGTGTATCACTGTGCTTATTCCCCAGAACAAATCTATTAGGCATTATTATCCCCACATGAAAGGTGAAAAAACTGAGATGTTTTAAGTAACCTGGTCAATGACAAAACCAGAAGTGTGAGGGTAGGGGGAAAGCGGGGACTGCACCCCAAGTCTGGCTATAAAGTGCAAACTGTATTTTACCACGGGGGGTAACAAAACCTTAGAGATTCGGAAAATAAATCTTATCCCTGTTACATCATGTCCAAAACTAGTCATGCATCCCTGGAATGGTGACTTGCTACTGTCAAGGCCTCACTATACTTACTGACACAGTAAAAGCTGACTAAAGGCATCTGAAGTCACTTATTCTCTACCTGTGACCAATCAGAAGGTGGTCATCAGGCAAGAGAAAAGACGAAGGCTAGAGAGCACAGTTAAAAGTGTAGGCTCTGGCACCCACGGGTTGAGCCTCAACCCTAGATCATCTCTAGCCTGTGCCATCCTCTGTGACATTACCAGAGGGGTCATGAGAGCATCATCAAATGACAGCTAAATGCCAAAGCTTTTTATCCAAACATTACAAATTTCAGAATTTCACACCCACGCTCAGATTCCCCTAACAAAGTTCTTCCCAGCTCAGCCCCTACTGGTGACCCTAACAAAGTTCCTCCCAGCTCAGCCCCCACTGGTGACCCTAACAAAGTTCCTCCCAGCTCAGCCCCCGCTGGTGAGCCAGCACCACACAATTCACGGCTCTAGTTGGGATTTACTAAGTTGCACTTTCACCGCTGCTCACGCACAGAAAGGGACAGAGGCAGCTCCAGAATTTCCTTGTCAAGGATTTAGAAGGAGCAGCCTGCTTGATAGGGCTGTAAGGGATGACCTGGAAGCTTCACTTGCACTGCCAAAACGGCTGACCGCCTGAAAGATTAGGGAGCTAATGCCACCCACCTCCTCCCGGACACCCGACACATGGTCAGCGACAACATCCAATCTCAGATGCCCGATGAAACCCGGCCTCTGCCTATTTCTCAGGACTTATCACTTAACCACTCCTCCCCTTACCCTGCTGGAGCCATACTAATCCACGTGTGGGGCACAGCAAGCCCTAGTACCGCTCACCTCCCATCTCTGCTTATGCATCAGGCATTACCTTCTCTATGAAGCAATCCTTTGTGCTCTCCAATCCCAAACTCGGTGCCTATTAGGTATTTCCACTATACTGTCGCAGCACCTCTGCCATGGCGGTTACTTACCATCCCTGGGAACTGAGAACAGGCAGCCCCCTTTCAACTCGAGCTCCAACCCGCAGGCTCCCAAGGCTCTTGCCTCACTCTTTAAAACATGCTGGCTTAGGTGGCTGACTCCAATGTCTCCGCTGTTAACATTCATGCAACTTGGCCTCCCATTTGTCCCATCCAATACAAGTAATTTGTCAACTGTCGACCTCCCCAACAAACTTGAGAGCTAAGCAGCCGTTCACGCTTCCTGTGCCTAGTACGCTAGAAAAGGAAATGGGCAGGGGGCTGACTGACTTTGCTAGAGTATGTGATCTTCTCAAAATCCTTTTGAAATGAACACTTTAGGTTTTTAACTGCTACCGTAAGGCTTAACTCTAGATAAGAGATTAAGGCTGCAATTAACACTGTGGCAATCACCACCAATTTTAATTGCCGTAGGACGACAGTATGGTCCATATATTGCCATGAAATATAAAACATTCCAACAAGAAAATGGAAAATCTTCAACTACCAACTTGAATCACAAAGTCAGAAAAAGCAACATTAGTCTGAACAGAACTAGGACGGTCTGGTCAACTAGAAATCCTTTCAGTGTTTGTGTGAAAAGCAGCAATTATTTGTAGATGCAACAGAAACATCCAATGTCATTACCCACGTTAGGTTATGTACGTATGTATGAATATCTCATTCCCTTCAACTGCTTCAGAGTATGAATATACAATATTTTACTTAACTTGTCCTCTTAGTAATGGGACATTTATATTATTTTTAAGTTGTCCTCTCAGTCAATAAACTACAAATACCCTTGGTGCACTTCATAGTTCTATGATTTCTGAGATTTCCAAACTGTTCACTGTAACCAATAAAACTATAAATCTTTGTATATATCTTCTTGTGCAGCTCTATATTTGTTTGTGTAAGAAAGTGTGACCTCTAGACATGTCACAATGCATACAAACCTTTTAGGTAAAAAACAGAGCTATGTTTCTCTATTAGCACCTATGCACATAAATGCATTTTAATCACCAAACCGTTAACAGTGGTTTACCCTGTTGGATAGGTTATTGAAATATACTAGTAGATTCCATGAACTACTTGTGTAATTAATTTCAAAAAGAAAAAAAAAAAAGTAACTATGAAAAATCCAAGAAAAGATAAACAGCAAATTCACAATTGTATTTACCTATAGGGGGATGAGGGAGGCAGATAGGGTCAGAGAATGGTATTAGTGAGGTTTTATGACTGACGCTAAGTGATGAGTTCATAGTTGAGTTGTTCAGTATGTATTAATCTTTTTAATGTCTAAAATGACTCCTAATAAAATCAAGGTAAGGGATGCATATACTCCCAATACTACACATGAGCTGAAGATTTAAACAAGTGTTTCCTTATTTTTTTTTTAACTAGCAAGTCAGATTTAATAGACTTTAAATAATATTCAGTGGGAAAAAATGTTTTCTAAAAAGCGTTAATAAAAAGAAAACTCAATTAATATGATATTTCTAGAAGGACAAGTTCCTAAATGTTGAAATGGAAAATTAAAAACAAAAACAAAAAACTAAATACTTCCACATTTATGGCAATGACAGTCTAATTTTTCCCTCATAGGACGAGATGTTTCTTGAAATATTATGTAGATTTGCTATTAATGCCTAGTTATAATACTAAACACTATGAATGCTAAATTTGTAGTTTGTGATGCTGACTTGGAGTAGATGTGGAAAGTCTACAAGACTGACAAAAAACGGATCAAATTGAATTAGTGGATGAGGAATCCTTTGACTAAACTTTCACCTAAACAATGAAAATTACCTGACTTCCAACGGCATTAATAGTTTTAATACAATTAAAAATTATAATTTCAGGATTATCCACCATCAATATAGAATTCTCACAAAAAATAAGTATCTGAAAATAAAATCTGAAATAAGTATCTCAAAACTAAGTTGGACACGTTTTATAATCTTTGAACAATCAATACAAGGGGAAAACGATGCAAAAATAAATGAAAGGGATTCAAGTCAGTATTGCAATTTTAGATTCTAATAAAAAAATAAATGCTTATGAAAAAAGTTTAACGTTTGTTTTCACTTGTGGATAAAAAGGATTCGGTATCTCTTCAAAATCCTTTCTGAAGCTGGCAAAATTAAGTGATTACGTATTTCTTACAATTGGACTTTGAAAGCAAGCTGCATTAATAGCTACTGTGTTCCATTTTTAACTTCTTAATCGTTACTTCCTAAATGGCCACAAGAGGGCAGCACAGCATCACTTCCTTAAAAGAGCAAGCCTGTAGGTTCTCTGCCCAAGAGCTGCCATTTCAGCACTTGGATAGTTTATTTTCCTAAACTTACAAAATGGCTGAACTGCTTGGCAGAACATGTTTTTTGTTTTTTGTTTTTTGTTTTTTTTGGTGGTGGTGGTAGTGGTGATGGTGAAAGCAAAATCCAGTAAAAACGCAAAGCAATCTACACTGGAAACCCATAAAACTTACTTCCAGACTCAGCTCTATCAATGATGGAACAGCTAATATTTATGGAGCACTCATGTATCAGGCATATGCAACAGTTTTTTAATCCTTAAAACAAAGATGACAAACCATCCCCACTTTACAAAAGAGGCTTAGCCCAAGTTTGTGCATAATGCTGTCATCATCCCCACCCCCGCCCAGTCTGGACTATGGAATCTGCACTATTTAACCTCTTAGGTGGTACTGCTGTCCCACCCTGTCATGCTTATTAAGCCATCCAAGGTTGATGCAGAACGAGTCCTTCCAATTACTTGTTTGTCTTAAGATGGAAAGGTATAGATAAATTTAAGACCTATTCCACCTCTAGCTCAAGTCCTATGATTCTCATGACTAAGCCACATTATAAACAAGGTTAAAAGTCAAAATATTTATACATACAACATGTGAAGAATTACACATCAAAGAAAAATACAATAGGAAACCGGGCAAAGGAAATGGACAGAAAAGAAACTGAATCGGCCGATAAACTTATGAAAAGGTAATTAAACCTCACTGATAATTTGAGAAGTGTATATTCCAACAGATTATTTTACACTCATCTGTTTTGCAGAAACTTTAAAAGTCTAGTAATATTAAATGATAGTGAGAAAGTAGAGAAAAATAGTATTCATATACCCTCATCGAAAAAGTAATCAGTAGAAGCTCTGGAAAGCACCTTGACATCATACAATAAACCTCAAAATATCCATGTGAATCAGGCAATTCAATCTATGAGTATATAACCTATTAAAATTATCTAAATTGTGCTGAGGGTGGAAAGTGTTAAATTGTTCAGAGCTCTGCTCATAAGATCAAAAATTAGAAAATAATCTAAATGTCCATGTATGACAATGTAAAAATAAAATGTGAAAGTCATACTATGCAATTAATTACAACAGACTAGGATGAATTAGATCTATAAATATCAACATTACAATTTCAAAACTATTATATTTTTAAAATGCAAAATGTGTCATGTGAACCATGTATGTCTTAAAATCCCACCATTTTTACATGCCAAGTTCATAAAAGTGACTAGGAAGAGGTAAATAGGATTTTAATTATATCTAACTTATTTAAAATTTTAATGGTATTTTTTGAATTTTTCTGAATTTCTCAAAAAAAAAAAAAAAGCTGTGCTTCTAACACTACAGAATTGATCAATATTCAGATGTTCCTAGGATTCAGTTTTTCTGGAAGTTACTCTAACACTGGTTACCACGCTACTTCTGCTCCCCAACAACCAATAAGCATCCGAGTAGTCCTATGTAGTTTAGGGTGCATCCAACAAATGGCACCCAGACATGCATATCACTGGGGAAGAGTCCATTATAGCAAGAAGTTTGGAAAAGGTACAGCTGGAAAACCATCTCACCAAAACCTACCCAATCCGGATCTGGCAATGCTCTAAGGATTATGGAAAGGCCGGGGCAAGCCTTCTAGGCAGATAAGAACTGGACCCACCAAGCAGCGAAAAGCAGGCACGTGAGGAAAAGCTCTTCTGTAATTCACCATCTCAAGTGATGTATTCTTCCCATCCATTTACAACTCTGAGGATAGATGGACTGGTTGAAGCAGGAATTCCTTTCAGCCCTTTGAGGCCTGTCTTTCCTTATAAACTTTTAGGCTATAATCTTTAGACTTTTATAAAACACTAACTCCAAAATTCAAAGATCTTAAAAGACCTGGCTGCCACCCTCCGTGGGAAACAGCGTTTACGCCCAGTGTCATAGAAAGTGAGTGGGGTCCCTGGATCAGGAAAGGCCAAGGCACACAACTTTCTTAGTAATGACCAACGTTCACTGTGACAAGCACTTTGCTAGACATCTCAGACGAGTTTCTCAAGCCCAGGATTAATGACGCTTTGGGCTAATCCTTTTTGGAGCCGTCCTGTGTGTTGCCCAATGTTTAGCAGCATCCCTATAGCCTCTACCCACTAGATACCAGTTGCACCCCAACCGAGAATATCTCTGGGAGGTGCCAAAAGTCACAAATGGGGCTGGACAGGGGATGTTTCTAGTTGAAAACCACTGCTTCAGAAGCATTATTTAATTCTAACTTCTCTAAGATACACACACTACATATGCAAGAACTACTGCCCTAGAGGACTCGCACATAGAACTCACTCAAGCCTGGTTTCACAGCTGACCACCTGGGGGGCTCTGGGCAATCGGCTATCTACCCTACCCTACTACTTTAACTTCTAAAACCTAATCAGCTGTGGGCCGGTGCTGCAGCATTCTCAAGTGATTCTGATACAAAGCCTATCTGCAAACTAAGTTCAGAACAACAAAAAGAAAACTAGAAGCAAAGCCCAATCTTCACGAAAGGGAATCAACCTCCACAAAGACAAAGTTCTTCCTAGGTCTCCAGGACCCACCCCTCCCACCCACCCACCTACCTTTCCTCAAACTACCCCATGGAAACCACTGCAGGGGCTACTTGATTCAAGATTAACCTGAATCTTTTGATGTAAAATTATGGCCTTCTAAACAGCATTGTGTTTCTGGCATCACTCACACCTATGATGCACTCTGATTTTGAGTTTCTGGTTTCTTCAAAAGATCTTAGGAAAAGCCAAATGAAGAATTATTCTAGATTTTTACTATTTTCCTCAACTTCCTATAGCTTCTTCTTACCCATCTAGTTTAATAGCAACTTCTGCCAAAATGCTTAAGTGATCCCTGTGTTTGAATCCAGTTCCACCACTTATTCCACCCTGTGCCTCAGTTTACTCACCTACAATATAGGGAGGATAATCATACCTCAGACACTCGTGAGGATTCATCAAATTACCACACAGCAAGGCCTCAGAGCACGTTCCAGGCTCGAAGCAGGTACTATACATGACAACTGTTATCGAACCCTCCCAAAGCGATCAACTTCGTTTCAATTACAACAGCTCTCACCCATTTCACCTGTTGGTTTGACCACTGAAATGCAAAACTGCAAGCACAACCAGCAGAAACAAACTTGAGAAGAATCTACAAATCCTTTTAAGCATACAACTGAAGAATGGCAGAGGGATAAAGGACTCAGCGGGACATAGGGCCACCTACAGACCTGCGAAGGAAGAGTGTCCCGTGAGAGTTAACTTGGAGAGCCGGGTTACCCCTAAGGAGGTCACTAAGTATTTTGGCTACACTAACCCTCACTTTAAATAAAATCTACATTTCAAAAACCCTTGAAACAGTGCCTGAAACAGAGTCAGCACTCAACAAAATGGAAAACTACTCTGGTATTTTTCTATAAACTGTTCAACGCATGCTAGTTTCTCACGACGAAATCTAAAATGAAAGATTACCGACATCACAGGCACTGCTGGACTTAATAACCTACACAAAATGCAGTACCCTAAGGTTCACCTTCATGTTCTTTTTCTTTTATGCTAGTTACAGCTCACAATCCACCAACAGTGACAAACAGCCCTCTAACTGCTCCATGGGGCAGCTGACATCCACTGATACAGACCCTGGTTTTACAGTTCCTTTATCAGCTGGAGGGAGTTCTTAATGGACTTAAGTGACTGCATTCCAAGTTAATTCTAGAATCCATGCTTTTGGAGGTGATCTAAAATGGAAGAGACAGCACTAGAATTTAAAACAACTTTAAGTGAAAACATTCCAAGAGTATACACATTTTAAAGGTATGCTCACAGCTCGATCTGGCATGACACAATGCAGAAATTCTTATCAAGCATACAACTCGCCTTATCACCACCCCGCCCCACCCCTCTGTGCCTCCAGACCTGCAAACTAAAGCTGCTGTTAAAACTGCCCTAAAAAGGGAATGGAGAAAACGAGACAAGTAATGGAAAGACCAAGGGTTAGAAAGGAACAGAAACACAAGTGCTCCATCAGCAGATTTGAAACACATGGAGACACACGCAAATTTAAAACACATGATGGGGAACTTCTAAAATTTAACTCAATCCCAGGGATCAGGCTGGACATGGTATTTTTAGAAGCTCTTCAAGGTCTCACATAAGAACAAAAAAGTAGATCTCAATTGTTAAATAGAAATTCAACCAAGTAAAATTTAAAGATCTAATTGGCTTTACTGAACACTTCGTGACTCGAACAGCATCCCAGCTAACAAGTACAGAAGAACTTCAAAGGATTGTACAAAGTGGGAAGGTTTTTAAAGGCAGAAGGGGGACAGGAAAAGGAAATTATTAAGGAACCCATTGTTTCAGGCAAGGTCACTCTAAGGAGAACTGGAGGGTTCAATCAGCCGATTGCCTCCTAATGCTGACCAGGAAATTCCAGGGTTGGCTGGTTAAAAAGTCACATTCCTAGGGAAAGTTGAAACTGTAATTAGGTTAGGTATTAGGTTTTAGGTTGCTGATGTGAGCTTTCACATAAGTGACTCTGTTTGGGGCCTGTTTTTCTTTTTTGTTTTTGTTTATTTTTTTTTAACACAACTGACTCATAAACCATGAAAAAAAAAAAACGGAAGCAGAAAACACACACACACACAAATATTGAGACCATAGCTCCAACATAATGAACTAGGCTGGAGACATGATGCTAAATCAAATATACAGGCTATGGTGCAGGATTACAGAAAGCCAGCCCCAGCCAATTAAACACTGGCGGTAAATGTTACTGCTCTTACTTACATCCACACGACACTGCACCCTGGCAGTCACTATATCCACTCCTGTACAGCTTGAGGAAGTGAGGCAGAGGGTGAACCAGGCCAATAATTACTTGCTACAGAAGGGGCGGGGCGGAGGGGGAGGTGTCTGCTCAGAGTGACTGCCAAGAGTAGGACTATGACTCACACAAGAGGCTGTTCCAGTCCAGAAAGAATCATATGCTACACCTTCAAAAGGCTGGCTTTCTCAGGAGGGAAAAAAAAAAAAATCCTAAGATGACTTCAAAAAAAAAACATCCAAAGTTTCAATTAACTAAATGGGATCTGCCTCCTAAAATCATTTTAAGCTCTTAAGCTCTCCTAATTGACCCAGGCAGACACCTGTGGGAGACCAGGATCCCAACCACAGCCCTCGGGGACCACCTGGCTCTTTCAGAGACACTTAGTGCAGGAGGCTAGGAATGTAAGATGAAGCATGGGGAGTGATATCATGGATCGTTTACATGTACGGAGCACTTTCAGTGTACCAGGATCTTTGTTAAGCACTTTATAGGTATGGTGTTATTTAATCTGCATAACCCAATGAAGATTATTGTCCACATTTTAAAAACGAGAAAATTGCCAAGTCCAAAAATAAGTGTGCTTCACTGGCCCAAATTGGGGGACAAGTTTTCAGTACTACAGTGCACATTGCGCTGCTACCTATTACACACAGGCACTGAGGGAACAGTTAAAGACAAAAATGACAAAATAACTCCTTAGAACTGAATCCAAAGTACAAAATTAGGACTGTTCTTAGAGTGATGCCTTACCCAGAGCTCTTCTACAACATTCAACCCCTGAAAATCAGGGTGATCTTATAGTCAGTCCTCAAACTGTGGGACTCTCCAGGAAAGGGAATTTAAATACTTTTTGAATTACAATCCAGATGATGTTAATGAAATACCAAAAAAGGTGAGCCTTAACCAAACATGCTAACGATAAAATGCTAAATTGGAACTGTTTTGAACTGAAGTACAGATGGCTTCCATTCACCTCGGTTCTCAATTATTTATTTCCCAAAACAATGCCTGTCCCCCACCTCATAAACTGCACCCAAAGGTCTATAGTATAGCAGCTTTTTTACCTGCCCTATCCATTCATTTTTAGAGACTGAGGGGGAAAGGTCTAAAAAGCATATAAACAAAGTGTTCCAACACTGTGCTAAACAGACCCTGGCATCTGATGATAGGAGTCAGCTTTTGTTGTTCTGGCTTTACACTAATAACACTAAAGTTCCAAAGCAAGTAGTAATAGGCAGTTTTGCTGAGGTATAAATTTGACTTCAAAGCTCGGTCAGGCTGAAATGCAAGAGGGAATTACTCAACTACAATAGCGAGCACCCAGCAGAATATCTGTATACAATAATTTGTATGCAGAGTAACTTAGGTGATTTAAAAAACACTGCTTCTTTACAAAAGTGACCCCCCTTCAAGAAACACAACTGAATTCTAAGATTTTCAGGAAAAAAAAAAAAAAAGATTTACTAGATGTCATACAGAGCAGTCACTCAATTTTTGTCAGGAAAAACTGTACTGTATTTTATGGGAGAAATTATCAGTGTTTGGAAATCTCAGGTGGCCTAAGGTAGTAATCTATCACAATTGTGAGAACAGTTACATGGTGTGGGTGGGGGCACTAATTCTTAAAATCTGTGAGTTTCAAATACTGTCAGGTAAAATTCAACTAAACTTCGATTCATCTCTCAAGCTAAAACTTTTACAACTGAAATTCCTTTTATCATATACTTTGCCCACCTTTCTGTGATGACTGAATCTTTCAACTGGAAACTGCAGATTTTCAGAAAGGAAAAGAGAGAGAGAGAGAGAAAAAGTAGATAGCAACACTACTCCATTTTGCACATGGGAGGAAAACCCAGAAAAGGCTCAATGAAGATCTTCCTAATACTCTTGTTCTTCAAAAAGTTAATTGGCTCATACATGAATTGCTATAATATGCATTTTAACTCACACAGTAATGACATTTATTTTAGGTTAAAACATCTTCAGAATAGTTTAGATCCTAGAACATAATTGCAATGCCTTAAGTCTATCCCACTTTTAGGAATTTAAGAGCATTTAGCAAATACGAAAATTTTTAATACAGCTATTTAATCTCAAAATCAGAAAAGCACTTTAAGAAGTTGGAACCACCAGTTAATAATCAAGTTCTACAAGTATTTTCTCTAAGGCTGTTAAATATTATATAATTTACCTGACCATATATTTAAGAAAATCACTTACAAAATCTTAATAAGCAAGTCTGTAAAACAAACTGAAAACCCAGTTTCACCTAAGGTTTCCAAAAAGTATCCAGAGAATCCTTCCAAAAGCAGCAAAAGTATAAATTTACAAAACCAACTATTACAGTGAATTTTACCTTTCATAAACTTCATTCAGAAACTTTAAGATATGCTCAGGTAAACATCTCTAGACTCAGACGGGCTACATCTCTTTTGGAGTAGCATATTTTACTCAATAAAAAAATTCTAAACTACGGTCCAACCACATGCCACTTCACTCCTGTTACTGCTAAAAATACTCCAAGGGGGGTGGGAAAAAAAAACTTCATGTTGGGTACGTTAGAAAAACACTAATATAGACTTTCCTTCATGTTTAAATTCATTACTTATGACTGTATAAGGTTATTGTTGGTAAACCATATTTTTAAACCAAAAGTCCTTGCAAGGGTTTCCAAACAAGGCAGACAATAAGCATCACCACAGGACTGAAAACTTCCAGAATGGGGGATCAGAGATGCTTCTCAAGCTTTTGTCAAGTGATTGTACTAGCGGTTAAGTTTTGGGAGTCAAATTTCTGTAGCGAATGCTATCAACACTTTAAAATAATCGTTTTCTGACACTCGTTTGCATAATTATGGGTGCCTAATGCTGTATTCTATTATTTTTAGATTAACTTAATATTTAGTTATTAAACAAGTACAAATTTCTACGCTATTTTCTACTTAACTATCACGTTATTAGTCTTAAAAAAAATCATTTTGCACATACTGACCTGAGTTTTTCTCCATCAAATGCCAATTCAGAAAATGTATGGTACAACGTAAAAATGCACGGGGACAAGTTCAAATAATCTTCCCTTGGTTTATGAGCCATGTATTAAACAACAGCTCTAACACCTGTTAAGACGTTTCAATTTAAATAAAATTGTTTCCTTGACAGTGAAATGGTTTTGGTCAATGGTAGCAAAATTAAAACTCACTAATCTCTTCACATTGAACAGAAAAGAGGGGAAAAGACCCGCTAAGACACAGGAAAGAAAAAATGTAAAAACTGACAGGTTTTCTACCTAAAGGTTTCCAAAAGTAAAAACTGCTTCTAAAAGAAAACCATTCCCAGGAAAGGTTAAAAGACGACGTGCCAAGGGTGTGGGCCGCTAGAGGGAAAGGCGAAGCGGACTGCCAGGAGAGAAATCGTTCCGGGAAGCTGCCGCCACCGGAAAGTCCCAGCTAGAGGTCCCCTCCCTTCCCTTTCCCCTCCCCGCAGCCGGATGGCTCGCCAGGCGAAGAGGAAGCACCAGGGCTGCGCACGCAGCCCAACGTCACCGCGTTCGCTGTTTCGGCGGCGAGGCGCCTGACGTCAGGGGGCGGGGCCTGCCCGAAGGCCGTCGCTGTTGACCCGCTGTTACCAGGCGCGCGTACAGCCAATCAGCTCTCGGCGCCTGCGCCGGCCGGCCTTTGAACTCGGCACGGCAACTTCCTGCTGTTTGGCGAGTACACAGTGCAATGCAGTATGTCTGTCAGCGCTGCGGCACAAAGGAACAGCCATTTTGTGACTGAGCTGGACCTGCACCAAGATGCCAGGGGCTCACAGAGCTGCTGCCAGGGCTAACTACCAAGCTGCCCTTTATTTTAGCACCAGAGAACTCAAAGAGGGAGGGGGGAGAAAAACAGGTTTTGGTATTTCAGGTTCCAATTTTCTTTATTTTCATCTTCTCAAAACTCCCGATTCGTAAGAATTAACCAGTGTCATAAAATGGCTGCCACTTAAACTGTCTTTTCCAGTCCACAAGCAACTGCATTATAACCACTTCTAAACACCCCCAGGCTTTTGGAATAACTGCTACAAGTCTGATTAAAAAGCAGATGATTTTCACAGCACCTCAGGTTATCAAAATAAACCTGGTTCAAAGGCAGATGATTTGCAGACAAATTTAATAAACTTTCAGGTAAGATAAATTGTAAAGGCAGAGTACCAGAACACACAGAACTCTGTGTACACACAGTTCCATTCTGATTCCCTTCCATACTGTTTCCATTCTTTGATATTACTGAAGTTGCCCCAAAATGTAAATTATTTAGATAAGTGCATGGTATATATTTCTACACAGGTCCATCACTAAAACCTTGTTTTAAATATTTAGATTCACAGACACCAAATATTTTTTCAATCTTATTTTTGAAAATAAACTTACTATTCAAAAATCATACACGAAGTATAACATTATACTTAAATATTAACCTCAAAAGAATACAAGAATAACAAACTTACATAATCACTATGAAATACTGCATTACTTCCAGTAACAGGAAAATATCAGGTTAACCTCAACTTGCACTCAATCCTTTCAGATCCTAAAGTAATGCTCAGACCAAAATTTACTTGACCTGCAAACTCCTCCCTTCCTCTCCTGTGGCTCAGGCTGCAAGTGATTTTTGTAGTACTACCTGAACACCAGACTTTGTGCCATTCAAACAGGTCCTTAAAGGAGAAATTCTGATGGATTAAGAAACCAAGTACTAGTCAGAAAGTCTCCTTCGTTTTAGTTCACTAAAAATAAAAACGTTAATCGACAATAAAACACAACTAATATCTTTTAGCTTTACAATGTTAAAAGGAAGTGATGTCATATTTATGTACGTGTGTTAAGGTATGCAATTTAGGGTAACAATAATTTCAAACTCCATCGTCTCCTTCAAGGAGTCTCTAGAATATTTTTGGACATTCATCAATTACATGAATCAAAATACACTTGATAAAATGCATTTAAAAAGTAAAGTGCAAGCTTCTTGTTAAGCTGTAACCCCACTGCCAGTAGGCAAATGCATCATGACTTCAAAGCAGTTTTCCAGGTGAGAGTATATTACAAGGAACAACAACACTGCTTGATTTTTTTAAATTAGAAAGTAGAGTTTGTTCAATGTTAACCACAAACCTTGCATAAGAAAGCCAAAACCCCTGTTGAGACTATGCAAATCTTACACTCAAGGGAGTAACAATTTTAGGTACTGAATCTTTAATAATTTGTCAAACTACATGGGGATTCCTGATTCTTCAAATCGCTAGTACTTCTCAGAAAAATCAGTTTAGGATTATAAGTTTTCTATCCTAAATCTAACCCAGGCATATCAGTTCAAAAGACAAGCAGTCCAACTCTGTGACAACTTAATTTGCAAAAGAATGTGGAAAGGTATTTTTGAAAGCAGGGGTCAAAATATTTAAAATCTAATGAAACAAAATTCAACACCTGTAATAAACCACATTAAAAACTTTCATATTCACTAACCTAATAGTAAATTATATTTATGAAAAATTATAAAAACAAAATTGGGAAGAAAAATGATACAATCATCACATCCTTGTTAACTGCATGATTTAAAATTTATAACATGACAATTTATAAGAACACATCAAGAAATGCATTCATATGTACTTTTAAAAATTAACATACAGATCATACAATAAAACATCACAGGCTTTATTACTTAGTCACTAATAAGGTACTCCAACAAACGTGAAACAAATCATGATTTGAACAGAGCATTTGTAAGCTTCAGGAGATAAAAGCATTCCAGGAGACACTGTCGAAATAAATCAATAAATTTAAAGCAGCTACAACTAAAGTGCCAGGATAAGACACACTACACGTCTACTAACCAGAAAGCATTGTCTGAATATAAGCATACAAATGTAAACCTTTTAATATTTAAAATGTAAAATATACAATTGTCATCACGGTAACAAACACAAAACAAGTGTATTAAGAGTACTCCACGATTTCTGGGATCACAGGTTTAATTTCATAAATGCAGGAGCTGTAACCATCGAGTAAAGGTTTTGATAAATCATATCAAAATTTCCTAAAATGTCAAGAGTATCAAAAGAAATACAGAATCAAATAAAAATATAAACTGAGAGGCATCCGTCAAAGGGTCCTTTTTGCAGTTTCATTTTAAAATGTACATTTTTTCATTCATATAACTTTCTCAAATGTCTATTTACTATAATTTACTACCACAAGGCTCCTCTATGGCCTTCAGTTACAAGTTTGGGTATCCTAGATTCTTCAAAGAAAAAATTTGCCTTGTATGTAAAATGGTGCAATGCAGTGGCTAAACCGACAAGGTCATTTTTCTACAGCACAAAAACCTAAAAACTGAAATGTGTTGACAGAAAAACTGTACTTTACAAAAAAGTCCCCCTTGAATAAAGGTACCTTATCTTTAGACTGCTGTAAGAGGCCTTAAGTCAACTCAACTTTCATAAATTGCTACCAAAAAATTAGGGTGTGGCATATTAGCAATCTCAAGGTCACGCTTTAAAAAACGAATCCAAATTAGTAAAATACTTAAAATAACACAGACAGCTAACCCAGTCTGTCAAGGTAAACAATGTAAGCTGAGGTTTCCCCCAAAAAAAGAAAAAAGGAAGAAAGTTGATAGCTCATACCTCGATGCATTGCTGTGTGGCGAACTGTCCTCCTCTTGGCTTTTGTCCTTATTTCTCATCATCTTTTAATTCTTAAATATTAAGGGGGAGGGGGAATCTGTGTTTGCTTTGAAGTCCTGTGCCCAGGTATTTACTGTCAAAAGTTGAAAGAAAGGTAAGGTCCCAGCTTCTATCGATGGTTTTTATTATCAGGAACAAAGTCCTGACCATGTAACGATACTGTTATAATACAACAGCGGTAAGCACCAAAACACAAAATATTTCTATTTTTTCCTTTAAAAAAAAAAACAACAGGATAAACCGAACAGTGGAATCACTATCAATAAGGAAAGTTTCTCAAAGTAACACACTGGGTACAAATAACAATCTCTGTATCTTATTGCGTCATCCAGGAATTTCTCATATTTACAGAAAATAAAGCAAACTTTTAACATATAAATCTTTAAAATTACCATTAATGACTATGAACTTACCTGATCCATGTAGTAGGTCCAAAGCAAGAGTCCTAGCTAGTAGTAGAAAAATATCAGATCCCAAATAATTAAAAATAAAAACGAAATTCTCCGTTAAAAAACGAAAAATAAATAAAATAATCCTCAAATATGTTAACTGGTCAAAAAAATAAAGCGACAATTAATACTAAAACGGGTACGGAAGAAAAAAACCTCATTAGGAGAGCGCACAAAAATGGAGGTGCGCCATGGCTTCTAAGCTGGAAAAAACAACGACCTGGGCTCTCAGTACGGCTGCTTCTTTCCAACAAGGCACGAAAAGAAAGCTCCTAAAAGCTGCTTTTCTCCCTAAAAAAGGTTCGAATCGACCCCAGTAAGTCACTAAGAGAGGCAGGGGGCTCCGGGGGCCCCCTGAGGCTGCCCGAAAGTTAGGGAAAGTTGCGTAAAGTGAGGCGAAGGCAGGGAGCAGAGCGCGCTCTCTCTAAGGCACAGCCGCCATCTAGAGCCTCCTTCCCAGCTCTGAGAGCTCTGCCTTTGATTGACACTCTCTACATTTACCCCACAACTCAGGTGATGTACCATAGACCCACCCCTTCATCTCCACCAAAAAAAAAAAAAGAAAAAAAAAGATCCTCCATCCCAGGGAGCCTAAGGACCCCCACCCCCACACCTCCCTGCCCCTCCAGACCACCCCATCAGGGGGAGGGGGGAGGGTTTCTTAACCCCCTCTGGCTCAAGCACCCTTTTTAAGCCAGAGAGAAATGTAATTTGTTCCTTTTGTCTAAAGATCTGCTAAATATTTCAGTCTTTGAGCTAAAATAACTTCCTCTCTGGACAGGAAGTGGTGTTTTATCAAGCCATTTTGAAAAAAGGATAATTCTTAGATAATTTTAAGCTCATCTTAATTTCTAATCTTTTAAAAAAATTAACCCCCCACATGGGTAAAATGGTTTCTAAATAAAAGCAAAATCTCAATTTCATAAATTAAATTCAAGTTTTGCCTTCTTTATGAAGCCTAAAAATTACATAAAGACAAGCTTTAGGGGGAATTTTCCATCCCAATTGGAAGAAAGGGGTACAACTCAAGAGCGCCTCCCTAGTGTTCAGTTGCATTAGAGCAAAAAATTAATGCAACTAATTTTTATTCGATAACCTCGATTTTTCTTTGTACTTTCCCAAAATTCTTTAACCCATTACATAACTTTGCAAACTTTACCCCCCCACACCAAAAGAACTCTCATAGCCAGAATATATTTACTTCCCACACTGATTAGGCAAAACAAAGTTCCTAAATTCAAGAATATGTAACTACCAGTCATCTTTAAATAACAAACCCAAGAAACTCCACCTCCAAAACCAACACAACATAAATCCCAAACTTTCCATTGTATTTCAAATCCAATTCTAGGCACGAACCCATTTCAACAATGGTTAAGTTAATAACAATTGGTCATATCTGACAGCAAGTTATCAAAGTAATATCTCAGGGCAAATTCTCCTAAATATCAAAACCATAGGACCATGGAAACAAAATCATTACTAATGCCAAAAACAAATTATTCAACGCTTTTTCTCTCAGCACGCACCCAAGAAAATATTCACATCCAAAAAAAAAAAAGAATCAAACTTTCCTTACTCAACATGATAATCTGTCAGAACAATGTCCTTTCCTCAGGATATCCAGTTTAGATTTATACCCAACGAAAGCAACAAGCTGAATTTAGGTAATGTAAAATCCATAATGGAACCCTAGTTTCAATTCCATACTTTCTACAAAAGGTAGTTCTGTACACCAAGATCAAAACTCAAAATTCCACTTTTGATTTACACAGACCACCTCAAATCAATGAGAACACATACTGCCCAGGTTTTGATCATGAATGTGTGTGTTACAGTATTTGACATTAATCACAAACACACGCGAAACAAATCAAGATATTTCTTGTTCTCTGTATAATGCGGAAATATTATCAATTCATTTGGTTTAGCAAATTAAAGTATACCACACACCTTTATAACAGTTACCGAATTGGTATTCGATGATTATCAAAAATTAAAATGTCAGCATTCACCAGAAAATCAAATATAAGTAATCTGTGACATGTATGATTCATTTATTCTAAATTCCTAAATGCACATAAGAAAAATAAAAAATATGTATGGTACCAAGTAAAAATGCACGGGACAGGTTTCATATTTACATAATGTATATTATAGACATTACTGCCACCCAAATTTTAAGTCCTTTTATGAATACCCTAAGGACACTTCTCTAATAAATCTAATACTTCTTCCCTTAATATTAACTAATAAAAGACGGTAAGAGGCATCGGTTTAAATGTTCAGATGAATATTCTATTGCAAAACATTTTATTTACAATATTAACAAGCATCTAGGTAAATGTGACCTTTTATTAGAAAAATATCACTTATCCTGAATTTTGAGGGAAAAGGCATTTTGTTTTAAAAGTTCATTAAAATCGCATGGCAAATTAAAGATTCTATTATTACCCATTGGTTAAGTTATTTTGCAAGATGTTTTAAGAAAGCACAAAACGGCATTTCGACCAAATGATGATCTCTTAAAGCAGAAATAAATTTCAACAACTTTAAAAAGAGAAATCTTAGTCAACCAAGTACAATATTTTCCAACACACTATTTCCATTTACCAGCTTTATTCAGTACACTTTACTGCTGGGCAAAAGTAAAGGTCAAGGTGTTATTTAGGGTGATAACTGAACATTTAATGAAACTCCAGCTCAAAAAAATAAACCCAAACTGAGAAATTTTAAAGTGTCAGAAATTTTATTAAAGTTAACATTCCACAAGGTCATACTCATACAAAATCAGACTGAAAAAAGAATTCCAAGCATACAAACTATCATCTCTGTTAATGTGCCATCTTTCTTCTCCAAATGTCAAAAATGGACTTGTTTTAATGATACAAAAAGTCTTTAGAAAGTCATATCCACTGTCCATTTGTGTTGGGTAAGAAACCTATTGTCTTCATTCATTTCATGAAATCCATGTTAAAAGAACCCTGTCTTGGTTGTATATTATCACAGCACTCTTGTATTAATCCATTTTCCTCTATTCCCCAAAGTGGGCTGCCATCTTGATTTCTCAGTGGGAGGGTCCATTTGAGACTCTTCAAGCTGACTGGGTGCTTGATGAAAACATTAAAAGAAAAAATGCTGTTGGAATACCAATAATCTTATTCCTTCAAACACAGAACATCCACCCACCTTGAAGATACTCTTACCATACACAGTTTTAATTTTGTAACAGCTTTAAATGAAGAAACTGTCTAAAGTTGTATGCACTGCACATACTTCTCAATGAGAGAATCAAAGACTGTACAGGAGTAACGAAGTTCTACAGTCAGATATATATATGTAACCATAAAAAAGTGGCAGTAAAGAGATCAATTTTTACCAGTTAAATGTAATACTGTAAATTGTTATACTGTCTATGTGAGAAATAAAAATAAAAATTCAAATTAAAAAATCCTGGAAAGCTAAATTACAGCAACACTATGGATTTTAAATCTCAATGCAGAAAACTTTCCAAGCTTCTTCAAATAAAGACATAAGTAGTATGTAAAAGAATCTTAAGGGATTTAAAAAAAGAAAAACCAAAGCAGTGGATCATAGCATAGTTTTCCAGTCCAATAGATGTTCATTAATTTTGCTTAGATAACACAAATGCAAAATACAGATGCCACCATCTTTAGCTACATATCTGAGAATGCAGGAACTATGTAGCCACTACCGGAAAAAAAAATTTTTTTAAATGCAAAAGAGCCTGGCTTATTTGATATTTGCCATAAAATACTATCAGATTTCGAATACAAATAAAATACACCCACTGCCAAAAAAATGTTCCTCATGGAAGAACAAATCCATTACTTAAATAATTTGAATTAAAGAGAGAAGTGGGATACCAGAGATTTTACCATTAAATAAAGGATCCTGATTCATCAAGATTAACATAATTACAAAAATAAGTTCTAGCCCTAGTCTCCTCTATAATTTTGTAGCTCTCAAACAAAAGTATAGAGATAGTAAGGATAACTGACTAGATTATTCAATATATGGGCATTTTTGCTCATTAATCCTATAATTAAGATTTGTCTATACAATTAAAAAATCTACTTAAACTATTTGATTAACCAAAAAACACTACCATTCATTTAAAAAAAACTACTTAAAATGAATGTCACGACATCAGCAATAAACACAAAACATGTTCCCCTCTTGATATATTTTGCAGATTTCTCTCCAACCTATAAATGAAGACATTTTATTGTTGTGATTTTCCACATCAATAAAATGTCTTCAATTTTTATTGTTCATTCCTTAAAATTAAAGGACATATACTTCTATACAGAACTACAAAAATAACATCATTCCTCTTGCAAAAGTTAATTATAAACCAATTTCTCCCTAATCTCTGTTCTGATGTAATATCAAGTTCTAAATGAAATTGGGGATATAAAATACTATTATGATGAACAATGACACTAATGCATTGGTTTTAAGTAACAACTTTTTCAATGGCTATAGGTGCAATTTATTTTAGTTCATGAAATAAATCAGTGCTCTACATTCTGTAACAGGACAAGAATTTAATTTATATTAAATTCCCTTTCAAAACCAATTATTAAAAAAAAAAAACTAATGGCATTAAAATCATCCCAAAATACTAGCATATTGATAAGTTAAAAAAAAAAAAAGAATGAAAAAGAATGCTACAAGAGAAAAGCAGACAATTCTATAACATTAAAAAACCACGAACAATCTGTACTCCAGTAAAGCCCGTCAAAAGCCAAAAATGAGTCTTGTTAACAAGCAGAAATGCTAAGACAAGCATCAAAGACCTAAAAGAATAGTTAGGGATTTAGGACTAAGTCATTTATTTTCACATAATTCTAAATTCTTACAAAACCCAAAGTTGCTAATAAGCAAAGTTATGTTAAAAAATTAAAAAGAAAGCAGGCATGAGCTCTGGGAGCCTGGAAATATTTTTGATAACAAAATCCACAGTTTTTCATCTGTGTAAAAGAAATAATAGCAGTACCTACCTCATGTGGCAGTAGTGAAACAAATGAGTTAGTACATTTACAGTATTCATATTACCTGGCATATAGAAAGACCTCAATAAACGTTAGCTATTCTTCTGATATGCCACAATAACCAAAGTACTTGGGGGCCTACAAAGTAACCTTACTAAATCAAAATAATTTATACTCCAACAGTAATGATATCTATAAAGAATCCAAAGAACCATGGAATCAATTATTTGAAGACAAAACACTTCCTGCTTTAAAGAATTTAATCTTATACTACAGACATACTTAAGAAATGATGATTCGATCTAGAATTCCATTATTAAATAGACTCAGGTCTTTCCAGTATTTCACATAACAAGCTAAACATACTATGAAAAGTTAGGACACTTTTACCGTTATGATGCTCACTAGTTTATACTTTCAAGGAAAATTGCTTGTTCTAAGATTAACAAGTCCCACAAGCAAAGGTAAGAAGGCTACTATGGTAAGAAGGTAGGAAGTTACTACTACCTCTTAAAATCCCCAAATACTGTACATTCAGAAAGAAAGAACATAACATTGAGTAAGGTCTTCTCTTTAAATTCTAACTCAGTTATTTTATTCAAAAACACTGGGACATTGTATATTAAAACGAATTGTTAGTTGAAATGCAAGCAAGTGATTCACTATTGGATTAGGTTTAAGAGGTGCTCCCCCTGAAAGAAGCAATCTCCTTACCTCTACTTCCCTATTAGAATTAGGGAATTCTAATAGCAACAAAAATTGGGGGAGAGGAAGAAATAAAAGGAAAAAGTGACTAATGATTCTTTTAATTTTAAAATTCGATTAATTTTAAAAATAGGTGACTCCAATAATGCTAATTATTAAATCAATTTAACTTATGAAATTACTTTAAACTTAAATATTTATTGCAAAACCAAAGGGACAAATGGATATGAAATTACAATCCAGAGCAGAAACTGATCCTTCCCATCATGTAATTAAGGTTTTTGGTGCTTATGATTTGATTTCAATCTTCTCTGTATTGGTCCTTAATTTGAAACATTTAATAGTGAATTCCCATATTTTGTCTTATTACCCACAAATAGCTTGAATCCTAAATAGAATTACAATATATTAACAAGCCTGGATCCTAATACGGTGGGCATAAAAACTAATTACGAAATGATTTGAGACAGACCACAAACAGCTGATCAATTCTGATAGACATCTTAATTTAAAATTTTACAATCAAATCAAATCTTCCCCTCTGTCCCTATTACTTAAAACTTGACTACACATGATGTTGAGTGAAAATTATTTTGTCAGTTTTAACTTCTACTGAGTCAAAGTTTTAGCTTTCAGGCACACCTAAAAATTAATATTTAAAGCATCAAAACTTATGTTTTAATAAATTCCACTTTTATTAGACCCAAAACAGTAGCTGATAATATTTAATAGAAACTATATACAGTAAGTAAACAAGTATTTATTGAGCATCAACTATATACCAGGCAATTAATCTCTTAAAAACATGTTGGGGTCAATAATTGTGCTACATGAGAAGAGTTTTTAATCTCTGCCCTCACCATTCGCCATCAAAAAACAAAAGAACTTTTCTATTGTTGCAGGCCCTACTAGCCATTTATACAACGGAAGTTGAAGTAGTATTAAGAAGCAAAAATTATCAAGAATCTAGATTCCCAAATGTGATTCAAAAGTGATTACGCTTAAGAAACAGCTAGTATGTAATCATCATACCTAAAAAGTTCTGTAAATAAAAAATCCTTTTGAGAATCCATCCAAATTCCTTAATACAGCCTTACCACTAATTTTCCCCACTATTTCTCAGGTTGGGAGTTAGAAAAACTATTCCATAGTAATTGCAACCAAGTTTGCTAATATAAAAACTTGGACCCCAGTGTTAGCAGGACTTTTCATTGGGCTTTGAAAGTTTTAAGAAAAGTTTAGAATTACTTAGTTTATCAGAATTACTACATTGAAATCCATTTAAAAGTATGTTCTATTACCAAAAGAAAGCCCAAGGGCTTCTGAGTTCTACATAGATAAGATAAAGTTGACAACAGAGATAGATCTAGGAAAAGAGAAAGCAGCTTTCCTTACAAGACAGTAAATATTCTAGGGTTTGTGAGCATTAGCTACAACTATTCTCAACTCTGCAGCTATAATGGGAAAGCAGATACAATGTGTAAATCAAAGAGCATAGCTGTGTTCCAATAAAACTTTATTTACAAAAATGGGGGGGGATTTTTTTTCCCAACACTCAGATCTTAGGGTGGTGTTATAGTAGCATATTCAAATGTGGGTTTCTCTGCAGTGTACTTTTGCCCCAGTTTAAGTGAAGAAAGTAGAAATAATATTAGGCTGGAATAAATTGATAAACTTTTAATAATAAACCTCACACATATCTAACCATGTTGGTTTTATGTTTTTATACTGTTTTGAGCTTCACTAAAGTCCTCTATATGTTCAAAATTCTGACTCACTCAAAATTTCCGTCATACCTAAAATTAGAAAAAGTTTAAACGTAAATTGAATAAAACTTACTAAATGCTTCCACCAACATCTATTACGTTGAACAGTCACTTCAGAGATTCATTCTCAGGATTCACATTACTGCAGAAAACAAAAAGAACATAATTTTATGCATAGAAAAAGAAAAGATTCTTAAAATGCCATGATTTATTCACAAATATCGTATAAGGATCACTCGCCACAAGTCCAAGACACATGTCATTTATGAATACAGTCCAAGCAGAGGACAGAAAGTTCTAACCCAGAGGATCTTAAATTTGACTGTACGGAGGCTCACCTATAAAACAAATTACTATAAAAACACATACAAAAGTTTAAATCTCAATCACCAAGAACTCCAACAGAGAAGGTAAAAATTTGAGCTCCCCAGGTGGATCTAATGGGCAGTAGGGATTTGAGAACTAGCTGTTCAGCAGAGCCAACATCACTCCTTAACACTATAGAATTATTTTATCTTTTGGTGTTTCATCTAATCTACTTTCAAGATTTCTTAAGAAAAACTTCCATTACCTATCTGCAAGGCGATGTCTCTTTTAGTTCACATTATCCTGTACTCTAATCGAAACTATTATAAGATCAAATGTTAGAAAGGAATTTTTAGGCACAATTTCAAACTATTTTTATTGCTAATTGTATCAACCTACTCGCTTCAAACACTAACCCTTTCTAAAATATGTCCTGGATAACAAAAATATCACATCCATATTTTTCGCTGGACTGAAATACCTCATCAACTAAACATGGAAGATTTGTGCCCCATATCTCAAATGCCTTCTGAATGCAGGTATGTATTTTTTAGTCACTCCGGCTCCAAAGTATGATTATAATAATCACAATAATATGTAGAGTCACCAAAAAAGCTGTTTAAAAGTTCAATGTTAAAGTATAACAATTTAAGAATTTTGAGAAAGCAAAAGAACAGTTTAGGATCTAAGGTAAAAATAAGCCACCCAAATGCTTTTACTTGACTAAAAGTTTCAAATTTTCAAATTATAAAGCAAGTTTCTGATTTTCTTACCAAACCAAATCTCTTTAGTCATCCTGATTAATCATAATGAAAAATTTAGCAAAGATCCGCTTCAAAATTACCTCTAAGAGTAAAGTGCTAAAATATCCTCCCAACAAGTTAACAAAGCAATCTATAAGAAACAGCATTATTTATTTTTAAGTTTTCAGGTTTAACCAGACCTTCTAAGGAAGAGAGGATTTCTGAACAAAGACAAATTTTAACCAAGTAAAATAAACTGATATAACCTCTAAGAGTGGAATTGTTTTAAGGAACATTGGTGAAATGTCTGAGGGAAATCTCCTTCACATTGGTCTGATAATGTGCTTATAAAAAAATTACCTACCAGTACAAGTATGTACCTCCATATTCTCCATTCACCAAAAATAGAAAAGGACTTGAATCTAACCTTGCGCCATCTCCAAAATTACTGACTCTGATGTAATCTCCCACATCACCTCCTTTCTCAAAAGTGACAGTGTTTTGCCTTCCTTTACAGGAGTGGGGGAAGCTGATTTCATCTTACGCAGACTACAAAAGTATATTTTGTTCATATTCCTACTTATCCTTAATATTTTACAGTATTATGCATTTTCATTTAATATGAAATTATACGTTTAATGTAAATAATCATTTTGATTGCTAGTCTTATTTATAAGACATAAAGACAGTTTTAGTAAAGTCTTGTCATTAGCCCTTTTATGCTTTTCTTAGAATATTTGATTTTTTCACCTTTTAAAGTCCTTAAATAATTTTTAACATTTAAGAATAAAATCTGAGCACTATGAAATATAAGAAATCTTCCATAAAAGTAAGGTACTAATAAAGAAATTAGAAAATTCTGCCACAACTCATAAACCATTAAAGTTAAGCAAAATATCTAGCATGATGATCTAAATTAAAATGATTATGATTACTGCTGTCATACACATCAAGGGTGTAATTGTTTGGGAAATATTCCATTTCAAATAAATGATTTAGTTTAAAAGCAAAGGATTGTTTTCAAAACACTAAACTATCTAGTTTCACACATTTAAATCAAAACTATTAAAATGTAGGAAAAATGCTACTTAAAAGTTACGTTAAAAAACCAAGTCACGGTTTTAAGTTCATAATATCCTTGAATTTAAATTGTAACGTTTAATCACATTCAGATATAATAGCCACTTTGAAAATTAAGTTTGTATTGAGCCCCTCAATCTGGAAAGAAAAGGTACCTGGTAAAAGTGAGGATATTTAGCATAGAAATTTCTTGAAGGAAATGAAATGGATTATGTCAGGCATGTAAATATAAATCCTCATTTATAATCCCAATGGCTCAGCTGCAAATGTTACATTAAATACACTAAATGTTATTTAAATGAATATTTCTAAAAATCCAAACAATGCTTTTATTGCATTTTAAATCTTCTTTAAAAGACAATTTCACAACTTAACTGTTTTTTAAGACCAACTCTCCAATGTCTGCATTTATACTATTTATTAATATTTTCAAATGCCTCAAATTAAGAAAGTAAAGTATGCCACTGCCCAGATATCGTGTTATTCAAATAGTTTCACCACGGAAATAACAAACATGATTTACGATGCAAAAATTACAAAAATTATCCTCCAGTTTGTGTAACAGAATTAGACACTGCTTACCATTATTTTTATTACAGAATTTAAGACTAAAAGGTATCTCAAGAGACTGGAAACTCCAAATACTTTATACAAAACAAACTAAGAGACTAAGGTATACAGTGACTTAAAATGTCAAGATTACAGAGTGAATTTACATTAGAAGCTGAGTCTTCTGCTTGCTAAATCTCAGATATATTTTGACTCATCACATATCTCTACCTCTCATTAATGTAGATGATAGAGATGTCATCAAATTATCTTTTCCAACAATTATGCCTCTCGACAAAGAATTAAATCTGAGATAAAAATAAAAAGTAAATTGGTTGTCCATACTTCAAGTGTTTAAATAACCAAGAAACTGTATAATAGTAAACTATACTTAAAAAATGTATTTTACATAATCTAGCCTCTAACTGGCATGCCGTGGTTCATGAAAACCTTGTGATAAACTATGAGCATGGCTTCTTTAATTTCTATGGAACTTCAGGTAATTTTATAAGCAGTTATTACCATAATGACAAATGCAGTCTAACCCAATTATCAACTTGATCGGATGATTTTTTTTATGATTCAAGAATTAGTTCAAAATGCTAAATTAAAAGCAAATAGTTAAGCATTCATCACTTTCTCTAAGCAGAAGATAGTAGTAAACTAAATAATTTACCTTTCTCACGAAAAACAGTAATTTAAAATACTACCTATGTTTGTATTGGCCTTCATGTGTCCATTATTTTTGTCCATCAAAAATGTTGCCCATTATATAAGCTTGGCTCAAGCAGCAAATATCAAAACACTAAGTCTAAGTACTATCATGGAGGCTGAAGTACATGAGACCTTTCTCAAATGCAATCTATTATAATCCTTTATCTTGTTGGTGACAAAAAAGAGGTTGTATATCATTAAGTTGGAGATTAACTTAGAACTTACATCATTTAGATTTTTCTATAATTATTGATATTAGAGTAAAAAAGATAAGAACATTTAACATTTCTAACTTTCGACCGTTCATCTTTTTATATTATGGGTCAAATTAAACCTTTGGTAGGCCATTATAAATTTATTGACAATTTATACTTAAACTTACAGTATACTTCATATTCATTTGTCTCTTAAGAGGCCCAATTCTCAATTTTTCTAAGTGCCCAACCACATCTGAATCACCATTTAATATCTAATCATTTGCAGAGGAAACCTTAACACTGGCATTTGTGTTAAATAAGCTTGGGATAAATGACGTATTAAATTTTTGGTAAGTTATATCTTTAAGACACTATAGATAAATGGCCAACATTTCGTTTTCTTTTGCACACTATAATAAACACAAATTTATCAAAGTGCAAAAGGACTAAAAAGAAAAATTTAAGCTAAAATAAAGGCAATAAAAATATTACCCTTATTACCTACTTCAATTAAAGGAATAAGGAAACACCAACAGAAAAAAAAAAATTTTCCTTCATAAATTTCAAGGACAAAGGTAAACTTACCCTTATACTGATTTAAGAGTTATTTGGCTATTCTTAAAACTTCCTAAGGTGTTACTGTATTACATATTTCCTCTGGTAAATCACTAATATCGGCTTGACATTAATTCCCACATTCGGTGTTAACTTATGAATAAAGAATACTTCCTAAAAATTATCAGTGGACATTTTTTTCCATTCACTTCATCTAGTTTTAAGATATAAAAGTATTGTATGCATGTTGGAAGTTACTTCCTTTTATGATTTAAAAATAAGATATGGAGATCTCTTTAAAGACATTCTAGTTTTCATTAAGATGTCATTTTTGTACACCTGTTTGAAAACGAACTCATAAAAATGTGTAAAATATTTAAAATCCATGAACTAGTAACTAGAATATGAAAGTGTCCATTTAGTATTTGACATATAGGTCTTTCAAGAATGGTAAGATGGGCAAATGCAAAATTCTAGGCCATTTCTAAAACATGATCAATATCATCAAAAAAATGACTGAAGAATGTACATTTCAGATCGTAAAGACATAACTGATTGATGACTCAACTACTGATTTAACTATAATCCTGAAGCACTATTTTATTAGAAAGTTCTGAATGTCGTACTGCTGATATAAACTACATGTATCAATTGTTTCAATATTAATACCAAAGTGCTTTGATGTAAGGAAATGGAATTTGATGGGCTTTTTTCTCATCTCTTTTTCAAGATAATCAATCTGTTTATTCTTCACTGACACACTCTAGTTATTTATTTTTCTACTCAAATGGTGATCGTTATCACATTTCATATGGTGGATAAAAACATTTACTTACTTGTTACATAAAGCACAGACTTTCGCAAAGATTTCCTTTATCATCAAGGATAAAACTCCAGTCTCAGTCTTCAAAATGGTGTATCTTTGGAGGGAAGAAAACAATATTCTAAACAATTTATTGATGCAACAACTAATAGAGAGTAGAGATAAGTGTTTTAAATATTTTATCATAAAAAAACCTCTACAATCTATGCTCCAAAACCTGATTTTTAAAATGTTCTTCCCTAAAATCTATTTGTAGGAATAATAACTTGTTCAAATTTTCCAAAAAATTTGTTTCTGTAAATATTTAAAAGATTAAACCTGTTTGCACAGTATATCAGAGAGCTAAAAAGAAAAAGTGTATCTTTGGTTTATGGTTTTCCTCAAAATGTCTTTTCTTGTCCCCAAAATTAAACAAAGGCGTAAAGGACCTTCAGTATTTTAAACTATTCAAAGGCACGTTAAGTTACAATGGCTATGCACATACATTTTTCATTCAATGAAAAGGTTTAAAGGCTCTGTAAAATTATTTCAGAGATTTACTCATGTTCATAATTACTAATTACTGGAAATACAAATTATCAAAGAACAAAAACAAAACCTAATACACTTATTTTTATGTTGAAGTAATAAAAATTTACCCAGTCTTACCTCAAATAAGAGCTGTATTTGTTCAGAACCATCATCAACCAAATTTAATTTTAATCTTGTAAGTTCCCTTTAAAAAAAAAAAAGGAAGATATCAATATTTTGATTTTTAAACATTTCTTGGCCTAAGTTTCAGTGCGATGAAACAATAAGAAAATATTCCACAGACACGATCTACAGACAAATTCAAGAGACGGCTCATCCACACATTACCTGTACATTTAAGGTTACAGTTATTTATCTTAATAGTTATCAGTCTTTGTTTTTCTCATCTTTTGGTTGCATGGACAAACATTTGAGATTAAGGCATTCAACTAAAAATTACAGAAGATTTACATCTTTGGACAGATTTAAGATTATGACCTTGTTTTTATTTTTCATTTAATACCAGGCAATACACAAAAACAAAGGAAAAGTTTACCATACCATTTTCGAAAGCTGACATCTTAACATTTCCCTTACCATCTAGAAATACTTTTTATTATGAGCAACTGAAAATTACTCTTCTAGGAGAAATTATTTAAGTTAAAATGGCCACTGGTTACTTTAAATTTTTAATCCACAAGTTATTTGATCTCATCAAGTAGGATATTAAGTTTGTTTTTTAAACAAGTCTAAAACACGTAGTATCTATGACCTTTACTCAATTTCAAACCAGGGTCTTGAACATTTTCAGTCTCTCCCTTCCCCCATTACTCATGTTAAAAAGATCTTATGAGGTCAAACTGCCAGCAATTATTTTGCATTTCACTCTTCAAAGGATTCTGAAAAACTAAGATTCAGAATACTCATTTAAAACCACTTTCAGTGTTCAAAAATTTGAAAATGCTAATTTGAACAACCAAAATTGGTACTTAAACAGATCCTGTAAAATCAAGATATGCGCAACTGATGTAACATGCAGCACTATATTAATGCTATTCAGAAAATAAAACAATTTTACTGACAAAAATATGCTCAGCAATATGGTCAATTACATCAGTATCTTTGATTCTGTAAATACAGGTAAATTTGCCCCACACTATTTTTACATAAATCTGTACCTTTACAACATAAGGGCTACCGCAGAATGAAGACAAATATATTCTAAAATACACAAAGGTTTTTGCATTTGTGGTTTGTTTTTCAAACCATCAAACTTAAATTCCCTCTCAAACAATTTTTTCAAATTCATGGACTATACAGAAAACTCTGCAAATTTTTTGAAACCAACATGTAGTATTAAAATATTGTTCCGTTTTAAGCATATCTAGATTTTCATGCATGCAACAAATGCAACAAATATGGCTCCTCTTCTTCACCCATTACGAGAGCAGTCCTACTTTAATATTTATACTACGAGAAAGTAACTTCACAAAGAGATTTGGTGTCAGAATATGCCTTTGTAAAAGTTTTGTCGACCATGGCTTGTGAAAATATCAATTACTTTTTTAAATAATAAAATAACGAACTTAAACTTTTAAAAGTCTAGGAACTGACCCAAGTACGTTTTAACATTCAGGTGTGGTATGTTACAGATAACGGCTCCTTATGACCTTTAAAAAAAGTACCAAACAGTACATTTGATCATTATTCAAACATCAGAATACCAAATAACCTCGGCAAAATAAACTATATTAATCGAACGTCATCGTCTAGCATCATAATTAAAATCTAGTTCCATTAAGCAGCCTTGACGTTATAGTAAACTTGTCTTCCTAATTTTTGAAATATCAGAAGCACTCCTCCACTTCGCCTTTTTAAAAGACAACCTTAACGTCATAAAGGTTTTAATAAACAGCAAGCACCTTCTCATCTGTAACACTGAAGCCGTTTTCAAAATCGGCTTTGAAAGAGTTAAGAGCCAACACCCAAAAGAAAAAAAAAAAACAAGTTTTATTTTTCTTTAAGCGTAGCCAGGGTTCCATTGTTCTTCTAAATTCGACCATCAAATGAGTTCCCACCTTACCAGAAAGAGGTTAAAAAGCTCCCCTGTTGGAGAACCTGTAAGGGATTTTTCCTTTCAACCCT
>NW_011888815.1:2308208-2320242 GCF_000151845.1 Pteropus vampyrus | reverse complement strand
CGGCGCCCGGGCGCAGTTCCGCGCGGGCCAGCGGGTCCCGCGGCCGCGACGGAACGCCTGACAGCTCGGGGTGCTGCTGCCTCTCCGGCCATCTTGTGCCGTGTGTGTGTGGTGTCTCTCTCCCGTCTCCTCTCTCGGCTTTACTCCCTCCTCCTCCTCCCCCCGCCCCACACACCATACAACATGGCCTCTTCGCTGCGGCGGCGGCTGCGGCGGCGACAGCAGCACCGCGGCGCTCCTGCCCGCTCCCCGCCTCCCGCCCGCAGCCTCACGTCCTACCGCGCACGCGCGCGGCCGCCCGCCCACCGCGGCCATTGGCTCCGCAAGCTTCCTGCCACGCCTTCCCCGGGAGGACTTGCGCACGCTCACTGGCGTCTCCCGCCCTCCCAACAGTTACTTCGATACTATTGGTCAGTTCTGACCACACCCCTTCAGCTGTCTCCGTGCCGATAGGATAGCCTTAGTGTCATTCACTTGCCCTGGATGCTTCTGGTTTTTTGGAGGGGCCCCGGCCAGCGATTGGCTGGTGATGAAACCTTTGGGTTCGAAGCTGAGCAGTTGCTTTGCGCCCCGCAGTGCGGACCCCTCAGGGCTGACTGAGGGGTTCCAAGCTCGTGTTATCCAGGCCGGGGTTTATTGGTACAGTGCCTTGGAGATAAGGGCTTCGCCTCTGGAAAAAGCTCGAGATTCGGTGCTGATATATGTGTTCTTAAAAAAAAAAAGAAATGACTGACAGGATGACGAGCAAACAAGACGCAAGTTCATAGTCCTTGGGTAAGCAGCCATATCTCCTCAGCTGTAAGACTCAAGAATTTTCTACTAAACAACCAGGCCTTCACTTAGGCTCACAGAGTCAGAGCCTGTGGTTTTACAACCGGTGCACGTCTCTAGCCCAATACCTGACTTGACTTGCCTTTTATTTGAGAGTTTTGTAAGCTTTCTGTTGCCCATTTATATGAGACAGCCCATTAGTATGTCCAGTCTCCTGAGGCCTTAATGAATCAGGATCTCATAATCCTAGTTGAGCCAGATACCACCCTTTAGAGCAGTATTTGTTAACTCAGTAGTTTAAACCTGCGTAGTCACCATCTACGTGTCCAACCTTCTCACAGAGAATCAAGCAAAACAAAGTTTATTTCCTTTAAGCAAATCTCCCTTTTTTTCATTTCTACTCCCTACTTCGGTCTGGAAGCATTTCTAGGCAGACCACAGGAATGACTGAAAACCTACTTACCTGAAACGAGTGGGAAAAGATAAAGAGGTGGCTCTCTCCCACTGCCAGCATTTTAGAAATCTTGCTCCATTTGGCAAGGGACCTGGAGAAAAGGAAAGGAACCCCAGGTGCTCTTAGTTTTAATGGGTATTTTTGAGGAGAGTCGTCCTGGGGCTAAGTGAGCAGCTTCTGAAATTCTCTCGAGATCCCCACCCTGGGTTAGAATCAAAGAATGTTAAATACTCATAGGGCCTAGGAACTAGTTCTGGCACCGTCTTCTAAAAATGACACGATTGTTCATTGACTTGGTTCAATATGGCATTGGCTACTTACGGCAGAATTAGAACTAGAACCTAAATTTCCTGACTTACAGATCTTGGGTTCCTTCAATGTAACCTGGCCACTCAGCAATATAACTTGAGCCCTTAAGTAGGCAAACAAAAAGAATACTTCTTTAACTGAAATTACACTTTCTCCATTTAATTTACAAGAGTCATTCCCTTACACAGTCTGTCTTGGAACATGGAGACCAGCAAGGCGTCTGTTTTCTCTGAAACAGCCCCATCCTGAACCCTTCCTCCTCATTCTTCCTGGCGTGTTCTTGCTGTACTGTTGTTCACTCCCTTCTTCCCCTCCTACCTCTACCTGAAATCCACCTAGGATTCTGCTTTTCCAGATTCATCACCAAGTACTTCTGTGCCAGCAAAACAGGCCTGCCTTTATTAAAGGTACCGATGGCTGAAAAATTATTGTTAGCTATGTGCCAGGCATTGTTCGAAGCCATCCTTGTAGAACAACTTAGTTACTCACACAACACCCCTATGAGAGACTATTATTATCTCTCTGTATTATCTCTGTTAGGAAACTGATGCACAAGGAGTTTAACTTGCAGAGGTTCACATTGCTAAGTATGGGAACCAGGATTGAGCCCAGGTATTGAGACTCCAGACCCAGTCCCTTCTGCCTCTCCCAGTTGCTTTTGGGAGACTGCCCCCTTGCCAGATAGGTTCAGTTGGGTCTTCTGTTGTGTAGAGGTGCCTGATTTGCCAGCTCCGAAGGCTTCCACCTTCAGAATTGGGACTCTTTCCAGTGGGAAACGTCGGATCCATTCTAACATAATTCCCAGACCTCGTCCCCATCTCGTTACAGTCAGTCTCCTGGCATGTCACCGGGGAACCATCTAGCTCTCATTTTGTCCCGTAGTTCAACGGTAGAGTGACACCCTCATAAACATACATCTGGGGAGGCTTACATAAAACCACTTTCTTCTCCCAAGCTTATATCCAACACAACCCCCTTTTCAGAGAAGGCCCTTATCTGCCACATTGAAACTTTATTTCCTATCTCCCAAGACAACCATGATTTCTTTTGCCATATCTAGACCATGTCGTTAGCCATTCCTCGTTAAAGCTGGATTAGCTTTGTCCTAAATTAAAAGCACCTGACACCTGGCAGACCACATCATATCCCCTCCACATTTCCTTTTCATGCTGTAATCTGCCAGTGAACCGAGAAGAGATCCCTCCCTCCCCCAGTGGGCTAGCTTCTATTAATGCTGTTTATTACCGGTGAAAATGTAAAGTGGATCCCTTAGGCTTGGCTCACTTGGAGAAAATGCCTCTGTGTGTGCTTTGAGTACTCCTGGTCCTATTTGTATCCAAAAGAAAACCTGAATGGACAGAGACTAATTCTGGAAGGATGCAAGGATCTGTTTACCCTGATCACCTTCAAGGAGAACTTAGAGGGGGGTGGAGAATAGGGGTAGGAAGAGCACTTTTCACTCAATACCTCTTTGTGACTTGAATTTTGAACTATGCAAAAAATTTTTTAAATGAAAGAAAGGAAAAAAACTTCAAATATCTGCTGAACTAAAAGCTGACACTATTGTAGAAGAAGGTAACTTTTTTTTTTAACTTTTTAATTATCTTGTGTCAGCTGCATTTGTCACGATAAACACCTTTAACTTTTTTTTTCCTTAACAGAATAAAGGTCACATAACACTCAGCACCTCCAGGGCTGTAACCAGCACCTGCAGTGTCCCTGGTTGATAAGGATTCCTGGTACTAGAAAGCGGGGAGCAGCTTCCCTTCCCAATGTAACATGGCCTCATGCACTGCAGAACAGGGCTTCCTATCATGCTCCCTGCTTCCGTGGAGCTCCCCACGTCTGTCTCCCCCTTTCTGCCCTCCTCCCCTCCTGTAGCAATTAAAGAAAAGGCAGAGACACCAGCGGGGTCTGCTTTTTTCTTCCTGTTTTGTTTTGTTTTTTTTTTCTCTGTTTCCCGTCCTCTGTGTCTATCTTTGCCTGGGGTGTCTCCTTTAGGTGGTCAGCCCGGCTCATCATAGAGGCTGAGCGAAAACCCAGGATGACCTTGACTCAAATCAAAGACAGTTTTTAAACATAGGCCTTTCCAGATTTCCTGCAGCTCTGCTCCTGCTCTTTGCAGTTGCTCTTGCTGCTCATACTCTGCAGGACTTAAGACACAGACTCTGTCTTATTTCTATATACACCCTGCTCCTTCACGCATAACAGTGTTTCTTTCTCTTTCCCAGGTTACATCGCACACAGGGTTGAAGCTCAATTAAGTCCCAAAATGTTATCTTCAAGCAGTTAACTGAACTTCCTCCATGTACCAGGTACTGTTTTAGAAACTAGGGATGCTGTATGGACGGGGGTACTTGTTTTCATGGAGCTTACATTCTAATGGGGCAGAAGCCCACAAATAAGAAAATACCAAGTATTGATAAGTGTTATGATGACGGGAGCCTAATTTCAGTTGAGTAGTCAGGGAAGGCCTCACTAAGGAGGTGAGAGGTAGTGATTTCAAAGGGCACAAAGAAACTTTCAAAAGTAATAAATTTGTTCATTATCTTTATTGTGCTTATGATTTCACAGGTATAAATACATTTCAAAACTTACCAACTTGTACACTTTAAACGAGTTCAGATTATCGTGTATCAAGGTTAAAATTTGCATGAGTTTGCTTGTTTACTTACGTTCTGATGGAGTGTCCTGTGATGATTGTAGTGCTCTTAAAACATTTGTTCCTCTTTCATTTTTTTTCAGCACACATGTATTTTATCCTTTGATTTAAAAATAAATAAATAAATAAATAAATAATGCTTGGTTCCCAATTCAAAGGGTGTAAAAGAGTATACAGTGAAAAACCTCTCACGTCCACCCTGCACCCCTCTTTGAAAGCAGTTAATGTAATCAGGTTCCCAAATGTCCTTCCAAAGATATTCCAGATTTTATTAATAAGAAACACAGCACTGAGATGAGTTAGAGTATGCTTCTACTCTGTCAGCTCAAAGACTGCAGGATCAAGGACATGTTCAATATCAAACAAACAGACTGGTCTAGTCTCTTTGAAGCCATGCCATTAGGACACTCCCTCACCTAAAAACATGACCGTCTCAAGTGTTTCCCTCACACTGCCTTCTCCCCTCTCATAGCTCTTAGTGCCTACACATATCTCCAGCTGGGTGTCTTTCCTACAGAACCTGTTTATGCCAACTGTTGCTTATGACATTCTCTTTCAAAGCAATTGCTTTTCCTCCACGGAATTTCTATGAGTTAAAGACTATGCTATTCAGTATTCAGTTATAAGTTAAGATTTGTTAGTGTATGGATCACACATCCCTAAGTAGACTCCCTGTGGCTTTACTGAAGATAAGAACCTTGACTTAGATTTTGTTTACCAAAGCACAATTATAGATGCTCAAATAACAGCTAACTGAAGATTTGCTGTATTGAAACTAGCCCATCAAAATCCCCACCAACTGTAAATCAAATTCCATTGACTAGATTAGGAGAACTTGATGTGGAATGAGCTTCAACATGATTTAGCCAAAGTAACTCATTACAACTTAATGTACTTTTAATATAAATATAGGTTTCTATTTATTAGAGCTCCTTTAAAAGTAGGTCACACCTTCTTTGTCGATGGTCAAAAATAGATCTTGCCCCTGGCACTCTGATCTGGAATGCTGGCATGTTATGCAATAGCCCCTGACCAGCCAACCAGAAGTATCTCCATGCTGAAACTCCTTGGTACTTTACTTGGGCTCTTATCACTTCAGTGTGCAGTAGAATGATTCTTCTACCTGTGTTTTCTCCTTACTATGTGTAGGCACTAGGAAGGGAGTGGGCAGAGGCAGTACAGCAACAAGCCAAAGGCCTTGGCATCATTAGCTTTGGGATCCAACCTGCACTTGGCCATTCCCCAGCATCTGATCCCAGCCAGGTTCTGAACCTCCTCTGCTATCAAAAATCATGACTTTCTCCTCTGCTTCTCTCTGATCTGAAAGTCCTCCTTCCTTTTCTGATGGCCGTACTTGCCCTGGGACATGTCCCCTCGTTGTTTAAATCGAAACAATGGCAGGCGTTCCACTGGAGTTGAAGCCACTCTATGCCAACACAGTGACTACAGTCTTTTCTCAGGCCAAAACCCCTTAAAAAGGAAACCAGCCTTGAGCCAGTTTCTTTCCTCTAAGCTTTGAATCCCCTTCAAAATCTACCTGCTCTGTTTGCTCTCAAGAGACACTGGGTGGTTTTCATTTGCATTTTGTCCATCATTTGCAGTTATTGTCTGTGGCAAGGCCAGTCTGTTAGGTATCTTCTCTGCCATAGTGAAAGTAGAATTTCCTCTCACTTGAATCTTGAACATGAATTCAAAGACACTGAGAAGAGCTGTGACCAATCATTTCAGAAAAAAATGGTTCTCAGGAGATGGTTCTACACACTCTCCAAGCCTCCTAGTTCATGTCTTTTTAAAATTTGGCCCTTGAGACTTTCCGTGGTTCATGTGTGTTCCCCTCACATTCTTTCAAAAAATGCTTTTCTGAGTTCTAACCAGAGCATGTCCGTGTGGCTTACAACTAAAGATTAAGTTATCGTGCTTATCCTCCCCGTTAGACTTTGAACACTTTGAGGGCAGGTGTGCTGTCTTTGCACACACCCTCAGCCCCTGCTGCTTTCCTTTCTGGCCACCAAGGCAGCCCCCTGCTGTGCAGGGAGCTCTGAGACTACAGCACGAAGAGGAGCTAAGGAACTTGTCCTTGAGAATCAGGCATCTCAGTACGATGACAGGATTGGCATTTATGAAATGACTGTGGCTAATGCAAAGCAGAATGTGATTAAGTATCAAATTAGGGGCTAAATAACAAAGATGCTATATAGTCCAGAAACGAAAAGATCAGAGTGGGTAGGGATTGCCTGGGGGAGTTTCTTGGAAAAGAGAACTTATCCTGAGCAGTGAGGACGTGGATAAGCAGAGGTAGAGGCTCTGTAGGGAGTTAACAGAGCTGTTATCAGTTCCCCTACGCCATGCTTTTGAGAAGTCATACTTTTTAAGGTTATGTGTTGACATAGCTGTTCAAAGGGGGATAAAAAGAAGAAGCATCAATGTAAAGCTAGCCTGAGAAAGGTAGGTAAACCAGCAAACTACATAACCAGCTTTGCTTAAAAAACTATGAGAGACAAGCTATACTTCATACTGCACTTAACAATTAACACAACTGATCAAGTAGGGGAAAATGGTTTCCATCTCCTGCAGCTTCAGGCTTGGAGGTCAGAAAGCATTTTGTATGACATGACCACGTATAAGGGTGAAGTTGATGGCATTAGCCAGATCCATTAGACATAGTTTAAAACTATAAAAAAGAGAGAAAGGCAGAATTCTAGAAGCTAATATTTTCCAAGGCGCTCAAAAATGGGAAGATACGTAAAGTCCAGGAACTATAGGCAGGGCTACAGGGAAATTGTTGCTCAGCAAGGAGACACAGAGAAGGGAGGGAAGCCTGAAGGTCTGAAGGAAAAACTGCAAGGTTGGGGAAGAATTAAACTCAGCAGGTTATGTTCTACCACTAGGCTGCTGTGCCACTGGGCTGCTATCTTCACTATAAGTCTTCAATTTAGTCTTTTTATTTAAATAAATGATAACAGGGAAAGAGATTTGCCTTAGCATAGTTAACTTTGTACTCATCTATTATATAAAATAAAACTTAGGAAAGAAAACTACTTCAAGGAACCCTTTAACTCTTCTTGCTCCTCAATCTCATTCAGAACAATTGAAGAACTCTCATGTTCTGTTTGTTCAAATATTTAGTTGTAGATCTTACAGACACAGACCATGAGTGCAGTGCTCATGAACATGATCTACAGCTGAATTTGCCATTGAGGGGGAAACAGAAGAGAACCGTGAAGACAAGAAAGGCCTGTTCGGCGTTGGTGGCTAAGAGCGGAGGTCGGGTTTTAGTACCTGAGGAGGAAGTAGGATAGAAGAAGTTCTGGTGGGGGCTGAGCAGCTTCCTTGTAGTATTGAAACTGTGGCACAGAGAGCAAACAGCCTCGGGCCTAGGAAAAAAATCTTTAGGAAAAGCAGGCTATCACAAAGAATCAAAAAGGTGGACATACCAAGCTGGTGAGACTTATAGCAGCCCAGGGCTGGGAATGAAAGTGGATCCCTCTGACTCTGGAAAAAGAAAACACTTCCCTGGCTGGGAAGAACCTGGGGTCACTCCAAAGGCTCAAGTTGGGGAAAGCTTGGCTCCCACATGTAATCGGGCAATCGTACATTCGTGGCACTATTTCGGGAGCATTGAGGCTGTTCTATAAACCACAGTTGTGCAGAGGGTGAGCTGACCTTGACAATCACACTTCAGGTGGTAACTGGACTGTAGGTAGATCATTCTCCTAGGATCAGCTTGGAGGGTCAAGCAAATCAGAGAAGAACACTTCTCCCAAAGGCTACTTAGATGATGAGGAAGGTGTGCCTGTGACACACTAAAATATATATACGCCAGAACCGCTTTGTATAAAATCATATCTGCTTTTTAAAAATTGTGCTAAGTTACATATAACATAAAATTTACCCCCTTAGTCATTTTTAAATGTACAATTCAATGACAATTAAGTACATTCACATTGCTGTGCTATCATGTAACCACTTTTTAAGAGTTTGTGAAGCGCTTCAGATTTTGTGATCCAATTGGTCACTCTTGAGAACATTGATTATGTCCATTTAGGAAACTGGGAAGTGCATATAAGGGGACATTTATAGTTAGCAGGGGTTTTGTAGTTAGCTGGCTTTGAACCGCTAGGGTTCCTCTTGTTCATGGGGTCTGGAAGCATCTGTTATGAGGCCAGTGTTGAGGCGTGGGAGCATAACTGTGTGCAGCTTGGTATGTTACCTGAGAGGCGAGATTACGGGGGATTGAGAACATGGGTCTGGAGCCAGACTGGCTCTGACTCAAGGCTGTGTCACTAGCTATGAGACCTTGAGAAGCTGTTTAACCTCCCATACCTACGTTTTCTTTTTGTTTAGATGAAGGTAATTATTGCTTAACCTTATTCGGTTACTATGAGCATTCATGGAGTAAATATATAAAAACCCTTAGAACAAGTGCCTGGTATGCCTGAAGTGGTATGAAAGAGTTGGATAGTGTTTTTAAGCGGGGAGGAGCAAGAAGAAGACCGGTGGAAGGTGGAACAAAGGTGACGTTTCTCCTGTTTAGGCTTGAGGGAGATGGAACCAAGTCAGTATGAGAGGGTGGAGTCAAAACAAAAGCAAAACAAGCCAGAGTAAGAAATGATTTCTATCTGTGATGGAGGAGCTGTTTGTGATGTAGGGCCTGAGCCAACTTGAGAGCCAGGTGTGGGTGTCCTGCTCCTACAACTGTGATCGGGCACACAGGGAGCTTTTCCCTGTGGATCCAAAGCTAGAGATGCACAGTCTAGAGAGGAGAGGTGTGGAAGAAGCTCTTGAGTGGGCATGGAGGACCTCCCATTAGATAAGCTGCTCAGGAGGGCCAGGAGAAGGTTGTTCTGGTAACCTCGAGAAGGCCAGGACGAACAGTTGAGCAACTTTGTGCAAGCCAGCTTGCACAAAGTTTTTTACTCTAATGCCCTTTGCCATGTTTGTGTTCCAAGCTTCAGACACATGGCTGGCACATTAAAGGGCATCCATTTAATTCACAGGGAGAGTAGGATATAAATGGCCCTTACGTGAATGAAAAGATGCTCAAAATTACTCATTATAAATAAGATAAAAAATAAAACTCCAATGAGATCTTTGTCGTAACAGAATGTCAAAACCCCCAAAGGTTGATAGTATACGCTGTTGGCAAGGCCGTGTACGAGCAGACACCATGATGCGTTGCTAGTGGGAATGTAAAATGGCACAGCCCCTTTGGAGAGGAGTTTGGCCAGGTGGAGCACCAGCCCTTCTGCATTCTGATGCACGTGCCAAACAGGTCTGGCCATCTTATTGATAGTCACGAGTACTAACGTCGGACTAACTCAGAACTTTTAGTAATGCAAGTGGGTACAGAGAAACAGACCCGTTCCTGTAGGTCTTGCAGATTTTCTTCAGATTCGGTATGTAAATGCTCGAGGGAATGTGCAGATCAGAGCTGACATAGCAGGCCTGAGGCCATCATCCTTAGGAAAACCTGCTTGCAAAGCTGGCCCTTGGCTGATGTCTGGGAACCTGGATTTCAGGAAGGTTCCTACCATTCTCAGAAAGTGAGAGTGGCTCACACGGCCTAAACTATCAGTAGAAAAACAGAATTTGTGACGAAGACCTCCTTTATTCCTGGGAGTCTGGATTTTGATGAGTACTAGGCATGGGGGCCTATGTGACTGGCTCCTATTAAAAAAGTCCTGGCTATTGAGTCTGTAATGAGTTTTCACGGTAGACAACATCTCACATACATTGTCACAAGTCATTGTTGGGCAAACTAAATGTGTTCTGTGTGACTCCACTAGGAGAGGACTCTTGGAAGCTTGAGCCTGGTTTCTCCAGATTCCTCCTCATGCATTTTTCCCCTTGTTGATTTTGTTTTGTGTTCAGAGGAGCCTTGAAGGGTTTGAATTACCTTTATACTTGTGATTGACTACTTATGGTTTACCATTTGCTATTTCAAAAGCAAAACAAACCAAAACAAAACAAAAGTCCAAAACAGGACTTCAATCTTCACTTTGATACTTTAACTTTTCCATCAGAAAAGGGTTTCTAAGATTTCACCAAGAACCCTTCCCCCTTTTTTAAACTTAATTTATTCTATGGAGTGACAAAACATTTTTAAAGGTGTCTCTATCCAGAGATGTAGCATACACAGGTCTCTTCGGGCAGCTGCTGCTGCTACTGCTGCTGAACACATGGAAAGACAATTATTCTTTCAATCTGTTAAAACAAATTCCGGTATGTTTTTTTAAAAACTAATTAAAATAAGCCTCTTCGGCTCATTCAAATGAAACTGCAGGAAAACTTTTCAAGTAGCTCCTATTGAGAAAAAGCTCATGGGAAAAAAAGAGAGAGAGCAAGCAAATGTAGTTGAGTCTGAGGGTAGAATGTGGAGAAACCTGCAGGTCGGATTACTGCCCCCCGACAGGAAAGGTCCCCGAGCCTCCTGAGCCATTCCAGATTGTGATTCTGTGTCAAGGATTCTCAAAGTTTCTGTGGCGTTCCAAACACCTTCACTTGGTGAGTGGAGAAATGGAAAATAACATGCACGTTCGAACTGTCTCGTTGAGAATCCTGTTGGTTCCTTTAGAGGATAAGTGTATCCTTAATGTCTGAGTTTTCACGCCATCATTTCTGTTGAATTAAAAGAATTTGTGTTTATGTATTCGCCAAGCAAAAAAATGTTCTCACTTAAAATGAGCAGTTGAACCAATTTCCAAGACCTTTTTCTTCATTAAAAACAGCAGCAGAAAAGTAATATATACGTCCATGTCGTGTGGGCTTCCCAGGGCTCTGCTGTGACAAAATACCACATGACGGGTAGCTTAACGACAAAGGTTTATTCTCCCACCATTCTGCAGGTTAGAAGTCTGAGATCAAGGTGCTGGCAGGGTTGGGCCTTTGTGTGGACTGTGAGGAAGAATCTGTTCCATGCTTTTCTCCCAGCTTCTGGGGGTTGCTGGCAACCTTTGGTGTTTCTAAGCTTGTGGAAGCTTCACCCTTCTCTCTGCATTATCTTCACGTGGCATCCTCTCGGTGTACAAAGTCTGTGTCCATGTTTCCTCTCTTAATAAGGACACCAGCCATACTGGATTAGAGGCCCAGCCTACTCCAGTGTGACCTCGCCTTAACTAATTCCGCCTGCAACAACAACCCTGTTTCCAAATAAGGTCACATGCTGAGGTCCTGGAGTTCTGATTTTGATATATGAATTTAGGCGGGGACACAGTTCAACCCGTGACATATGTGAATACATTTATCTCAACAAATAACTGCATGACACTGTGTGAGAGAGCTACCCTCTCTGTACCTCAGATTCTTCGTTTTTCAGGAAGGGTGACTGAATGCTCTTACCCCCAGGATGGTGGATCTTCAGGAGACCAAGGACTGGCCTGTCCTGTCGAATAGGCTGAAAGGGAAGCAGGGCCAGTTTTACTTCTTCTGCCCAAATAAGCACTTGGTAGCAGGACGGTCCCCTTACCCCACCATCAGTGCTGGTGGTGAGAAGTCCTTTGTCTCACTCACCTGCAATCCTTGCACGTAAGCTGTGCTTCATTACCAGCTCTGCAGCAGCTTCCCACACGGTTCCATCCCCGCTGCCAGATGGCACAGCGCCCTCTTCTCTTCCTCCGCGTACCTGAGCAGCAGTTGCTGTTGTGGGTTCTCACACCTGGCTCCATGTACTTCCTCTGATTTAGTGGCACTCTAGCCAACTAATGCCTCCAGCCTCCCCATCCCAGGCCCTGTCTTATTTTCCCAGGACTAATAAGGGACAGAGCTGATGTTTTAGCCCTGGCCTCCATATCATCTCCAAACAACGGGTATTTAACTGCACACTAAACAGTTCCTCTTAT
>NW_011888815.1:2243818-2307598 GCF_000151845.1 Pteropus vampyrus | reverse complement strand
ATTCATTCTTAACAGTGGACAAGAGGACAGGATGATTTGTTTGAGATAAACTAATTGAGTGGCTAGAAACCAAATCTTTAGCAATTTTCCACTCTGGGTAGTAGGGAAAGAGAGAAGGAGAAAGATAACGGCATTTGACAACCCCAAATAAGGTTTCCCACTTGAAAGTTCACCAATAAGACAAAGTCCTTCCAAGAAGGAGGTCCAGGATGTTTTCTTAAATCTACATACCTCAGATCCCAAAGTGGAGTTAATTCTCAACCTACCTCTGCAAGTAAATGCTTAGAAATTTCTGTTGTAGACAGGCTATAAGCTTAAGGTGGATTCTGCTTCCATTTCTACACAGTCCTTGAAAAGATGCAATAAGTATGCAATGAAATTAATTATGGATGACTCAATGGAGAGAACTGAGCAGATTAAGATAATAAATGTCCATCTTCTGGACCAAAAATAAGCTAATTAAATCAAAACTCAAAAGGCAAACACTAGATAAGGAGAACTATCTATTAATAGTATGGAATGGAATTAATAGTTTAATATTTAAAGAGGTCATAACAATCAGTAAAAAAAAACGCATAGATAAATATGCAAAGTATTCTATCAGACAGTTCTTTGAAACAGGTTATATTAATGGCTGGTAAACATTTGAAAAAAAATGTACTGTGTAATTCAAAAAAATGCAAACTGAAGCAACAGTGAGATTGCATTTTTCACCTATCAAATCAGCAAAGATGAAAAAAAATGAAACTACCCATGATGGAGCTGACAGGAGTAAATAACCTATGGGAAAGCAATTTGGCAATATCCAAAAGCCTTGACCTAGTAATTCCTGTTCTGGGACTCTACATAAAGAAGTGTTAAATCACAAAAATGTTTTATGCAGCATTATTTAAAATAGCAAGCAATTGAAATATCTGACCAAAGGGGAATGGTTCATTCAGTCATTCAAATATTTATCGAGTGCCTTTTATGCAATCATTTCCTGAGACAGCTAAACAATGACTAGTTGTTCTCAATGAATCTTCGTTTAAAATGTGGGTAGAATTTGTGTAAATAAATGGATATGTGTAGTTATTCATAAGCTTCTGTATGCCTATACCGTCACTAGAAAGCTACACAAGGGAGCTCATAACAGAGATGGCCTTTGGGAAAGGAGCTGGCTGTCGGGAAGGGAGGAAAATTACTTTTCACTGTACGCTTCTGTACCATCTTGCATTTTTTAAATATGAACATGGATTTAGTTAATGCTTTGAAAGTATATGTTGTGTATATAATCTTATTTTTCATAGAGATGTCTTGAGTTGGGTTCAGTTGATTTCATGGGTATCTCGTCTTCCTGAATGTTGAAGGCTCTTCGAGGATAGAGACTGTCATATTTTTGTATTCTTTCATAGTGCTTAGCACAATTTTGACACATAATGGGTATTCAGAAACACCTGCTGAGTAGAAATAATGTAATTTTGTGTTCAGACACCCTGGGAGTAGAAGTTAAAATCAGTGACTCTAGGTATTGCCTCAGTGCTGACTTGTGACTTTTAAAGCATATCACTTATCTTTTATATCATACTTTGCTAGTCCGCCAGTGAGGAAAAACAAGATAATTGATGCCATTCTTTGATGAAACTCTTATAGACAAATGCAAAATCCTCTTTTAATTCCTATGTATCCACCTGTAATCTTAAGAGTTAAACTGATTTAAAGATCTCAATAGCAAGTAGGGAAACATATAGATAATCTCAAGGTTTTAATATTACAAAAAATGAAATTTTAGCAGGGATTATGCATTTTGATAGGTGTCTATAATCTACAGTAATTCCTTTGTCATCGTACACAGTTTTTTTTCTTTATTCTCTTCCATATGAGATACAGGGTAATAAATTGTGTTCACCGATGAATTTATCCCTTTTCTACAGTTTCATGAATGAATGACAACATCAGTTGAAACTGACATCTGTTTTAGTATTTGATTCCCTTCACCAACTCTTACTCCACACACACACACACACACACACCGTGCCCATAGCCAATTACTTTTATTGCCAGATGAAGCAATTAGCTGGAAAACTACCAAAAGGAAGTGTATTTTACTAAATGAAGTTCCTGAAATGCAGCTTTTGTTTTTTGTTTCTTTTTGCTCTGCCAGCAACTTCCAGTTATGAGAAAGTGCATTCTCTGCATTGCATAGCATAAGACGGTTCAGGACTGTTCCAGAAGGTACCGCCACTGTCCATTACAAAGTACAAAGCAGGGACAAGCTTAAGGAAGAGAAAGAAGGAACTTTCGAACAAAGGATCTATTTTTGTTTCTGAATTCACAGACGGAAGTAGTTTGATGTTGAATAAAGTACTATTGGTGAAAAGGTGAAGAGAAACCGTGAAAACAGGGGTGTAAATAAGATCTATTAACAATTGAGTGAAGACCAAGCTCAGTGAAAAAAGTAGTGAGCAGAGTTCTCTCAGATGGCTGAAGGGAACTTCGCTGCAAAATTTCATAGCAGTGCAGTTAGGTTAGATGGTGGGACATTGGAAAATGTTATTAAATGAGAAAATAAAGATTGAGATGCAGTTAACAGTAACCTATGTATGTGGGTCCCAGTGCACCAACTGACAAGTTGTCAATTGCCAGACTGAGGCCAGAAATCAGGAAAGGCAGTCTAGTAAGATCTAGAGGGTATGCCTTGTCATTGAGGGAGAGGGGACAGTGTTCTGTATTCATTGTGACCTCAACAGTGTTTCCTTTGGTAAGAAGAAGAAGAAGGAAAAAAAAGAGAAGGCGAAAATACAGGAAGAATAGAAAAGGAGTAAGAGTAAAGAAAAAAGGACAAAAGATAAAGAAATTCTCATTTCACAGAGAATAAAAAAGAATGATAGTAGGAAATAGGAAGAGGCGGAAGTTAACCTTTACAGATGTCATTTCCTTTCCTCTTCTCTACAATCCCAAAGCGGTATTTTATCTCCAGTTTACAGATGAAGGAGGGAAAGTCCACACAGCTATGAAGGGATAGAGCCAGACTAGAACCTGACTACAATAATTCCCCCTCCTTTCCATGGTGTGCGTGAAAATTTTCCACAATCAGCAAAGAGAACATCTGTTAGCTATGGTCAATCGGTGTAAATGTGTAAAGGGAAATCAGCATATGGGACATTACCTACAGAATTGTTGCTCTAATGTTAAGTTAAATTTCACCTTTGGGAAAGAGGTAATGAAGGGCATGGAAAAGCTTTTAACTCCTTTACATTAATCCTGAACACACAGGAATGAAATTTATAATCAGTCATAATGACATGCTAAATAGTAGGCCTTAAAAAAAAAAAAACTTAATTAGTCTATCCTAGAAATGAAAAGCTGAAGAGATGCAGTGTTCCATGATAATATATATACATATCTAGGTAAAATATATATTATATATATAGCAGGGACTTGCTAATATTTATTTTAAATAATCATTACCCTCCCAAAAAAACAAAGAGAAATGGTAATAGTGTCTTTGCAACTATAGAGGCGAATTGTAAATACTCCACTTGGAATTTTTCACTCCCTCTCAAAACAGCACGTATCCTTTAAAGTTGAGGAATTGGCTCAATGTGGCCTTGTCTGAGGGCAGAGGTTGATGGGTCGACCTATTCCTTTGTTGGTGTTGACAGTACGTTATCGCTGGAAGGAGCCAAGACACAGGTTCTAAGGCAGCATCCAGCACCTCGTCTCACAGAGGACAGCACTGCGGTCCCAGACTCTCCCGGGTGACCACTATCCCCCCAAACCCTCTTCGGTCTTAAGATTCCTCTATTAGGCATCATTCATTCAGTCCCCAAAACTACTGTGTCCTCTCACTCTAAGGAAGAGCAGTCAGAGATGCCGTGGAAACCACCTTTGGACCACAGCTACGTCTAAGGTCCCTAATTTTTGGCTTCAAGCCCCACACCTTGTCCTTGTCGTGGCAGCATGCATCTTTCCAAGCTCCCATCCCTGGATCTTATTAAAAGTGAAAAATGTATTGTCCTCTTAAGTGGTTATGGTAAAAATGAGACAAAACCACCCTCATAAATCAAATAACTGATTTTTTAAGTAATCGTTTTTAATTCTGGTAAAATATACGTGACATAAAATTTCTCGTTATAACCAGTTTTAGATGTACAGTGTGGTGTAACCATCACCACCATCCATCCCCAGAACATCTTGCAGTGCTGAAACTCTGCACCCCTTAAACAATAACTCCCCATTTCTCCCGCCCCCCAGCTGCCACCATTAGAATGGCAGCCACCATTCTATTTTCTGTGTCTGAGTTTGACTACTCTAGATAGTTCCCATAAGTGGATTCATACAGTATTTGTCCTTTCGTGACTGGCTTATTTCACTGAGCATAATGTCCTCCAAGTTCATCTCCGTTGTAGCATGTGTCAGAATTTCCTTCCTTTTTTAGGCTGAATAATATATAATTGTATTGTATAGACCACATTTTGTTTATTCTTTCATCTGTTAATGGATACTTTGGTTGCCTATTAGCTATTGAACTTATTTTCAAAATCTTAGGTTTATACTGCAATTTTGAAGAAAGTTTCAAAGTACTTTTCAATACATGATCTTACTCTAGTCTATGTGTCTTCTTAGTTGTAGTTATAGATAAATTCATAGCGTTATTATTTCACAAGTTTTGAAAGGAAAGTCTATTACAAAAGGTGGAAAACCACCGTGCAAAGCCTGCCACGGCCACCAGTCCATGGAGAGGCCTCATCAAAGGCAAGGAAGGCATAGAGGCTTCCAGCTCTGTTTCCCAGGGCAGCCTGGGTATGGGTTGCCCTTTGGCACACTGAGGAAGTCCAATGTCAAGTTGGAGCAGCCGGGCAAGAGAAGGAAGGGCTTGCCCGAGACCCTGGCATTTATAATCGGCTGCCCTGTTGTTCCATCATAGACCAAAAGTATAATAGGTTCCATGTTGCTGTAATATAAATGAGGTCAGAATACAAAGAAAATCAACTCCCTTGTAATTTGTTAATTAAACCTGATGTTTGTATAGTACAGGACTAGGGAGATTTTTCACCATAATTATCTACTATAAGCTTCTATAGAGTTAATGATTACAGAAGCAGCCGAAGAATATGACAAGTGTTAGATGAGCTCATAAATATTCATTTAGTCATTCAACAAACATTCTTAAGGATCTGGTATACTAGCATGTACACATGGGTTGTCTCACTTTGATCTTGCAAGAATCCTTTGTGGCAGGAGTGTTTCATCACATTTTATAAGGTTAGTACCAGGCATAAGGCTGAGGGCAGCATAGCATGTGGGCTCTGCAGGCAGGAGGTTCTGGCCTACTCCATTACCAGCTAGGCCACCTGCCGAAGTAACTTCCCCACTCTGAGTTTCAGTTTGCACACTTCTAAAATGAGGCCAATAATAATGTCTGCCTCTATAAGGCCAGTGATCAGGGATGAGAGCAAGTGTGTAAGCCATTCAGTTCAATGCCTGGCAGACAGCTGGCATTCCGTACGTCCCACCCATTATTACATGAATGCCTTCATCTCAGTTTACCTCCCCAACAACCTCATGAGGTTGATATTCTTAATATGCCCATTTTATGAGTGAGAATATAGCAGCTCAGAGATGTTAAATAACCATCCAAGGTCTTATGTGCCGGGAGTACTAACAGGGCTGGGGTATAAAGCTGGTTCCAGTCCCAGGTCTCCCCCATTTTACAGCTGTCTGTGGAGTTGGACCCTCTGGTCAGGAACTCTTGGTTCCACTGTCCTGGGATGGCTGCATATGGCTGTCTCAACTCTGACAGAGGGAGATGGACAGGCTGTGCCCAGTGCTGGGTGCTGGTCTAGGCCCCAGCAGCGAGCGTCCTTAACCACACAGCAGCTGCCGCTTGGGTACAAAACCTGACCCATCTCATTTGCAAACCCAGAGACTCTTTTCCTGTGTCTTCACACCCCTCCTCCTCGTCCTCCTCTTATCTCTGTCACCCTCTCTGTCTTCCGGAGGCCACTCTCTCTTCATTGTCCCCTAACTTTCTCTCTTCGCTCCCTACTAGTGTAATTTGGAATGGAACTAAATTATTCTGTGTTCATTAAACAAGGAGTTAAGTTTCTTGTTCTGAAATTTTAAAAGCAAACGAACTGAATATTTGAGCCTGGTTTTTAAAAAGCCTGAAACAGTGTATCTAGGAAAATGTTAATTTTAGAATCTACATGGTACACAGAGGAGTGTTCACTGCATAATTTTTTCAACTTTTCTGTGTGTTTGGGAATTTCCACAGTAAAAGGTGGTAGTGAGGAATCAGTGACTTTATATTTGTCACTTTCAACTAATTTTTGTTAGGAGGAGGGTTGGGATAATGGCCTTGTATGAAAAAGATTTCTCGTCCATTTTGGCAGAGTGCGCTTTAGAGTAGGGGTTTAGGGTTTCTCAGTGTTGGGAGGGGAACCGCTGAGGGGCTGGCAGTTGAGCGAGGCATGTTCAGACAAAGCGAGCAGAGGCAGACATTCAGCTGTCAGCTTTCCTGGGAGGAACCACTAGCCTTGCCAAAAGCTTTGATCTCAGGGAAGAGAATGTGAGAACTGAGCTGAAGTAAGGTGCCCAGGTCTCTTCACAAGAGAAACCTGAGGTAACCATGGAGAACCCCATCTGTTGGTTCTCTATCTGTTGGTCCACATCGCCCTAAATTATTGGCACTGCCTCCAGGTTTATGAGTCACAGAAACAGCCCAGTCCCTGGGACTAAAGGTCTTGCTGGAAAAGATGGCAGTGGCATATTCGCCCGGGCATATTTGGAAAAGCTCGTGGTGTGTTGTCATTGCTGCTGCTACTAGAATTCAGTGATCAGCTGAGCTGCTGTCTGGATGATTTTTCTGAGCTATATATACCTCCAGGTAGCTATATGAATTCTCTTCTGACTACAGCCCTATAGAGAAAACTCCAGCCGTAATCCGTGCCTTGCTGGCTGAAAAGTGGGGGAGGCATGCCATAAACTCCTCTCCCTCCCTCCCCCACACATGTGACATTAGAGATCTCAGAGGGGCCTACACGGCACTGCAACAGAAACACAAGCAGATTCATTACGCTGGCTTGTCAGAGCTTCTGGTTAGAAATAGCCTAAACAGTCATCACAGGAGACTGGTTAGATAAATCATGACGCAGCCCTAACAACAGAAATGCGTGCAGCCCCTTTGAAAAGGCAAGAGAAAAAATAAATAAAAATCAAAGATTAAAAAAAAAGTTTGTACTTTAGGTATCGACAAGGAATAATTTCCAAGCTATATTGTTAATTAGAAATAAAAACAAAGATACAGAACAGTGTATAGTATGTGCCCACTTGTGTGGTTAAAAATATATACCTCTATGGTTATATATGCAAGAATATCTTTGGTTGGATGTACAAGAAAGGTTGTCTCAGGGGATAGGGACAGAAGTAAGATGAAGATTCCTATTCATTAGATACAATGTTTATTTTTCATTTCTATTAAAAAATGCTCTAGAAAAAGTAGAAACAAAACCAGATTCTCACAGCATCAGAACCATAGTATTCAAGCTATTGAAGCTCCCTTTTCTGACGTGTGCGTCTAAGGTAATTAATTCACCATTGGGCCTGGACCGTTGGAGGACCTGCCAGGGAGACCCCCGCCAGCCCGTGGCAGTATCTATTCTGGAAGCCCCACCATTAGCATTACCACCACCAGTGCCTGAGAGCAGGTTCCCTTGGGCATTTACAGCTCTAATTTCTGACGTCCAGGCCCCTGGCTTGGTAAGACAGGAGGAAAAGAAAGGTCAAAGCCAGCTTGGAGTTTGGCGTGGAAGGCGTGGCCATGTCAGGTAGGCGTGGCCATGTCAGGTGAATGCGGGTGTTTCCAGGTGGGCCTTTCCCAAGATTCCCTGGGGGGTTAGCAAGCTGTCATCTCACACTCCCTAGGGTTCTGACACCTGGGGACATTTGACTCTAGATTTTGATGTCAAGCTGCCTGGGCTTCCTATCCTGGCTCCAACATTGACTGGCTGAGGGACTTGGGTCATGATAAATTTTCTAAGCCAGTTAATAATGGGGAGTGGTGTCGTAGGATCAGGAGTCCCACATGTGTGGATAGACGGTTTTGATTCCTCACTCTTCCAGGGCTTGCAAACTAACTTCAAAATTCCCAGTGTGGATAATTATTAACAACATAGACTCATTTTTGTAGCAGTTATTTTAAAAACAATTCGGAAATGTCAGCATAAGCTCTCAAATGCCAGGGGTGTAAGGATCAGTTGATTTTACGGCATGTGCCTATGAAATATCACAGTAAATGTTTTCTAAGTTAGGTAATAACATTTCTGATCAAACGTGGGTGTGGTGTCATCAGAAAAATACAAATTAACACCACAATGAGGAACAACTCCTTGTTCAGTAGAAGGGCCACAATCTGAAAGGCTTGACGATATATATCAAGCATGAGTAAGGATGGAGCATCTGGAACCCTCGTGCATTGCTCATAGGCGTGCAGGATGGTTAAATCGCTTTGGGAAATACTTTGATAGTTTCTTATTAAGTTAACTATAACCTTACCATGCTAGTTATTATTGGGTAACAAGTTACTCCCAAATTTAGTGGCTTAAAATAGCATTAATCTTTATCTTTTTTAATCTCTCATGGTTTCTGTGAGTCAGAAATTGAGACAGGGCACGGTTTGGTCCGCTTTGTCTGGGCCCAGTTGCAACACGGGAGGCTGGAGACGAGCTCTGGAGGGCTGGTCACCACATGTCTGTCTCGTAGATCGTGTTGCTGTTGGTTGGGGGCTGCTGTCTGGAATCCCCACATGTGGCTTCTCTATGGCTTGGGCTTCCTCACCTGGTTCCAAGGCAACCCTCCCGAGAGAAGAGAGGGAGAAAGAGAGTGAGGGAGATTGGAAGAGAGCACACGTGAGAGAGAGAGAGAGAGAGAGAGAGAGAGAGAGAGAAAGAAAGAGAAAGAGGTCATGGAAATCAGGGATTATATCCATTTTTATACCCTCACAGCAGCTTCAACCTGGTAAGCAGCCTTGTATTTTAACAAGTGGATTTTTCAAAATGAGTGTTTTAGCCTGTGTGATAGTTAATTTTATGTCAACTTGGCAGGGCCACTGTGCCCAGATATGTGGTCAAACATTATTCTGGATGTTTCTGTGAGGATATTTTTGGATGAGATTAACATTTAAATTGGTGAACTTTGAATAAAGCAGATTGTCCTCCATAGCATGGGTGGGCCTCATCCAATCAGTCGAAGAACTGAATAGTACAGAGACTGACCTCCCCTGAGCAAGAAGGAATTCTGCCACATGTGACCTTCAGACTTGGACTACAACATTGACTCTTCCTGGGTCTCCAGTCTGTCATTTCACTGTGCAAATTTTTGGCTTGGCAGCCTCCATAATCACATGAGCCAGTTCCTGAAAATCCATCCTTCCATTCATCCTTCTTTCCTTCCTTCTTTCCTTCCTTCCTTCCTTCCTTCCTTCCTTCCTTCCTTCCTTCCTTCCTTCCATCCATCCATCCTTCCATCCATCCATCCAGCTATACATCCTATTGATTCTGTTTCTCTAGAGAACCCTGGCTAACATGTCTGATTTTCTAGTATTACTGAAGTTGTGGACTTCTTGTCCAGAAGTTTTTGCCCTTGGTTCAAAATTTCAAATGGGATTTGCATGTAAAATATTTCCTATGTTATTTCTTAATAGTAGACAACATGCCCCTATTACACAGCATTTACACAGTGGTCGTAAAGCCTTGTAGCAAGGTGGCAGTTCTAAGTGGTTTTCCAAGGAGGACGTGAACAGGAGCCATTACATGGCTCATCAGTAATCTGTTGCAAAGAAGCTGTGCCCATCAGGGCAGAAGTAAATCTCTCATTACTAGAAAATGTGAGTCAACTCAAGTGAAACAGGGTTCTGTCAGCTTTTAAAACTTAATTATGTTTTTATCTCTGTAAATTTGACCAAGTAAAGATGTCTGACAAATACCTAACTTCTCATTTGAACTGAAAGAAAATTAATTTCAAGAATAATATGTGTATATGTATATATATACACATATTATTCTTGAAATTAATACACACACACACACACACACACACACATTGTGTTAAGAAATTATCTGAATTTATTAACTGCGTCTTCCATCAAGGATGTGTGCTTTAAATTTGTATCAACTCTGCATCTAAGTTGCTTAGTTTCCTCATATAGGACAAATCTCAGAAAATTCTTAACTTCCCCCAAGAAGAGAAAATAGAGTAAGGGGGGAAAAATCAGTTTATGGCTTAAGTTTTTCACCCTTGTGGAGTTAAGAAAAACACTTCATCCTGAGGACAAAAGCTCCCTTGTTTAAGCGCTTCCCCAGCTGCACTTCAACTAAATATATCCTGGGCAGAGTGTTTTCACTTCTCCACCCCTCTCCTGGAGCCAATCACACGGTGACAAACAGCTCAGAGGCCCCTAGGGACTGGCGCTGTGGAGGTACTGCCTTGGTTACTGGACGCACAGGCCTGCTCTGCAGCTGCCCTGCTTCCCTCAGAGGCTGCAGGGAGCCTCGGCTCGGAGCAGAGCCCTTCATGGGTTAACACAGCGGCCTCAGTCTGGAATTCATGCACCACCTGGGCTGACAGCATGAATGACTCATTGTTTCCTCTCTGAACAGTCTAAGGAGTGCTTCTTGGTGTCAATAGCAGAGGCAAAGTAAAATTGTTTTTTTCCCTTTCAACATAACCAATTTTCAAAAACCGAATATAGAACTGGAAATCTGGTGACTGTGTTTTTGCTGCGGCAACTGTAGCCAAGGTTACTGCTTCGAGTTGGTCTGTGGGGACAAAGGATTTAAATTTACTGTCTACAAACAGAAAGAGGCCTAAAGCCAGGGGTCATTTTATTTACAGCCTGTGCTATAAAACGAAGCAAACTTAGCTGAAACCTCCAGTCTGCCTGGATACAATCCTGGATTACTCTTGATTTGTATAAATGGAAATTTTGATTGATCATTCCCTCAGCTAAATATAAGATGTATACATTGCAGTCCATATATGTCTTCCACACTCCTATTTCTAAAGCTGCATATTGATAATCATGACCCACCTTAAGTTTTCCTGTGGGGTGCCCTTCCTTGATTTCAGTGAGTTTTACACTCTTTGGAAAACTGGACTGGGAGATTTGTCTGGACTGTGGGATCTTTTGCTTTTCATAAATATATCTCAGTCTAAAAGCTTGAGAGCCAGACTATACATTTTTCTACCTGTCTTCAGGTGTGTAATATAAAACACATTTTGAACTCATTTCTCTATCCTCCTCCTTACTGACATTTTTAGGTGTTTCAAGGAAAATAGTGAGAAAGGAAGATGTGGAAAAAAGAAATAAATATGGAAAGGAAAGAAAAAAAAGCCCATATAGATTCAGGATCGAGGTTCTAACTCGAATCTGCAAGGGTAGCAGCACGTAGCAGAGTGTTTTTCTCATCAAATTAAGTGACAGCCCTGAATAGATTCCAAGTCACTGTGACTTGGAATAAGGACGAGGACACTTGATACTGAAAGAAGAGAGTATATGCACATAATATGGAGATTAAATAGGGTGCTTAATAAAATGGTAGTAGATGCCTTTAATTGATATCGATTGGTTCGCATGGCTTTTAAATTTTTGTAAGAATAGGAGACTGTTTTGGCTTTGGCTGGTTTTGTGTGATATACAGGGTGACTCTATCCCATGGTTGGAAATTCATGTCGATTCTGAATTTAAAAGAATCAAAATTACAAAAAGCATTTCCCTCTCTTTCAAACTTATGCTATAATTTAGCAGATTTTCTTTGTCAGTATTAAAACAAAGTCAAGTATCAAAATATTTGCATTAGCCTTTTTGAAGCTACTGCAAAAATTAAGTATTTCTCTGTTTTTGTAGACAGGACACGATTATTGCAGCATACTTATAGAAATAGCAATAATCAAAGCTTCGGTTTCTCACATTAATTACAAATAAATGTGTAGTTCTCTGAGTGAGCCTGTTTTACATCATAAACAATCAGTCTATTTGCCAGTGAGCTTCTTTAGCTACTGAAGATTTTGTGGTCCTTGTACAACACCATAATCAAGCAGAGCTCTTGAAATACCTGGAGGAGTGTGACTTGAGACGAGCACGATAAACATGGCCCTACTACGTGAGATATGGTTTGGGTCTTGCTGCTGAGACTGCAGTGTAAATTTCCGGGCAGCTTCTAGGCTCTGAACAAGGTGACTTATTTCCATTTCTCAGCAGAACAGCCACCTTCCCCTCATCCCTGCTGAGTCTTTTCATCAGAACAGGGCGTCAGGACTCTAACTCTGCTTTGGGTCCTTTCTATTGGGTGGTTCATTCTGCTTTCCTCAAGTCCAAAATAAACTCAATTTACATAGCTGATTGTTTTTTTTCCCAGTGCACAGAACTCTTTCCTCATGAGTTTAATAAACATAAAATTCTGACACATCCTTCCTTCTGAGAGCCCTGTCATATACCCTTGCTTGTCAATGGGACTAAAAGGATGACTGGGTGTTCAAAGGGTAGGATATGTTAGAATCATCCGTGAGACTTTTCCTAATTGATCCCACCCCCAATCACTTCCCTAACACTACTAGAGTTTGGAAAGGACTAATAAGGCCAGGCAAAATAATAATGACTTTAAAACCCCAAGCAAAAGAGAAGGGGACAGAGAATTTGAGTTATATTTCATGATGTCATAGCTTGTTTGGAGCAGAAAGGAACGCTTTGCCTTGACTCCGTGTTATCATTCCATACTCAATAACCCCATTAAAGGACAGTGAACACTCAAGGGGTTTAGAAAGATCCTCTATTCCACTAAACCAGATAGGATTCTTGTTGAAATAATGTAGCTCTAAGAAAGTAGAGACTTTAGAAGGAAATATTTTAAGATCCTTCCTTGTAAATAAAAGCTCTATTAAATCTTTGGAATTAAAAACTATATAACTTCTAAGGTATGGTTTTTTTCAGGAGATGGAACATCAGTATCCTACTTTGTACACACATCAGTACTTCTTGCTGGTGTTTAGAGAGGAAGAATAGCATTTATTTAGAAGCTCATTTGATACATAAGCATTGATAAGACTAACAATTTCCTCTTGTTTGTAAGTGTTACAAAATAGTTCTCAGTTCCACCCATCAGACATTGTTTATCATATAAAAGGGTGCTGAGGATAATCCTCTAGAGAACTTCCTGCATGAAGTGATTATCTGTGCTGGTGTACATTCTATGCCTGTTGTGTCATTAAGGAAAAAGGGCATATACATGGACTTATCTCACTGGTATTTGATAAGATAGTTGCTACAGGAATATGATTATCACGTGCACACACAAGCAAAATGCAGCAAATGTTAGAAGAGATATTGAGGAGGAAATTGAAGGATTGGATAAAGGTACTAATTTTGGAAGTCTGTTTAAATAAATAGCTGGATTTAAAAGTTTAGAATCTTATCCATTTGCTGATTTTTTTTTTTCCTTCCTTTCCTCCCTTCCTCAAAAAGCTTTTGAGTATCTACCTTAACGGCCAGGAAAGGTAAAGTAATAAGCAAAGCTGCTGGATTTAAGAAAAATAGACATAGATACATTTTATATTCTTAATAAACACAAAGGAAATGCTTCATTCCCACCAAGAAATGCTCTCTCTCCCTTTATTCTTAAAAGATGCTTTAGTCTTTCTTTTAATACTGAGAAATAGTTTACTCCAAAAATAAAACCAGTGCATACTCAATATAAATGACACCTCATACTTAGCCTCTATGAGGAGTCAAAAGGGAGTGGCATAGGCTGCAGTCAAGTGGAGAGAGCTCGTGTCCCATCTGACTGACCCATCTCTGTACCGGGCTCTTGCTGCCATGTAGAAACAGGCCTAGGTGGCCATATCTAATCATTCAAGAGATGTCAAAGAAGCTGATTTGTATGCAAATCCAGATTTTAAAATGTGACCTGAAATATTTTAAAACAAAAATTTAAAAAGAGCTCAACAACAAAATAGGTGTACTAGGTGAGGATTGTAAGTCACCAGTTTGAGACCTCAGATCTCATCTAGGCACCCTGCTGTGAGGTGCTGGGAATACATACACACACAAATGTGTGTCTATATATATATATATATGTGTGTGTGTGTGTGTGTGTGTGTGTGTATGTATTTTTTTTTTTAATCTTCGCTCTCAAGAAATTTATGGACTGGTATATTAAACATGACCACATATACACACACTCATCTATGTGTGCGCCATAATAGGAGAAACTACCCACTGGTCTGGGAGCCCAGCGGAGACCAAATCAGACAGAATGAGGTGAGTGAGTGGGGAGGAGGGTTAGGGAAGGATCCAGAAGGAAGGTATAGCTGAGCCATTGTGCTCATTGAGCCAAGCAAGCAGAAACTGTGGAGTAAGGTCTTCCAGGCTGAGTATTATCAGCACAAGCTAAGGCATGGAGGCCACCAGCAGCTGCCCAAGCCTTTTGTCAAAGCTAAGGTAGGCATTTGACAGTCTGGAGGTCAGTGGAGGCAAGAGGTCCTCCCTGTCATATCTCCAAGGCCCTGTAATGAAGAAGGAGGACTGAAGATTGAAAACTGAACTCGAACACCAAAGGCAGTCGTTTTTCTGGCACTTCTCAGATACATTCTCATGATCTGGTACAGCACGCAAATTCACTCAGCATCTGCTAGAAATTAGAAGTAATTTCAAAAAAACCAGGAAGCAAGAATTTGAATAAGGATGGAAAATTTAACCCTCCGCATTTGATAATACACTTCTCGTGGCTTCCTCCTACTATTTGGCTCACTATTACGTCTGTGGAAAGGGTGGGCCAGCGAAGTGAAAATTTGAATGCCCGCTGACTCTAATGGAAGAGCTGGCCTAAGTCGTGTCTGTATCTTGAGACAGGGTAAATGCAAATTTAAATAAATACAGTTCAGGAGCACAGAAAGAGAAAGGGACCCCCTCCCTTTCTTTCAGTATTTACGTTAGAAAACTTGTGGTTGTAAAGTTTTTCTCTGCCCCTTTGAGAAATATGGAAACCTTTTCAAAAGCTAAAAAGCCTCTTGCCAGCTTTACAACCTAAGAATGTCTTTCTCAGTGACCTGGGAGCCATCTCTTTGAAATGTAATCACCAAGGAAAATAACATCCCTATTTCCCAGGTTCTGTGGGATAGTAGGAGTCTAACTCCTGTAGGTGTCCAGTTCCAGGTTACAAACCTATCTCCTGTCATAAAAACATAAGAAGTTTGCTTTTTCTTTGGATAAACTAATTAGCTAACACAGATTACCACTACCAATTACCAAGTGAATTTAGAATGAACTATGTGTGAGAAGTGGTGCTATCAAGTACTCCTACCTGAGGACTAGTTATTGTTGAGAACAGGTATGAAAGGGGGTATCTGCTTAGCTATGTATAAGGGTGAAATTTGTCTCTGCAGTCTCTCAGTGGATAGGCTGTGATGCATATCGTATTTTGGTTTAATGCTTATTCAATAATAAAACTTTTCTTTCTCTTCCACTTTTGTGGAGAGATTTTTGGGATTGGCAGCAGACTTTGTTTTTAATTATATTTTCCCAAGACCCGCTACCAAGGTCGGTTAGGTTTGGGTCTTTAGGCTCAGAGTATGATAAGCATCTAAATGCCCTGATACAAATGTGAAAAATCTATTCTTAAAGCGGAACATATTTCGGGCAAAAAGACTTTCGCACTCCTCTCAGAGTGCGTCAATTAGAAGACATCACGTACTCTGCAGTATTTACAGACGCAGCACAGCACAATGGCAGCCCAGCACAGGCTGTTCTGACCGCGTTTGAATCTCGGCTCCATCATTTACTAGCTGTGGTGCTTCTGACAATTACTTAACGTCCTGGTGCCTTAGTTTCTCCATCTATAAAAGGGGAGACTGAATGGAGTTGCAGAACCGGAGTACGTATCCCATAGCACAGTGCTTAGCAGAAAAGCCTCAGTAGTTAATTTGTATTCTTTAGAGACATTACTTGAAGGTTTGTTATAGGTAGAAACACTTCTGGGATACGAAGGTGAATAAAACAGTTCCCATCCCCAGAAGAATTTACCATCTTCTAATAACTATAATGGTACCATAAGATTAATCTGGGTAGAAACTAACCTTTCAAGAAAAAGAAAAAACAGGTATTTTTAAACGGGAGAGAACACGGCCAGGGGCTATTATCTAATTGAGAGCCACATAATTATATGGTCTCTATAGTTGAGCGTCATAGCCCAGTTAAAATTTCAGAAGACTTTTTCCTGAGCTAGCTTAACAGGAAAAACCAGAATTCTTATCAGAAGAAGTGAATATACCACCAACTTTGAAGTCAAAAGCTCTCCCACGGAAAGGCTGAGAGACCATGGCTTACCCACCCTGAAACACTCCCTGATCCAGACAACCTAACAGGATTTTTGTAAAGTTATAAAGGTATATAAATATTGATACGGAACACTCTTAAAGCCAGCCATACAACTCTTGCTTTCTGCTAAGCTCAAGGGCGTTCAACTGGCTTTGTTCCTGCCGCAGCATAGAGATAGGACTCGGAAGCCATCTTAGAAACAGGGCGGCTGCGGGCGCCAGGGGCGGAGGAGGCGGTATCCAGGCAACCGGAGTCGCGCGCCCCTTGCGCAGCCGTACTCCGCGCTCGCCGCCGGCCGTGTGGGCGGGGCTGGCGGGGCTGTGGAAAATTACAGCGGTCGCTCTTAAAGGCACCCACTCATTTCCTGCCCGAAGCTCCTGCGCGAGTCGCCCGATTAAGCTCGAATGTGAAGCGGAGTCTCCATTTTACCTTCGTAGAGGAAATAAAATTCAGTTCGAAGTCAGTTCCCAGGGTAGGATTACTCTATAATGACGCAAATATGCCAGAATGAATAGGCTGCTTCTTAACCAAGGAAAGAAAAATTCAAAACACCCAAACTCTGATATATCGACCCCGGTGCAGAAAGAGCTAGTAAATAACATAGGAACGGGACAAAAGGAACAACTTCCTGAATTAAGTCACACTGACTATTCAATAGGCTTAAAACTGCTTGGTCTTTGAAGTAAAACTCATTTTTGACAGATGGATTGACAAATTATAACATACTAAATATTAACAATAAACGGCTTTAAGAGGTCATAGAATGGGTTCAGCATGCATCAGAAGATTTATCCTCTATAGATTAGTTTTTATAGTAGAAGTCAAAGAACTTTTCTAAATGTTAGAAGCTTTTCTGGTTTACAAGTGATAGTTTATCGTCTTCTGAACAAGTAACGTAATGCGTTTGCAAAGTAAACATCTACGATATATTCTACTGCGCACTGTAGCTCCAAAATTATTCCCCCTATCAAGCAATATTTACTAGAAGTCATCCTGCAAACAGCTGGATGAAAAAGAAATGTATTCTTCCGGAATAAAGCTCGACACATTAAATGTCTCTCTAGTCTATTTCAAAAGCTAAAAGATCGTTCTTCTGTCCTTCCTCTGATGGTTTGCTCGGTGGCATTTTTTTCTTCTTTTTTTTGTAAACTGCTATCGGGCATACCCATCCCCTCCTGCTGTACTCAGGCTCTGACTGCAGACTCTACTGAGGGTATTAGAATGGATTGTCTCGAAGTACGGAGGTGATGTTCCAATCTCACCATGGCCCTGGCAAATTGATTTTCCAGTCCCGGACTGAGCCATTTTCCCCATGCTTCTCGGCTATATTTAAGCCACATTACACTTCCGTTCCAACTCCCTTTTAATATGTCCCTTTTTCTTCCTAAGGTAAATTCTCTTACATTCCAATCGCCACTGCTTAGTAATTTTTGACGGCCCGTTTCATGTTTTGCAGAACGCGGAGCTGTGATATTTGAGAACTAAGCAAATGCTTTGCAGGAGTTTAGACACCTAGGACAACGTTTAGCCTGTAATTTTCAAGTTTGGATGTCAAAGGTTTGACACTTGTAACATTATCTTACTTTCTAGAACCACTGGGATAACTAGTTACATGTAACAAAAAGGTATGTCGTGTAGAATTGTCATTCATTTCGAAGCTGCAGGGGAACATGATTTAATGTAACAGGAACTGTGCCTTTGAAATAAAAAATGTGCAGCTGCAGTTGGTGCCTCCATTTTTGGCCTACAGGATCACCTGCCAGTGCTAAGAAACTAAAAGTCTGAAAAAGCCGCTTTCTAAAGCAGATGACGTTTTCAACTTTTAAAAGTCTTGAAAAGCCTAGTCTGTAATACGTGTAATGGCTGCCCAGTTAGGTCATTACAAGTGCCAGGGCTGGGTAGTGTGCTTGCCCCTTTTCTTCTAGGACAAGTAACATTTTACAGCCCAAGAGCTCTGCAGGGTTTCAGTGGCCCGAGGAGCCCTACAGTGCCTGAAGATAATCTTGTTACCTAAGACAAACTGCAGAATAGAGATGGAAAGAAAATACTGTATATAGGGAATTCAAATGGGAAGAGTCACCTGGATTCACCCTCACAGATCCAATTCGACTGTTAAGTGGGTAAGAGGCTAAATTACTATAAATTAGAATGTAATTCTGATGGTTAAAATATAAAGAAAATGTTTTTGAGAAAAAAAAGCAAAGCGCTTTAAAAAAATATATATATGTGTAAATAATTTAATCAGCAGAGTTGGGAGATATTTGGTTGCTTATTTACTAAAGATGATAAAATCACATAGTTCATCAAATTCTTTAAGAATTGCTGGGTCTGAATGCAGGGAGACAGGGTTTGGGAATTTGGCCTTTAAAGTAGAGATGCCAGATAAAAATATAAGGCATCTGGTCAAGTTTGAATTTCTGATAAACAATGAATAATTTTTTTTTAGTATAAGTAATATTTGGGACATAATTGCACTAAAAATATTGTTTGTTGTTTACTGGAAATTTTAATCTAACTGGGTAACTTGTATTTTTATTTGTTAAATATGGCAATCCTACTTTAAGAGCCTTAAAGAGAGCACATGCAAATTGTGTTTCTCCACCTGTTTTAGAGTGGCAAACACCTCCAAAAGCTTCCAGTTCAAGGTGCCAGGCTGAAATGTGAATGTGACACACACAACATACAGGAATATCACTCCACATAAGTGACAGATGGGTGCTGTGGTTGGGCCCATCAGAAGAATATCACGAGCAGTTACTACTAACTTGGTCATTGCATTCAAGCAACAATTGAGTGCCTGCTATGTGGCAGGTATAAATACTGGGAAGGGAAAGATAAACAAGGTAAAAATTCCCATCTTTGAGGATTTCCTATTTTTATCAGGTAGACTAACACATGAAATTATAATTGCAATAAATGATTAGAGAGCTGTGAGAACATCAAGTCTATCTAAGGCAGGGGAGAAACAGAAAGGCTTCAAAGAGGAAGTGACTTTGAACGGAGACTAAGCTGGTGAAGTAGGAAGGGACCTTAGTAGAAGGAACTGTAATAGAAAGGCAAGGAGTATGAGGACATTGTGAGTTTTTTAAAAATCAAAGAAGTCAGGGGTAGCAGGAGCTACAAAAGGGTTTGATGGGGATGTCTGATAGTGTAGGGTGGGACCAGATTATAAAATGAGTCTTCAGGTCTCAAACTCTCATGTGGGCAGCTAAAATAGGATCAGGGCAGTGGTGGGAGAGACTGTCATAGGAAACCTTTTTAATTCATTTTTTTAAAAAGTGTGTGTTTTATCATCTTGTGTTGGATCCTTGGAACATAAAAATGAACACAATACCACCCCTACCTTCTAGCTGCTCTTGGTTCTCCAGGGAAACCAGTCATGTCGACAGTTACATTCAGTAAAATGGGATAAGTGCTATAAAGTAATAGAGGCAAACACTGGAGTGAATCAGGCAGTATGAAGAGAGAGAGGGCCAGCCAAGGCTTCCCAAATGAAGAGATACTGGAATTAAGATGGGTTTTGTTTGTTTTTCTTTTTTTCCCCGTTAATTTAAAGAAATTTAATACTTTATGGAAATGGTTAGACATTTTCCCAACGGAACAAAAATGTATATAGTGGAAAGGAAACATTTCCTCACCCAGACCCTTGACTGCCAGTTACCATTTCATTAACATGGTATAAATGTGTCAGTCCTCTTTCTCTTTTTTCTAGGCAAATTAAGGCATCTTCTACTCAGCTTTTCACATTTTGATTTTTTTCAGTTAACAATATATTTTGGAAATCAGTACATAGAGAGCTACTCCTTTTTAAGAGTCTCGTAATTATTGTAGGGATAAATAAAAATTTTTTATACGCATGCTCTATTGGACATGAAGGATTTTATAGTCTTTTGCTATTACAGATAGTACTTTTGTATACATTCCCTTTTTGCCCATGTGTGAGGGTATCTATAAGACACATTCTTAGAAATAGAATTCCTTGATCCATAGATTGCTGCATTTAAATTTTGATAGTTTTGGGGAAAATTCCCCTTCAAAGAAGTTATATCAATTTATTTTACCATCAAGATAGTAAGGTTTGAGTTGTGTTCTGATGAAAGAGTAGTTTACCGAGCAGATAAGCGAGCAAAGATCGCATTTAAAGGGAAGATCCTATAGGTAACAGCAAACAGCTCCGTAGAGGCTAGAGGACTGGACAGACAACTGGCCAGAGATCGAGAAACCTAGCACAGGTAGAAGGTGGATTAAGGAAGTAGAAGGGTTAATAATCACTACCATTTTGGGGGCCAGGCATGGTGCTAAGCACTATATATAGTCCATCATTTCATCCTTACAACATAGAAAGAAATATTCTCAGTTTGGGGGAAGGAAACTGAGGCCTGGAGATATTAACCTACCTGAGGTCACATAGTTTGTAAATGATGGATCTAGAACCCAACTCTAGCTTCTTCTGATTCTCAAGCTCCAGTTCTTAACCACTGCTTTATGGGGCCTTGAAAGAATGGGGAGCAGGACTTTGGGGCTGTTTGATATGGGGGAGATAGGGAAATTCGGGGGAGACTAGAAGATAGGGATGCATAGGTCTAGAGAGCCTTGACTCTGCTGGGACATGCCCACAACTTGGCAGCATAGTAGCCAAGAGTCTGGGGCCTAGGGTCTAGGACATGAAACAACCAAGATTCCCTGTTTATTTCTGACAGGGCTGAGTTAAAAGGCAGATTTACAAGACTTTTCCCTTTCATGCTGGGCAATAACTATCTGAGAGTGGAATCTGGATGTTTTCAAGATTAAATAACTTTTAAATATTGAAAAAAACAAATTTCTTCTTCCGCCATTGTCATCCCCCTTCATTTATTTCAGTAGCAGACTTTAAATTTTAGCTCCCAGGAGACAGGTTTCTAAGAGCTATTTGGCTTCCAAAAGCTGTTCCAAGTCAATTGTCACTTAAACAGACTAAATTTAAAATATTCATCCATTTGCTGTCTTGGGTGTCAGCTCTGAAATCTAAATGACAAAACAAAAAAATCTAGAGCTGTTTTGAAAGGATCACAGCAAATCAATCCCTGATAACAGATTTTAATCTCAGATGCACAGTGCTGATACTGCTCAAAATCCTCCTATTTATTGCTGTGCATCTATAGAATTAGACTAGTAACTGGCCTCAGATACTGTACTCCCAGAGACAACCCTCTGCACTGGGGTGTATTGTCACCAAATTGAGGAGCATTATAGTATAATAATGATTGCCATATATGGTGCCTTTTAAAGCCTCAAATACCTTTGAATAAATATTCTTAAACTGTGTTCTCCATCCTAGTGGAATGTATTTTATTACAAGCATAGTAACTAGAAGGACTTCATTTACAGAGAAACTAGGATTGTTTAAAGTATAGGGGATGATCAGAACTGGTAACCCCCCAGGAAAGAGGGTCACATTCACTCAAGTGATTTTAAAACCATCACCTGAAGGCTACTGATGGATATTTTCCCGTTAGTCATGCATTTGTTTTATTCCTCTTTAGTTCTTCGTATCCTCGAAATTATTTTTAGAGAGCGAAGGAAGGATCGTAGCAAATGGAGTCTAATTTTATAACAGACTATAAAATGGCTTCCTAGTAAGGAGTATCCACATTAATATAGAGGAGGAACCTTAGAACTATTTGGTCACCTTGCTTTGAACAGAGCTGTCTTTCTTTCCCAGTGGATAAAGATCTAACAGCATATCCACAATTAAAAAAAAATTGAAAATAGCTAACAAAATTATGTTAATATGTGACAATTAGAGGTCTTTAGCCTAAATAAATAAAACAAACGTTCATTTATATTAGATCATTTTGGAGAATGCTACAGAATTGATGTACTTGCTGCACATTGGAGAAAACCAGCAATTAGTTTCTTTTGGAACACCTCTATACATAGAAATGAACTAGCTAAAAGGAAAAAGAGATTTCTGTATAGTAATAGGTTGTTGACAGTGAAAGGATTTCACTTTTACATATCTAATGAAGTGAGATATCCATGTCTGGTACTTATTAGATACACATCCATATCAAAATCAATACACCAAGAATATATGATTTATAATTTAAAAAAAAACTGTTTAAAAGAGTGAGAGTAATCAAAGTACAAGAGATGGGATTTGAGCTCAGGTGGAATGCTGGTGCACAGTAATTAGAAGACTCCAAATGGAACACCATTAACCCAACAGTTCTGGGAGTTAAAAGTGTATCAACAAACCTTAAAAGTTCAGATTCATCATTTTACAGAAATATGTACAAAGCTTTTCATACTGAAGTATTCATGCCAACATTTTAAGAGCAAATATTGGCAAATAAATTGGGTACCCAATAGTAAAAGAATGAGTAATGGTTAATGACGATATAATTATGAGATAGACTGTCATGCACTTAAAAATTCATGAAGATTCTTATTTGACATAAGAAAATACATTATACCTGGCTAAAAACAAAATGCAGGCTACAAAACTAGGTATTGTGTTATTTTAAGATAAATACAAACACTTTTTAAAATAGTGGTCATTTCTTCGTGGTGATATTCTGGTCTTTTTTTTATTTTTATTTTTGCATTTTTCTGTATTTTTATGTTTCCTGTTGCATAATTTTCTTTTATATGAACTAAAACATTTTAAAGTTCAGTAAAGAAGGCATCAAATTATACATACAACATAATTTCTCCCAAACTTAAGTCTATGCCTATAAGAACTAGTTTCTGAATTATTGGAGTACAGATTCTTTTAATTTTCTTCTATTTTTCTGTTAATTTAAAAATCAAATTTACTATAATAAAATATTTGAAGATTTAAAATATATTTTAAGGCAGCGCTAGTGAAATTTTGGAGGCAAACATCTGAAAGCCTGAGGATGCTAATTCTTGTGCTTCTATCGGGACATTTGTAGAAAAAGTTGCCCAAAATTCTACTTGAATCCTGTGTGCACAGAGAGACAAAAAAGGAGGGTAGTCATTGCAAAATATAAGGACACAACGAAGCAGGCTCCTTCTGAGGAACTGCAACAAGCAGCAAGCTATATTCTTTGCCCAGGGAAGAAGGGTCTTATTCTTCAGGTTCAAGGATCCTTTGACACTCAGTGCAGCCCTTCTGTGCCAAATGATGGAGTTTAAAGTGAAACCTCTGAAGGCATGGATATAAAAAGAAGTGACTTAAGGGTAATTCTCACAAACCCCTGCTTGGGTCAAAAATCCGCAGTTAAGCTTTAAAATGTAAGCCTTGCACTTCCCCCTCCTTCTTTTTCCCCTTCTGATCACGTTATACTTTCTAGTCGTCACTTAATGGCAACGCAGTTTTGATCAGAACACAAATGTTAAAATCCCTACCAGACTGAGGAAACCGTAGACTCCTTCACAATCAAAGTAATGTCTTTCCCGAGCTACGTCACTGGAGCGCTCCTTCATTCGGGGCCCCTTTTAGAGATTTTAGTTAAATCTCCCAAACCTTTGGGAGGTAAGTTTTACTCAAAAGTCACATTCAGAAACTTGTCAGTGGTCTCACAAATTAGCAAGAACGAGAGAATCTGAATCCCAGCTCTAAGGGGACAAATTTATACATAATGCCAAGGACGAACATCTCCTTTCTGCTAAATATACCACTGCAAGCAGAATGGCTCATGTTATTTTTACCCACATTGGCTCTTTTGCGTTCCAAGCTCATGTAATATTAAACGGAGATGAGGAATGAAAATTGAGCCGGAGCAATTGTCCAGGCAGAGGTTTGTTTAAGGGCTAGGTCTTTCATACCCATGGTCTTGTACCAGGCGACTTTGCTTTTTATTTCCTGCGTTATATACTACACAACTACCAACATCTACACTTTCCTGTATGAAATCCAGGTGGTGATTTAAAATAACAGAACTTAGGACCTTGTAAGGCCTTCTTGGTCCTAGACGGTTTCCGTGTCCAAGTCAAGCAAATTCCAACACTTGGGCAGGGCGGGAATGCTACTTTAAGGCCTAGGTCACTCAGGGTTTTTTTTTCTTCCCCCATTTGGAGGGAGGCAGTTCTAACCCTTTGAACAAAAGCAGGAAACTGGAAAAGAAAAAGAATATGTTTCAATTCAACTAGGACTCGCCCAGCACGATCTGCAGCATTTTATCTGTCTCAGCGAGGAAACGCCCAGGTTAGCCTGGTTAGCAGGGCGCAGCAAACGTAGGGACGACAGCCCAGGGGCTCAATAAGCTTGGCCGGCGGCTTCGCGCAAACGCGCAGTGGGACCCTCGGGGGTGCTCGGGCCCCCGGGTCGCGGTCTGCGAGGGCGGAGGGCCCGCCTGCCACGCGCGGCTGCCTGTTTCTCGGCCCAGGAACGACTGAGTGGCCCCCAAGGCTGGACAAAGGGGCAGCGAAGCATGTTCCCGATTGCACCCCTCGGTTCCTTCCGCCCTGCCCCGAGATCGCCGCCCTTCGGTCCCAAGGGTGCCCGGCGAGCCCCGCCCTCGGCGCCGCCATCTTGTTGTTTTTCTCCCGGCCGGCCACGTGACGCGTCGCTGCGGAAGCCCAGGCACCGCCCCAACTTCCGGCCAAACCGGTTCCAGCCGGCCGCGGCCTGCAGACGCGCGGCTGCCCCCTGGCGGCCGGCTGGGCCTGGCCGCGCCCGCCCCTGCGCCATTTCTGCCCGGGCCCGCCGCACGTCGCCGGCGCCGCAGCCCGGCCCGCCCTGCCTTGTCTGCCAGCCTCTCCAGCTGTGTTCAGCAGGGTCACCTCCGTCTTTACGCGCAGTTCAAACATTAAATCGTCACACACTTGCATCGAGGTATTTTGGGTACGTGGTGCTCGGTGTTTCTGGTGTTTCAAACAGGAGCCCCCCCTCCCCCGAGCTGGGAGTTAGGTCCCCGGCCCCCAGGACGGGGCTGGGGGCGCAGTCCAGGGCCATCTCCCGCCTTCCTACTTGCCCCACGACGCCTTCACAGTTCATTGCTTGTCTGCCCTGAGAGAGGCCTGTGCACATGGCGTTTCTTACTCAACCTGCACAACAGTCTCTGAGATGGTAACCGTTTCGTTTATTAGAAGAACTGAAGCCCAGAGAGAGTAATTTGCTCCAGTGGCAGAACATGTGTTGAATCTCGGGCATCTCAGTTCCCACTACGCGTTGAGGTTCTCACATGACCCTGCAACATCAAAGGGCTCACTGGAAGCCCAAATACTGGAGCCTACACCATAGTGTTAGCTTATAGTCACTAACTGTTAACATTTTGCCACATTTGCTTTACCATTTTTCTCTTTTCGTTTATATGAAGGTTCCAGAGCAACCTTATTTTAAAGTTAAGTAAAGTTTAGAGAGGTAAATAATTGCTTAAGGTTCTCAGTTTATAAAGGAGGGAGCTGGAATACGAACCCTGGTCTGTGTCTATTACATACATTAAAAAAAAAAATCAAATTGACTGTGTTTTAACTATTTGAAACAGACAAGGGAGCTGTCTCAAATGTTGAAAACCTTGCCTCACAGCAGCTGACAGCCTACCAGGCCAAATTCCTGTCTTGGCAAAATATCTAAGCCAAAGGCTGTTGTGCAATAAGGAGTCAGGGTTTTGGAACAGGCTGTTGCAACAGCCCCTGAAGCAACTGGGGGCCATTAAAGGGAGCCATGCCCCTTCCTGGGAAGGGAAGTTTGGGAGAAGTGAGAACAATTAGTGGGAAGAGAACTGAATCACCTGCTGCTTATAATCCCATTTTCTCCCAGTTTTTATTCTTTTAGACGTTGATTCTCTTGCAACCTTCCCTTATCTATATGGTGATCTCTGCCTCCAGTTAGATTTCTAATGCCTCCTTTAGCATCAGTGATCAGTTGCTGGACTTCAGGGCCCTAGCTATTGGTCTTCCTCCAGGTGCCCTGCTAATTTCTCCTGTCTTCACTGGCTGGTGGTCTCATTCCTGTCCGGCTGACTCACATGGTTCTGTCTTTAAACTCTAAACTCGAATGTTCCCTTTGTCTTCTGGATGTTTCTACCTGGATATCTCAAAAACCCTTCAAAGGTCAGGGTGTCTAAAAGCGAACTCATGACTTTCTCTGCTGACCTAAGCACCATTTAAGTTCCCTCCCCTTCATGAGTTCCCCTTCCACCTTCTGTCCTGTCTGAGCAGACACTTGGGAGCCATCTCTGGCATTCCCCTTTCCTGCGCCACCCCTATCCATAGAATTCTGGTACTTTCTCCTGCCTCTCAATCTTTCCCTTCATCTCCACTGTCCTTACCATGATCCAAGACACATCCTTCTTCCCTTGACTCCAATGATAGTTCTCTAACTCAGGGTCTCCAACTCCCGGGTTCACCGTACTGGTCTGTGGCCTGTTAGGAACTGGTCACACAGCAGGAGATGAGCTTACCAACCTTCATCTGTATTTACAGCCGCTCCCCAGCGCTAGCATCACAGCCTCAGCTCCACCTCAGATCATAGGGCATTAGATTCTCATAGGAGCACTGGTCCCTGGTGCCAGAAAGGTTGAAGACCCCTGCAACTGGTCTCCCTGCATCTACTTGGCACCCCCTTCGTTCAGATCCCCAGAGCAGACCCACAGAATTGTGTCAAAATGCAAATCTGCTTTATTTAAATACAAATTCAATCTAGTCACTCAGCTCGTTCCCCTTCCAGGGTTTAAAAACGTCAGTGACCTCCTATTGCTTTCTGGATCTAGATGCTTATCCCTAAGGCTCACGAGCTCCTGCACAGCCTGGCTGCGGCTCGCCCCATCAGGGCAGGCAGCTCACCCTGTGCCCCTACTCTTTGGGTTCCAGCCATGGGAGCATGCCGTCCTCCTGATTGCCTGGGAGACTTCGACAGGCTATTATTGCCTTTGCCTGAGTTCTCCCTTCCCACCTTTCATGACCCAGTTTCTGTTCTTCCTTGGATCTTGACTCCTTCGTTTTTTGCTCGTCTCTTTCTCAGAGACGCCTCCCCCTCCCCAGCAGGCAGGTTCTTCCTTGTGCACTCTCACAGCACTTACTAAGGTGCGATATTTTATTGGTGTGATTTTTGTCCATTTCATCACCTAGACCACAAGGTCCAGGGACAGACTGTGTCTTCCTTTGCCGATCCTATGGTGCCAGGCATGTAGCAGTCATTGAGTAAATATTTATGGAATGAATGAGTAAATACTGAGTAACAAATATCGCTTAGTTGTGAGGACTCATTTTAATAACCGATTACTTATAGCACTACTATTGCCATCTAGTGGTGGCTGATCATTATTATAGTGCTGGGCCCATTCTCAGTGATGGTCCTTTAGTCAGCAAGATTTCTCTGCGTCCTCCTGGCATAGAAAGGGATCTATACTTGAGTAAGGAAAACCTAAATTCAATTAAACTTGGTTGGTTAATTCTCTTTACTCTTAGTAAAGATTAACTATGATTCTTCGATCGCCTCAGGAATTTTTTAATAACCGAATTTTATCAACAGAAAAGCGATCAGATCTATGCAGTACTCGGAGTGAACTGAAGAAGCCTACCCAAATAAATTCAAGAACAAAGCCTGGACTTTGTACACTGTTCCTCTCAGGCTGTTCAAGTGAAGGCTTCCTGACAGCATTCAATCCAGAGCAAAGCCTTGCCTCCTTGAATTCTCCCTAGAAGTACCTAACACAAGACCGAATCCTAACAAGTCCTTTCTAATGTCCTACCGCTGAGATGCCTTATAGTTCCCCATGATAACTGTTCACCCTTGTTGCAGGGAACCAATAAGCTCAACTTTGTCTCTGGTCATCTGGCCCGAGGGCATTAACAAAGTTTTTCCTTTTTGAAGAAAAGCTTACTCACGTATTTTTTAAATGTTATGATGGGTATCAACTCACTATATTGAGATTCTACTGGGTATGTTTAAAAGATTGGTGTAACAATTTTATTTAAAAGTGCCACATTTTAATATATTGGAAATGATATAATTTGCAACGATTTAATTAGAGAATGAAAATTTGCATGCTAACTTTAAAATTGCGAAGATATCCATAGATTTACAAAGTTTTTTTTTTTTTTTTTAGGGGGCACTCCCCCTTCAAAAGTGTTTGAAGGCCACTGCTCTGTATCACCCTTCCTATATCCTGTTGCTGTCCATGATATCAGTTCTGAATCCTGGTGTCGAGGCCAAGGATCTGAGGGTTCCCACTGGTCAGTGTCTGGGAGCTAAGTCTTCAGAGAGCTGGCAGTCTAAAAACTCCCAGAAAGGCTGAGTCTGTGCCCAGTTCCTGCCAGCATGATGGAGAGCCAGTGCCCAAATGTGACACAAGCACACAGAACTCCAGCATCTCAAAGAAGCATGTGAGCTAGACCAAGAGGCATCTCAGCGATAAACTGTGGACTGATGACCTGGGGGACTTCCTGATGCTTGGATGCTGCACATGAGCCAAGACCATCACAAAGGGAGGAGGAGAGTGGGAAAGTATGGTACGAGGCCCAGTAATGTCTTAATTTCTGGCCAACCAAAGCTGTAGCATTTAGGGATAGATTTATATTGATTGAACAAAAGAATTGCTAAATTTCTTACACACCTGAGTTCGTGATTGCAGATTCACACCTACCCATGGACCATTTTGCATACGCTTTCATCAGGTTCACTGATGATTGGAAGGCGTCTCAAGAATTTATGGACCAATCCTAGACTAAGAACCTTTGTCCTAAGGATGAAGGCCGCTTGAGTGTAGCATCTTCATGCCCTTTACTTTTTTCTTTTTTTTTACCTGCCTAGAAGGGTTGGTTGACTCAGAAGAAACTGCAAAAAGAGAACTATATGTAGGGCTTTTCTGTTGCTTTCAGACACCATCCTTCTTTCTGAAGCTGAAAAAGGTGATGGCTGAACTGACACATCAAGAACCAGTCAAACCTAACAGCGGCTGACGGCTAGCTACATCCCCCACCCCCTTGTCCTCACCCACCCCACCCTTTGCTATTAGAACTGCACAACATGCCTGAGGCTCAGAAGAAGCCATCGGTCACCTACGTGGGACAGTAATGCAGACAGGTTGGCGAACAATCAATGCTTCCTCCAAACACTAGATAGTTCCTTCTCTCTGCTTCTTTCCTATGACTGTATTTCAATGACAGGCATCACTTCTAAGAGGGTACATGGCATACTAATAGAATAATAGAGCATAGGGAGAGAGAAGAACATTTGAATGTGGGTGGGCATTATGTAACCTTGTATGAGGGGGTTATGGTTTGTATGAGTCACTGAGAGCTTGTCACCAACACATTGATTTTTTGGCTGCCAGAACCATCCTACTGACCTTTGATGGATACAGAAGCTAAGGCACACATGAACTTAATGAAACTCAGTGTTGCTTTCCAAACAAAGAGAATTTTCAACCTTGGACCTCGAGTGAGGTAGCAGGAGAAGCAGCTCTGGGATGTGATTATGAATCCTGGTGTCATCACTTTCCCGTGGAGAAACTGGGCAGCTGAAACTTGAGGTTTCTCTAGTATAAAGCGGGGCTAATTATTTAGGATTATAGGTTTTATAAAGTTCTGATAAATCAAAACATTTTCTATATACAGCAAGTCCTCGGTTAACATCAGTAGGTTCTGCAAGTTTAAGTGAAATGACATACTATAATGAAACCAGTTTTATCATAGGCTAATTGATATAAATGAGAATTAAGTTCCTATGGCATCTCATCAACTATATAAGGAAATGATGTTGAATGAAATGACCTTGTTTGAAGACCTGCTATACTAAGTTGAAACCAAGAGACTGGGGTCTGCTCCTGCTACCTGTGATGGGAGAGAGAGGAAAGTGGGACAGAGAAGAGACTGCCCATCTTGGGTTAAAACTTGGCAGGTCTTTGGCCATCCAGTGGCTTTTGATGGCTGCAGTGCAAGTATCGCCCCATCCCTGAATTGCAGCAGGCGAACAATTCAAAAGGTTTACCAGTCTCGATGAAAGGATATGTAAATCTGACTCAGTTCACTGCCTCTCTTAACAGTTCAATTGAAATTGCATCTAATTTAGGCTCATTCATAATTGTCATTGAGGAAAATAACTGCAAAAGTGGAGGAGCCCACCACAAGGCCTGATAATTACTTCACAGTGAAAACCCAACTGTAGGAACATCATGGTTGCTATGACAACCATGAGAGAAGCCTGGTTGCCCACGGTTACCTATGTTACCAGATGTCACTGGCGCTTGAGTCTTAGCTTTGAATGAGTCTTAGGAGCATAATGGGGAAAGCCAATAGGAACTGTATGAGTGGGTCTGAATGAAAGAATCTCCAAGTGCCCATGGGGATCCCCGACATCCCTTTTGTTTTGTTGTGTTTTGTTTAGCCATGATGGGTTCATGAAGAGTCTATCTCATTACAGTTCTCATTTTGGAGCCAGAGTCCTAAAATGACCCCTCCTCCAAAAGGCCTTTCTTTTTACTTTTAAAAATTCTTTGTTAAACTTTAAAAAAATAAGTAACAGAAATATGTGGTTCAAGCTTCAAAAAATGGAAAAAGTCTACAGGAAGTTCTCCTTCCTGTCTCCACTGCCCTCACGTCTACTCACTTCCTATCTTGCCCCAAAGGTATTTTTTATGCCTATCCAAGTCAATATAAGATATACTCCTTTTTACACAAAAGAACATATAACATACACAAAAGAATAATATGTCATACACACTGTTCTGTGCCTTGCCCTTTTCCTTATTATATCTTGAAAGAAACTGTCTCATAGCCATCCATAAAGTACTTCTTCAGTCTTTCTACCATGCAAAGTATTTCATTATTTGGATGTGCCAAATGTGTTCTTAGTCTCTGTTGATGGCCTTTAAGGTGGTTTCCAGGATTTTGTTGTCACGAGGTAGCAATAACTAGCCGTACATGAATGCCAGTTTGCACATGTGAGTTATCTGTTGAATAATTTCTAGATGTACAATTGCCATGTAGATGGATTTGTCATTTTTAATTGCCATCCATAGATCTTGTACTGATTTGCATTCCCCCCAGCAATGTTTCCCCACAGACTCATTAGGAGTGTTTTGTCAAACTTTTGGATTCTTGCCAGTCTGGTAGGTGAGAAATGGTATCTCAGTGGGGTTAGAACCTGCATTTTTCTTGTACGTATTTAATTTTAGTGAACTCTCTATTCATGTGCTTTGCCTATTTTTCTGTTGTGTTGTTGGCCTTTTTAGGGAAAGCTCTTAATATAGTAGAGAAATTAGTCCTCTGTGATATGAGTTTCAAATATTTTTTTTTCTTCCAATTTGTCATTTACCTTTGAATTTGACAATATAGCATAATGGATAATAGCACAAGCTCAAGAGTCAGGCTGTCTGCGTTCAGATTCCAGCTCCGCCAATAGGCTGTGCAACTTTGGAAATTTGCTTCTCTGTGCTTCATTTTCCTAATCTCTAAAATGGGGATAGTAACACTAACCTCATACAGCTTTTGTGTGGGTTAAATGCCTAATGTATTTAAAGTGAACACTGCTTTGTATAGAATCTAGTAAATTCTATATTTCATACCTATTACAGTGGTCCCCCCTTTCTCCACATGGGACACATTCTGAGACCCCCAGTGGATGCCTGAAACCTTGGATAGTACCAAACCCTATACATACCATGTATTTTCCTGTATATACACACCTATAACAAAGTTTAATTTATAAATTAGGCACAGTAAGAGATTAACAGTAACCTACTAAAATAGAACAACTGTAATAACGTCTAATAAAACTCACATGAATGTGCTGAGTGTCTCACTGTACTGGACTCAGCCTTCTTGCGAAGGTGTGAGGTGGTGCAGTGGCTCCGTGGCGAGGCGAGGGGAGGAATGGTGCAGGCACGGTGACGTAGCGTAAGCGTGCCGTGGGCCTTCTGGCATACGTGACGAGCACTTGCCGGCTTCTCTTGGGCATATCCAGTATCAGTAGTCTTATGCTTTGGGGCCGTTATTAAGTAAAATAAGTGGTAACACAAGCCCTGTGATACTTCTGCAGTCGATCTGATGGAGGAGATAGCTACTGAGTGACTGGTGGGATGGCAGTGTCGAGGCGGGAAGCGTCTACAGCGTGAAGATGCTGGACGAAGGAGTGAGCCATGTCGTGGGTGGGGCAGAATGGTGTACGCGAGAGTTCATCATGTTACTTAGAATGGCGCTAAATTTAAAATTTATGAATTGCTTATTTCTGGAATTTTTTTATTTAATATTTTCAGACCATGATTTACCAGTGTAACAAACTGTGGAGAGCGAAGCTGTAGATACGGTAGGACGACTGTGTTATTTAAATTATTTTTATTGCTCCTGTATTTTGTGTCAGAGTTAGGAGGGCCTCAAGAAACTTTCCCTGTGCTCTCCTCTGCACCGCACGTGGTTCTTTTTACATACTTCTCAGAGTGTAGCTGAGTGTTTGAGTCAGACAGACTTGAATTTCAGTGGCAGCTCTAGGACTTACTAGCTAAGGTGACCAAGTCATTTCACCCCCATAAATGAAGATTAAAGTAATACCCATTCGTAAGGTGGCAGTGGGAACTGGGGTCGTAGTTGGCCCACTGAGCGTGGATGCAAAATAAATCGTGGCCATTGCTTTTATTATAATGGTACCAGCACATTTCGGTCCATTTAATTTTACTTCTTTGTCTTTCCAGTGGGCTGTGAGTTCCCTAAGGGCAGGACCTATGTCTTGTTTTGTTTCCCCAGAGATCCACGCCGAAGGGCCTCAACAAACCCATTAAAAAAGGGTAAAAAAGTATGTGGAATTGAATAGAGTCATGTTGGATTTCTTCGGGCTTTTGTTCCTCCATCTCTAAAATGTGTGTAGAGAAGCCGAGTGGCCCCTGCCCTTGGTCTGGGGTTCTTTTGCAGGATCTGGTTCTCTGAGAGGGATGCTAACTTCAGATCTGGGCTGGCTCATTCTCAAACTCTGCAGTTTCACATCCTGACCCTCTTTCCTAATAAAGTTAATTTTCTCCCATTATAAATGTCATACGTACCCACTGAATAATCACGTCTGCCATATAGTCAACCAGAAATTTTTCTTTGCTCAATAAGAGCATAATTTATCAAGTTATTTTGCAATAAAATAGGCCATTGTGTGATTCTTCATCATAGTTTGGTTTTTGTGGAGATTATTCAGTGATTCTTTGTAAAAACTTTAGCCATTGTTAGAAAGTGCTGGGGCAGGACAACATGGCCATTGCTTTAAGTTAACCAAACATGAGAGATTCCGGAGGGATTGCGAGGGGAAGCATGTAACACTGGGGAAGGAGCAGCTACAGGATGGGAGTATAAAACGCAGGGCCAAGCCTTGCCCCATCCATCACATAGGACACAGTGCAATGGGATCGATGATTTTAGTGCCTAACAAGAGGTAGGAAACATCCATTGGTCCAGTACCTAAGTAACAAGGGCAGTTTCTCAAATTGTCTATCTCTGTAGAGATTCTAAGCCTCCTCCTCTTCTCCCCCACACTCTGGGAGTGGGCCATGGGTGTGATGCATACCATAATCTCTCTTAGTTGGTTCAACTGTAAATTAAAAAGAATATATAATTCTAATGTGCACATTTTCCCTTGCCCAAGTTGCAGCATTACACACATTCTGTTATGCTACAAATTCACTTTTTGAGTTCTTAATCTTGATTTTTCTTTCAGTTGGCCTTAGTATGTCCTCAAGGAATTTTTTTCTAAAAGCAACGTGCAGGACATGTTTTCTAATCCTTGTATATCTGAGAATGAAAAATCTTTCAACTAGATATTAAAATATTTGATTGCAGCATTTCTGCTCCATATTTAATAGATATTGCTTCATACCTCTTTCTGTCTTCAAACAGCTGTATTTTGTAAAAGTCCAGAGATTACAGCTATGATTGTCAGGAAGACTAGACTGATATAAATTACTCTGGTGTTACCAAGCCACTATTGTTTCTTCTCTTTTTTTGCCACTATTGTTTCTTACCTGTATTTTTGCAATATGCCATCTTACACCCTTGTCCCCTACAGCCTTGCCTCACCCTAATAGCCAGAGTAATCCCGTTAGAGTATTAAGTCTGATGATGCTATTCCTTTCCTTAGAAGCCGCCACTGGCAGCCCACCTCCCTCAGAATGAAAGCCCAAGTCCTTGCAGTCAGCTACGTTGTCCTCCAGTGTACCCACCCCCACGCTATGTTTTCTGAGTTGGTGTCTGATTATTTTCCATTTTAATCACTTGCCAAACTGACGTTCTTCCTGTTCTTCGTACTTGCCTCAGGGCTTTTCTCCTGCTATTCGCTCTTCCTGGAATAGGCTTCCCTTTCCTGTTTAAAATCACAGATCCATACACCCCTCCCTGCTCTTACCGTCTCTTCCCATCTCCCCCGATACACTTTATCTCCATACTGCTCACAACTACCCTGTTAGTTGACTGTCTTCCTGCACAAGGTTGTAAGCTCCATGAAGGCAGACACTTTTGTATGCTTTGTTCACAGCTGTATTCCCAGGGCTCAGAACAGATGATGTTGAATGAATCAGGATCTCTTTCTCCAGGAACTCATGGCTCACCTCCTTAGTACAGAAAATGTATGTCCAGGGCAATTCCCAGCCATATTAGGAAAGGAATATTTTATTTTGGGCTTTTTCTCTTCACTCTCTATAGAGTCTTTCCCATCGTTCCTTCCTTGCAGTGCTGATATCCTGGGACACAACACTGTGGAATTTGATAAAATGTTGGTGAATCAGGTGTCTGTGAGTTTGGGTTATTTTTATTAGAAATAACCATAGGAGATGATGGTATCTTTTAAATTTGTTACTATCATATAAAACACACCAGTGTTCTAGTGTTTATAGAGTTAATAGGTAGATGTGTGTGTGTGTCTGTGTGTGAGTGTACTTATGTATATATATACATATATATATAAAGGGGATATTGGTTTAATCACATTTACATAATTCAGTTTTATGAGCCTATATAAATTATGTGTTGTCGACCTTTAATTTGGGCTTAATGAGATGGTTTCATTATGTTTAGAGACGTAATTATTTTGTTATGTTGTCATTGTTTTCTAAGCTTATTCATGCTTTGTCCCCCATCAAGGCCCAAGTGTCTGGCCTTCTTATCCCATATTTTTTTTAGCTATTTTCTGGTATGAGGTTTGCAGAAGCCTGAACTCACTGAATTATGGTGTTACTAAATTGTTTAGTTTGTCCAGGGCACACTACAACTTCCGCTTTAACTCAGACTTAGATTTCCAAAAGAGTTAAACGCTGTGATCTGAAAATTGCCTCTAAAAACGTAGTTTGTAACAGTGATCTTTTCATCGTGGCCACAAATAGAAAAGTGAATCTAGAGCTTAGCTGAGGTTCAGCCTTGGGCCCTCTAGTGTTGGATCTTGAAAATGCAGATTAATTTCGAGCAAGACATTGTGTCCCATGGAGTCCCCTAGTGCCCAGAGTCCCCTGAGGGTCCCAGGAAATCTGAAGGAAATGAAGAGGATGCTGAACAGGCTGGATTCTGGCCTCATCACATTCAGCCGCAGAAGTTCCATTTTTATATATTTTCTTCAACTTTGCAGACTGCTGAGCTCTTACTTGATACTTATTTTGGTGCTTTAAAAATAAAAGTTTAAAAAATTTTAATACTCGAATGTAAGCATATGGAATCCAAGAAGTGACTGCTGTATACATGTTCCTTTACGTCATTGGATTTCAGGATTTAGGCAGTATTTCCTCATATAAAACATATAATTTCTTGGGCTAGCCCCAAATAATGTTAACCTGTGGTGGAATCGAACATCTATATACTTTCGTTAAAAGAACATGCAACAGAAAACAGTGTTTCTATGCTTGGGTTTCATGCATTTGTAGTCAGATGGCTAGGCTTGGGAACTCATTTGCAGTACTGTAGTTATTGCTCATAATCAAGGTCGTTGATCCTACTGCAGGGAGGGCCCAGGGAGGCACCTTGAAAGCAATTCTGAGGTTTCTGTGCTGTGGCTAGCGTTGAACTGTCCCCTTCAATCCTTCGTTGGCATGGGGAGAGACGTGCAGAGCATTCAGTGGTCTGTTGTGAGCTCCCTGATCACACTGCTTGATGCATGTTCACGCCCATCACCAGTGAGGCACACCTGTGCACGCCATGGCCACCTTGTCTGTAAGGGGAGGGGATGGTCTCCTTATCTCTTTGGTTATTTTCACATTTGTGAATTTATCACCAGATGACTGATCTTCAAGTTCTCATTCAGTGTACCCTAACATCTTCCAGTGTGCTTTCTCCTCTGTGTGATGGACATGGAAATACCCTTCTTAGGAGGTCTGGCAGATTAAATGATAATGTATATCTAGCACAGTCCCCGACACTTAGTAAGGGCCCAACAACTCTCTGTCCTGCGATTAGCTAGAATCATATGAAGTTGCCATTTTCGTTGGTAGATGTGACTGACTGTTGGTAATTTCATGTGGTTCAAGCCAATAGTTTTTCTTTCATCGTAAACTTCGGTGCCTGTGAAGGGCGCCAGGTGCGGGAAACGGCATGAGCAAAGGTCCCAAGGCAAACAGCATCCCGTCCTCAGTGGCAGCATTTTCCTGTCTCCAGGGCCAGTTTCCCCCATAATCTCACCCTTTTTCTAGTGATAGATCCGTGTGCATGTGGGGCTGTGACAACCCTGGAACCACATAAGAGGCCCAAGTCCCTGATCATCCTCGCCCTCTAGCTCAGAAGCTGGCTGTGCTCCAGAAGGGATAGTTAGGAGTGGTGGCCAGTGTCATAGGCTTGCTCCTTCCTGGAACAAGCCTCAAGAAAATCCGGGATGTACAGAGCCACCTGCTTCACCATATAGACTGAGGAGTCTCATTTTCCTGGCACTGTCAAGGGACAAAGTCACACAGAGATCGGTGGGGTTTAGTGACCAGCAGAGGGTGAATCATTTAAAAATTTATTTTTTCCCTGGTGGTAAAAGTTAATACATTTTTATTGTGGGAAATCTGGAAAATATCCAGTAGCACAAGAAAGAAAATAAAAAGAATGGGATAATGAGACTTTGGAGAACTTTTTTCCAAAACTCCAGAAGTAATAGGATCTAAGTGACATGAAATTCTCTTATTTTTTTATTTTTTATTATTTTTAAAAAATTTATTTATTTTTATGGTGACATTAATTAACGGAATCCAATAAGTTTTAGCTGTACACTTTAACAGTAAGGCATATATATATTTACACTGACATGAAATTCTTAAATAAGTTCCTTTTCTGGTGGCTACTGCCGCATAACAAACTACCCTAAAACTTGTGGCATAAACTAACCATTCTCTTATGTTCACAGATTCTGTGGTTGAGAAATTCAGACAGGACACAGCTGTGACATTGTCTCTGCTCCATGATGTCTGGGCTTCAGCTGAGAAGACTAAAAGCTGGGCTGACCTGACTGCAGGGGCTGGAATCATCTGGAAGTATTTCACTCACATGTCTGGTGGGTGATTTTAGACGATGACTGGGAACTCTCCAGCAGTGGCTGCTCCATGTGGTCTCTCCGTAGAGACTAGCTGGGGATTCTCACAGCATGGCAACTGGATTCCAGAGTGAGTATCCCAGGAGATGGGAAGTGAAAGCTGTCAGTGTCCTAAGAGCCTGGCCATGGTCATAGTGTCATTTCTTCTATCGTCTCTTGGTCAAGGACTAACAGAGCCCAGATTCAACCTTGACCCCACCTCTTGATTGGAGGAATGGTAAAAAAAATTTGTGCCTCTGTTTTAAAACCTTCACAGTTCCCTAGATGACAGTGCAGCCCAGTGGGTAGGTCAGGGTCTGGACTCAGACTGCCTGGGTTCGGATCTCGCTTCCATTCTTACTGGCTCCATGACCTCAGGCAAGTTCATTGAGGTAGAAACTATTGCTGCCTCTGTTCTCTTCTTCCTGGGAACACCAATAAGCTATTTCCCAGACCCTTACATCCAGAGCCAAGAGACTAGTTTTAGCTAGTGGGATGGAAGTCGACATGCCACATGTCATCTTGGGTTGAGGCAGTTAAGAGTCATGTGTATACTCATTCTTTCCTGCTGCAGAGGATTCAGTGGCTTCCAGCATGGGAGGTAGTAGAGTCACAATACGGAAGGAGCCTGGGTCCCTGAATGACTGCTGAAGTGAGTCATTCCTCTTGTGCCCTCGGCACCAAGGACATCGAGGAGAGGTAGGCCTTCACTGTGTTGAGCCACTGGGGTTTTGGTGGTGTTTGTGATAGCAGTTAGTACATTACCCAACCTCTCTGAACCTGTTTCTTTATCTGTAAGGGGGGGCGGTACTAGCTGTAGCTTCTTTTGTGTGTCCTATGAATTAAGTAAAATTAATGTATAGTAGCTGGCACATAGTAAGTGCTCATTGGATGTTGGCTGTTGTTATTAATGAAAGTGACTGCCGGTTAGAAGGGGACAGGTTTATGTCTGGGAGGATGGTGTTTTAAGAGGAATATTACAGTTGGATCGTCAGTGTCATCACCATCATCAAGATGGCACGTGCCATTTACTGAGCACCTTTTTGGGCCAGGCTTTGTCCAAGGATGCTTCGCTTGTACTCATTTCAGTCCCCTGAGGCAGGTATTATTAACCTCAATGTCAGGACGAGGACCCTGGAGCCCAGAGCTGCTGCTGAATTGTGCAGTCACACAGGCAGCAGCACAGGCATGCTTTAAATCAGGGCTCTCTGCCTCAAATCTTGACTCCTTTACTTCAGAAATGACATCTTTGGCATTTTGGGGAAATGTGATATGTAATTAAAGAAAAAAAAATTAAATTTAAACGAGGCCTCCATCTGCTTTGCTTCTCACTGGGGATGTGTTAATGTTTTCCCTGTGAGCCTTTCTCTACTTCAAGTTGTAAGGATTGCCTTTTATAAATTAATCTGGCATAGAGCTTGGCAGCAGATATGAAAGGCCCCAGCTTCCCTTACTTTCCCAGAGGTCTGTTGCTTCTGTTTTGTTTGAACTCCGCAGCCTCTATGTGGAGTTGGTCAGTGGAAAAAGGGACTGGATTTCCAGAACAAAGTCCTTGTCTGAGTCCTGTGAGTCCCCCTTCGGCTCAGGCCTCCTGTGAGCAGAGCTATTTTAAAGTCCACTCAATGGCACAGAACCTGAGGCGAGATTATCATGCCCAGGTGGCTTTCTTTTTTCCCTTGTGCAACTTGCCAGAAGCAGCTTCTAGTTCTTTATTTCTGTGTGGAGTAAGGGAACATTCGTTTGCAATTCCACAAGAATAAGAAAGTCTCCATGAAACTTCCGTTCTGAGGTGCTGGTGCTTAAAATCCTGAAGTTAGATTTGCTAGATTAACCAATGATTGATTTCTCTTTACAATTACCTGCAATTTATTGCCTCTTCCTCTCCTTTGAGATATCAATTTTGTTTTAGTAACATAAGCCACTCTGCAGACCAGGAGGTCTGAAGGTGTAGATTCGGTCATTAGCAACGTGGGGTGTCCCTGCGCTGCGTTGCGTTTATATTATCAAGACAGTTCTACTTACGTTGTGCCTACTTGCCACGTACTGAGTTGAGACAGCAGGTAAAGACCAAGGGTTTATGATATTGTATATATTACTTACACTGCTCCTCTTCTAGCTCTGATAAAATTTTAAACACAAAAAGTCTCTTCTTTTTTATCTCAGATTATTTCTCTGTCAAGGGCAATGCTTAAGGCAAAATGAATAAAATCCACTTCAACATTTAAGGTTATCTTTGAAACATTTATGCATATGTTCAGGAAAAAAGCCTTGACTATGTGCTGCTAGGACAGTGGGCTAAGTTGCTTTTCTTCTGGTATATTATTGTTATTACTGTCATATTACTATATCAGAATGGAATTTTATAGAAATTCTTCTAAAAGAAAATTTCAAAAACTATTTCGTTCTTTAAAAATAATGCTATTAGAGATTAAAAAAAAAACAACTTTTTGGCTGTTTCAAAAATAACAGTAGATGGCGCCAGAGAACCGAAGTGGAGATGAATTTGCTTCCAGGCAGGAGAAAGGCCTGGGCGAAAGGGGCGGCTGGCACATTCGTCCTCTGAAGCAGTGCGGGAGGGTCCAGTTTCTCCACATCCTTTCAACACTCGTTGTTTTCTGTTATTTTCTTTTTGTAATAGCCATCCTAATGGGCGCGAAGTGGTCTCTCATTGTAGTTTTGATTGCATTTCCTTGAGAAATGGTTATGTATTGATTTATTTGTGGCCACAGAGTCTTTCCTCCGTTGAGAGAGTGCAGCATGGCCTGGTGGTTAGGGGTATGGGGTTCGGTGTGCACAGCCTGGGGAGGAGTCCCAGTGTCCTCGTGCCCTACCCACGGTGTTAGGGAGTCACAGCTGCTCCGAGCCACATGGGGTCAGGTGGGTTCATCATAACTCCTTCACATAGGCTGGTTGGACGAAGCCACAAAGGGCACATATGAAGCTCTCAGCACAGTTGTTGGCATGCAGCAAGTGCTCAAAAACAGAAGCCCAGTGCCTAAGGGAGGTACTTAGGTTGATGTGGCCACGAGGGCCTTCCAGTCCCCTTCCTCAACACCCGCTTTTGCCCGGATTGCTGACATCCTGTCGTCTTTAGTGAAGAGGAGCCCACTTTGAGCCTTTCACTAAGTGGTTTCTAGGGTTCCTCTCAGTGCCAGAGTCTAGGACTGTCACAGGGGGTCACTAAGCCAATCCCCAACACTCAGTTGGAACAGACCAGTGTCACCGACGTCCCCCTAGGCCACTGGGAGCCATTCAGGGCTCTTGGCCCACACCCATTCTTCCAGAGGATGCCACACACACCAGGGCTCCTAGGAACAGACTGGTTAGGACATCTGGATGACTCCTGGAGCTTCCATCTGCCCAAGTCAGCTTCCTCTGCGAAAGACTCCTCCCTGGGACAGTAGGGTCGGCCGATTCGGGGTGTAGGAGCCGGTGGGCTTCAAGACGAGTCGAGGCGTCATCATTACTGGAAGAAATGGGTCATCTGGAACTTTATCAAATGTGTTCACCCTTTGAAATTTGAACAGATCAAGAACTATTTTGAAATAGTACATGGAGTTCATCGAGAAGTCAGGAAGCTTGGGAGGAGAAAGAGTCTGGGCAGGACACAGATCCCTTTTCCTTCCAAAGAACCAGTGATAACTTGGCAGGGCAATTGGTTCTAGGATCTTCGTCACAAGATTTCTGTTTACTGTGTAGGAGCAGTAAATAGGAGGAGATGGTATTTTTCTGCACAGGGCAATCAGATTGCTGCAGAAACAGGCCGGCTTGCCAAGGAGGCTCGAGCTGGGGAGGGCCGGGCTGATGGGGCAGGAGCACAGAGGGGAAGGGACGGGCTGGACTGGAAGGAAGAGCAGAGACCACGGCTGACAGTGAGATTTCAGATGGTGCCAGGAACTGCCTGAAACGGTGATGCTGTAAAGAAATTCTTCCTGGGGGATGAGAGTTGCAATAGAAGGTTCCTAGCCATGCAGAGGAGCTGAGGAGTGGGGCCTGGGAGACCCCTTCTGAGATGACACCATTACCACCTCCTTTCCATGCAGGAAGATGCTCAACCCCACACTTCCCCTAGGATCGACCGCTCGCTGCTTGGCAGAGAACATTAAAAGCATCCATAAACAAGACATCGCAGATTTTGTTGGCTTGTAAACCTTAAAGATGAATTTCCCTCACATTTTATGAGTATGAGTTTTAAGCCTTCATAATGCCTGGCCGCCCCTCTCCCAAGGTGATGGTTTGTGTTAATTCAGCCAGGAGAAGACCTCCAATGATGCATGATGACTTACGTATGGAACTGATGGAGATGATTATCTTTCTTTCGTGGCTGGCAGAGGAAAGATTTTACTTTTTTTTTTTTTTTTTTTGAGCTTTTTAGCTCATAGATGGGATCCTCTGTGAGACACTTGGGTGGGGATCCTGAGCTGGCAGGAAATGTGTGGTCCCCAACAGTGTGCAAAGATCCTGAGGGTTAGAAAGGATAGCTAAAATAAAGAGGTGGATTTTGAAGGAACCTCTATGGAGGGAAGGGATTGAGATGAACAAAACTGTAGGTTGTTAGAGCTGGACAAAGCATTTGGGAATGTGTGCCCCAGTCTCTTGCATTTATAAATTTGGCACCAAAACTTGATCACATTTGAGGCTTTATTCAATGTTATCCAGCAGCCTCTAACACTTAAAAATAATTCTTTAATTTACAAGAGTAAAGTTTCTTTTGTTAAGTGGGGCAGTTAAATGAAACAAGCATTCATTTGTGGCCTAATAATAACCCAAAAATTTTCTAATGCCCTAAATTAAGAAACCTCATTAAGGAATGGGGCTTTTGTTCGCAAGAAGCCACAAAGCATGGCCTGTTTTCCTCTTGCTTAGAAGGACAGCAGCAATTACAGCTGGTAGCTTAGGCAGTGATTTTCTGTGCCTTCTCTGTGCTTACAAGAGATTGGAGTCATTAATGAGACGCTAATGATCCAAACTTAACTGGAGTTCACTTCTGCCTTTCCTGGAGGAGGTGAAGAGGCCCCTTATTTATTCTGACCATACCCTGTGGAGCAAGGGGCAGATTTGCAAAAGTTGGGCGGACTAAACTCCAGCCACTTTGGCACAATGATGTCCCCGACAGGTGTGTCCTCTACAAGGTTCCCACAGCCCCAGACAATGGGCCTACATTCAATATGCTGTGGAAACCTAGTTCTCCCTTCACTGGCCTTGTTTTTCTTTTGTCAGGGAATACATGACCTGAAAAAGATCTGCTCAGTCACATTCTGGTCACCTGGCTTGGTCTCAGAGTCGGATCACTCTTCCCTTTGTCATCATGGACCTTTGTTTTAAAGCAAAGGCCTGGCCTTTCTCTTTGTGCATGGGCAGTGACATTTTTTTTTCTTTCTCGCACAATGTATATAAAGATCTGCACAATGTATATAAAGCCTGTAGCTAGGTGCTGGCACACAGTGGTGCCAATTGCTTTAGTTTGCGTTCCCCTAGAAGTAAATCTTGAGACAGACTGTAAGGAACTGGGAAACGAGGCATTGTGGGCAGGCAGCCATTAAAGTGGTGTCATGAAGCCAGCTCCCACCCCAGGCAACTTGAGCTCGATCTTGCGGGAAATGTAGAACCTCATAGAGAATTATCCTGTCGGACGGGTGAGGGAGCTGGGGTATTTACACTCCAGCTGTCAGTGGATGGCTGAGAGCTAATGGGCGCTGATTCCTCGAATGCCCGCCAATCTGCAGCTTTGAGAGAGCCCTCCGCCAAAGAGGTGACCCTGGCAGTTGGCAGTTAGCTGGAGCAGTAGCCCACGGGTGTGGGCAGAGCATGGACAGTAGCCATCACATCATCATCATCATTCTTTTCTTCTCACTTCTCTCATATTCCTCCTTGGTGTTAAAGTTTGTCTCACAAACTTTCAGCCCATTTCCAGCCACCAGCCATCAACTGAGATTCTGTTCCAAACTCTGTATCTTCCCTTAACTTGCCTTGGTGCCATCACACCCTGGCTGTGACATTTGGTTTTCTCTAAATTTCTTGCAGAAAGGAGCTGAGAACGCATAAGTGTGTTGCTGTGGATCGCACATGTTCCATCTGCCCAGCGGAGTGTAATCTGGGAGCAGATTGCATCAATGCTTTAAAAACTCATCTTCTAGATGTTCTAAGAGAGTAAGCAGCTTGCCCAAGGTCGTATAGCTTGTGCAGTGGCCTGTCTCATTTTGAGCCTGAGTCATTTTGCTGGTGTCTGCTTCAGGATGTCCCGTCTGGCCCCTGGCTCTGTGCAGGTGGCCCTCTTCAGTGTTGGCCTTAGGGACATCTTTTGTGAACCGCTTTCCTGTGGAGCTTCAGTACCTTCCACCTTGGCTCCAAGGGGCTGCATGTCAGACACCTCAGGAACACACACAACCCATTTTTCCCATGAGGTCCTCGGGGGATCAGAGGTTGGGAGGCCTGCAGTTGGCCCACCGTGGGTGAGGGTTGGAGCAGACCCGTGGGTCATTTGATTCTCCAACAGTGTGTTTTCACTATGTTGGGGTTTGGTGAAAAAGCCACTCCCATCCGCTGCTGATAAGTGCAAAGTGAGGACATCTCAGTGGTGGACAATACGGTTATTATCTATGAAAATTACAAATGCACGTGGCCATATGCCCAGTAATTCCAATTCTGGGGCGTTATCTCTGTGTTTATCTGTTAGAGAAAAATCCCAAGGAGCAGAGCAGTGTGCTCAGCGTGCTGTAACTTGTGTAGAGAAAGAAAATGTGTGTACCTGATGACTTATGTGTGTCTCTGGTAGGAGACCCACGGAACAGGAGACCCAACACAGATTGCCCTTGGGAGGAGAACAGGGAGGCAGAGGCTGGGAAGGTAGGGGGAGAGGGGACTCTGTGCACCCTCTAGTGCCTTCAAATGCCAGATGCTATGGATGTATTGAGTAGTTACTCAATAAATAAAAATTTACTCTTTTTGTTATTTTGTATTTCACTCTGAGATTTAAGTTTCCTTATTTGTAAAATGAGGAAAAGAATATTTATTTCAGAGAGTGATGACTCTTACGTTCATTCTTTTATAGCACTTACCATCGCCTTTATACATTTAATCTTGGGAGTGGTTGACCTGATCTATCTGCTGCTCGAGCAGAGCACGTTGAGGCCAGGCCCCTGGTGTCACTTGCTCACCACCCTATTTCTGGGATGTGCATTTGGTGGGTGCTAAACAAAAACATTTTTTGGAATGAATAAGAAACATGTTCTTTATGCCTTTGTTATTACTGTTCATAGCTTCAAACTGCAAGAGGCAGTGGTGCATAGAGGCACAGGTGGTCTAGGTTCCAGCCCCAGCCCTGCCACTGTGTGACTGTGGGCGAGTCGCTTAACCTCTCTGTGCTCCAGTTTCCTCGTTAGCTGTGGAGCCACCTGCCACGGAGGATTGCCGTGAGGATACCAAGAGTTCATGCCTGTCTAAACACTTAAAACAGCACCTGGCACCGTGGAAATGTGTGGTATTTGCATGACTTTGACACTTTTACCATCATGAACATTCATCTCTGTGAGTCTGGTTAACTTTTCAGACCTTCGGAAGACCTTTAGCTGAATGAGAATGCTGCTTTGCTTGTTTCCCCTTTCAGTTCCTCCTTTCCTGGAACGTTAAGGTGCTCACTCTCTGAGTGGTCTATCTTGTTTTTCTAGAGAGGACCATCCTGGGAACAAAGGCTTCCTAACTTGGAGAACAGGTGGCCCCCAGGTGACCAGGCAGGGGTTGTTGGTGGAGCTCTTTTGTCCTTTCCTTTCTCAGCACTTGGAGTCTTCATGCAGCTCTGAAGTCCCCACAAGAAACCCCTGGACTCCTTGCTGGCCTTTCCTATGAAGCCTTGCCCATCTCATTTCCCCCAGATACAGCTTGGTTGGGGTTTGTTAAAGCCCCCCACAGCAGTTCATCCTCTCCTCTCTGGGCCTTGGGGAGAGAAAGCCAGCACAGGGGACCAAGAGCACATCACCACACCTCGGGAACCCTCTGCTTTGAGCTGAGAGACACTTTTGCTGCAAGCTTACTGATGATTATTGCTGAAAATTATGACTTGAGTGGTCCTGATGGACTCGCACGAAGCAGACGGACAGTTGGGGCCTGAAGTGCTCAGCGTGGCTCCTTGGGGTGCGGGGCTGGCTCTGTGGGAGCTTGGCTGAGCTGATGTAAGTGCACAGGGCGAGCGGCTTTGAGGACACTTTCTCAGCATCCATCTGCATGCTGATGGGCTCCCCGCAGTGCTCTTGACCCTTTGAGTTTCTGACAGGTCGGCTATGCCTATGCGGGGACTGCCTGCTGCCCTCGCCCCCCTTTCGGCTCACAGCTTGCATTACAGTCATGTATTCTGGTAGGTTCTCTTGCTGCTGGGAGGCTGGGTGCTGGTGGAGGTGGCTCCTAAGTGCGAGGCATTCTCCACAGAGTCCTTTGTGCCTGTTTGAAGTGTCTCCTTGAGAAGACCCAGGCTACCTTGTGTTGGCTCATTGGCGCTTGAGCAGGTGGCTGTAACAGCCAAACTCAAGACAACGGGAGCTCGGCACACTGGTGTCTGTCTGGGCTTGGAGGCCGAAATGAATCTGCTTTCTTTTCAGGAGTCTCTAGGCACATTTGCTTTTCTTCTTGTGCCCTGACCCAGAATAACATCTTTTCACAGTAAAATGAAACTTCTGTATTTGTCCAGCAACCTCTCTCTGCCCCATGTTGCTCAGCCATGTGGAGACAGCAGTAAACAAAATCACCTCTGTGTTTCAAAAACTGAAGGCAGGACAGTGAGTTGGCAGAGGCCTGAAGGAGAGAGAAGAAACCTAACCTCTTCAAAACTTAGGATCTAGTTCCTTATCTGTTGGATCCTGGGGACAGGATGGAGAAAGAGCTGGAATTTCTGAAGGTGGCTGTTTCCCTTTGTTTTGAAGTTCTCATATCCTGAGGGTCATGAAAAAAGAAAAACATTCTAGAGCTTGATTTTTCAAAATAGGAAAAAGCCAAACACACACACACACACACACACACACACACACACACTCACTCACTCACTCACTCACTCACTCACTCACTCACTCTCTCTCCCTCCTCTCAGTCTGCTCTCTCCACACCCCACTTCCTAAAAGCGAAACATGAAGTGAAGGCCACAGAATGGTAGGTCACAGGCTGTATCTGGCTTGCTGATATGTTTTGTTTGGCCCACACAGTATTTTCTTTTTTTAATTTGAGCCAACATTTAAACAATAGGGGATTTCAAATAATAACTCAGAAAATCTGGAGTCCTTGACCACATTTGTAGTTGCAAAACCAAATGGGGCCACAAAGTTGCAAGGTGCTGGCAGCAGCTTATTATCCCATTGCCTGTCATCTTAGCTAGTCTCTGACCCCTGTAGGCATCTGAGTTGTAAATTTATGCCGTCTTTGTTGTAAAAAGGCCTGGCAACCGACTATCATCACAGAGTTTTTCTGGATTACGCATTCTGGAGCAGTGGGTATGATTCTGATGTTCTTAGATCCTTCTCCAGATTTGTCTCCCCCACTCAACTCCTTTGACTGGTACTGTTAACCCTTTTTCTCTGTTCATGTTAAGCTTAGCAGGTAAGCTTCTGTTTGAGTCCGCCAAGACCTTGGCTTGAAGAACTTCTCTGTTTGATTTTAAATTATGAGGCTTTGTAAATTTATGAATATTTTTACTTGAATGCTTTTGAGAAAGAGGGAAAGTATAAGTGTGTAGATTTATTTGTAAACTATGGCATTTTCCCCTCAGTTTGTAATTGAAGTTTTAGATTTGTCCTACAACCTTGAGCCATGTCAGCTTAGTAATTTTTTAAAATTTTATTTTAAAATTGTAGTTGACATACAATATTCTCTTAATTTTGGGTGTACAACATACTGATAGACATTTATATACCTTACAAAGTGATCGTCACTATAGCAGTTTTTTTAAGGAACTTGTCTATTCCATCTATGTTGTATTTTTTGACATCAAGTTGCACATAAAGTTTCTTTTACCATCTGCAGGATCTATAAGTTACGTCCTCTCTCGTTTCTGATGCTGGAATTCGTGTCTCCTTTTTTCAGGTTAACTTAGTGGTTCTTGCAGCTATTTGGCCGTATCCCTGCATCCACACGGACTGCCTGTGCCACCTTAGATTCCGTCAGTTCCCTCCTTTTTTCTTAAGGCACTAACCATCTTCTGGACCATGTCACAGACATTACTGGGGCCAGTCACCTGCCCTGAAAATGCTGTGTCCTCCCCCTGCTGTGCAGCCCTGCCAGCCAGCCGTATGCCTGGAGTTTCTGGTTCTCCTTGCCATTTCTAGACTTGAATAAACAGGCACCGCTGTAGTTATGGGACTTGGCATCTGCGAGATCAGGGGAAGTTCATCCTGTGGGGCGAACATTACTAAGGGGAAACAGGAGCAGCAGTGAGCTGACCAGGGCGGAGACGAGGGTGAGGTGAGTGAGGCGTTGGAGGCCCACAGTAAGAAGGCACCCACTCAGGTTGCACCTGTATCCAGGTGCTTCACTTACCTCATCCTTTTCTCTGCCCTGGAATTGGTAAATAAAGCCCCTGCCTTTCCTTCTCCCACGGACTGCTCTCCAAGGGCCGGTTTATTCTTGCAGCCCACGCGAGTCTGCATGTGTGGAGCTCACCCGCCTGCCTGGTGACCTGCTGCGTCTCTTTGTGGCTTGTTGTAAAGCAGAGGCAATACTGTATTGCTTTCCCTCCTTCCTCCACTCCTTCCCCTTTTTCCTCACTTTCCCTTAAAGTTCAGTGATGGTATCCCCTAAAGAAAATAGAAACACCTTAATTTCTGCCTTAGGCTCTGTTCTTCAGAGGATCTAGGCTAAGGTGGTTTGAAAGTCTAAAGCAGAACACTAGATGAACTTGAATTTAAATTTTTACCTTTTAATGAGATGTAGTAATAGAAAAAATTCATTCCTATTTTTTTGAGAAAAAAGTAGAGGCCATTAATTAGATGTTCACAGGCAGAATTTGCGGTTTTCTTGGATCCATATGCCTTTTGGAAAAAATTGAGTGACCGTTTAAGAATCAGGCAATTTCATCTAGAAATCCAGATTTTTGACTTCCTTTGGAACACTGGAAGGTCTGGCAGTAGAGGCCAGCAGTGGCTTAGAGTTGGACATTGGCTGCCCCCTTCAGATGGGGTGGGTGTGCACAGGGCCGCGGACGCCGTCCCAGCTCTCCGCAGGCACAGGGCGTTCCTTTCCCCTCATTCGTGGGGTTTGCCTGGCTCCTTGGAGGCGTTTCAGTTTGAAATCTCCAGAGTAAAGGCATAGGAATTGCTTCTCAGACGGCGCATGTCAACGGTGGCTAATGGCTTATAGATTGTTGAATCATCTGGCCCAGTTAGAAGTGTTCTTTGATGGCAGGAGTCAGATCAAACAATATGGAAAACATGCCAAGAACCCTCCTGTGTATTCAGGGCAGACTATCCCTAACAAAATGACAGCTTAGCATCATTTTGCGAGGAAGCTTGGCAACAAAGCCTCTGAGAGTTAGAATATGTATACACACCCACGCTATATACTAACATATATAAAACATCATATACTGCATGTTATATAGTGTATACTACTGTATCATATGTTACATGTACAGTATATTACATATAGGATTATGTATGTGTTTGCATATAAACAGACACGTATATATTACATATATAGTATTGTATGAATTCTGTGATGCCTCTTGGAATGTAAGACACTGAGTCACTGGCTCTTGGCTGCTGGCCCTGGGTATAAAGCAGTAGCCAATAAAGTGATACATGACTTCAGGATGTGCTGCATCCCCCCTGCCAGTCTTCCACATTTACTTCCTCGTCTTGGTTTCAGTTGCTACATCCTGGCTATTTTCCACAAGCAACTGAGCTGATTTGTAGTGAAACAGCATGTGGAAACTAGCAGGTGATTCTGCCACTTCTTTCTTCTCAATGACCGACAGCCCCCCTCCTTACAGTTGAATGGTGCTTTAATATTTTCAAAGTGCTCTCACATCTTTTATCTCATCAGATCCCTCTGCTAGACCTGTGAGTAGGAGAGAGCAGGCAGCACCTCGACTTAAGGTGGAAAGTGGGTCACAGTGAGGCTAAGCGATTTGTCTTGCTGGTCAGCAGGGCGTTTGAAGAGCAAGGACTCGGCCCCAGGTTTCCCTTGTTTTCCCACTAGACTGCAAACCTGGGACATTATCGAGCTTACTTCTTCGTGAAGCCAGGACTGATGGAAGCAGCATTTTTACAAACTATGGGATGCAGCCCGGCAGTGAAATCAATTTAATGGGTATGGCACAATCAGTGTTTACAAGTGAAATAGAATAGAATAGCTAAAATTGAAGCATGTGGCATAAAAAGGTAAACACTGTTTGATAAGACTTTAGATGTGAGTTGGCGGCTGCTGTGGTTTTCCAGGCCCAAGCTGTTGCTTGGCGGGGAACAGAGTCACGTCCCTTTAGATGTGGATTCTGGATGCAGTAAAGGCTCATCAGTACTTCTGCCTGAGTCTCGGGGAGCTTGGGTATCAGTGACAGAGTTCTGGGACATGCTGCTCTTGTACACTTGATAATCTGGGGCAGGAGTGCTCCTCACAGGTGATAGGACCTCCAGTGTGCCTACCTGCAGTATTGGACTAACAACAATAACAACCACCACCCCCCTCCAAAAACAAAACCCAGAAATACTGCATGTTCCTGTTTAGAAAGGCTAGAGCCAAAAAGGTCATAAGCTGCTAGCAGCCAGCACATGCTAACATGATTTTAAAGAAGGAGTAACATTTGAATGCTTCGAGCATTTGACGAGTGAATGCATGGACCACGGGGCAGACGGGTGGAAGAGTCTGTGCTGGGTAGGAGCTGGGGCAAGAAGAGAGCAGAAGCAGATGACAGTTCAAGGAGGAGGACAGGGTCAGCCCTGAGAGGGCTGTCTCATGACCAGGGCAGCTGTGGAGGGGTAGAGGAGTGTGGGACAGGTCAGGACACAGCAACCTTGAGGTGGGGGGAGGGAGCCGAGGAGCATTTCTCAAACGATTGACCAGCGAGCTTACAGGCGGTTTGCATTGAATAGCCTTTCAAATGGTTACAAATATGGATGATTAAGTTGTCAGTTTACATTGGGGCATTGAGAAAACCCAATAAAACAAAAGCCGATCAATCAAAGAAGGTAGTTAATAAAACATAAATACACTTTTAACATGGAGCGCTCTTTCTAATTGATTGCCTATTTGACTTTTCTTGCAGATGTGCAGTGGGAGAATCCCATACTTATAAATCATAGTCGAAGGAGGAGTATTGTTTTAAGGATATAGTAGGCTCCATCTGTGTTTTTTACTGCATATGTCACAGTTTTCTCCTCGTTGGACCATACCTCTGAGATGGCAATGGAAGTCAGTGGGAAAATGTGAGGATTTACAAACATTTGTTTTACATAAAAGTTTTCAGCCAGCAACCTAAAGAAACAGTGACATTGAAATTGATAACAGTGGTGAAATTATGATAGCTTGCTTGTGTAATAAAGGCAAGGTAACATGGAGGAAGAGACGTAAAATGACTTGGGGGGCCTATAAAGAAATAGTGGTAGAGGCTGGGGAGACAGGAGTAGGCAAGTGAGATTGAAAGACATAGAGATAGACTCACTCACACTCTCTCTCTCTCTCTGTCTCTCTCTCTCTCTCTCTCTCTGTCTCTCTCTCTCTCTCTCTCACACACACACACACACACACACACACACACACACCCAGAGAGAAAGCATGGTTTCCTAGCAACCTCAACCTTCTTCTTCAGTCCTCTTAGTGACTTTTCTCCCCCTGGCATTGAACTCCGCTAGTCAAAACCCCATGGCTCTGAGGAAACTTGGTTCCAATTTACCCAATCTGACTTATGAAACAGACTCATAAGTAGCACTAAATATTTCTACATACATAAAATATATTAAAATACATAAATGTGTAAATATAATGTATAAAACATGCATATGTGTATGAATGTGTAAGTATATACTCTACAGACCGCTAATCAGCCCAGGACTCTTACGGAAAGGACATAAATGGTTTTGCTGGTCACATATGCACACGTGGTCCGTGACACCAACCTTGTCTGTGCTCACTGTATTTTCTTCCTCCTGCCGACATTCTGGCTGGCTTCCTTTCCTATGGCTTCACTGAGGCCTCAAGAAGGTGACGGAGGAGCTGACCAGGAGAGGGCCATGGTCACGGCTGGCCTGAGGACAGGATTGGGGGATGGTGGGGATGGGAGTGTTGAGTCAAAAGCAGCAGCAGACTAAAACTTTGCGGTGCTGCTCTGTGATGGGACGCTCCGGAGAGGAGCGGGAGCACCGGCCCCCGTGCCGCACCGGTTGAAAAGTGCATCAGGCACTCGCAGCCACGCCCTCTCACTCCTCCTGAGATCTCAGTGGTGCCACAGTGGGCACTGGGAAGCGGGAGCCTCTGGAAGGGCCTCTAATCAACGGCTGGTGGTTGCCTCTCAGGGGATGTGCCAAGGAGAGGAACATTTTCATGGGGAGTTTCTTGCCTTTGCTGCTATGTGGCCCCAGTGTTCACAAAGCTGAAATGGGATTCTATTGATAAACTACAGGAAAGGGAAAGAAAAGGGAACTATCGTTACACCTGGTGGGTCAAACCCACCTCCAGCCTCTGTCTGGTCCCTGATAAAGAGGAGGGAACATGCCTAACATGCCTGTGAGACAAAGCAGCATGTGAGACTGTCCCGCCAATGCCAGAAAAACAGAGGTCCTGAGGAGCCAGTCCTTGCTGGTCTTGGCTACTGCCCTGGGGTACATTGGGGCTGGCGGCCACTGAGACTTATAATAATTGAATTGAGCATCTGGTTAACTAAACTCTGCAATAACCGCTGGACATGTTTCAATGGTGTGTTTCTGGGTTTTACTAGCATTGGCTTCTGGGGTGTAAATTGCGTAGTAGTGTGGGCCAAAATGTCCAAGTTTGTCAGAACTTCCTAGAGGGAAATGAAATGGTGACTTCAAAATTTCAGTCCAGGGTGGTGGCTTTGGAGCAGCAATCTGGTTGGACAGGTTTGGCTTTGAAGCTCTGTGCATATAGGTCTTGCTAAGGCCAACAACCTCACACACACACAGTTGCCCGTATCAAAGAAAAATGGTGGTGGTAGTGAGTTGATGGAGACTTGGGGTGTATGCCTGAGGCATCTCATTCCCCAGCCACTCCTTATTCCCAGTAGAGTCAGCTGACCTTCAATTTGAGGAGATTCCTAATATCCAGATTTGTGGGACAGATCTCATGGTTGGTTTAAGGAGAGGATTCTGGCCACGGCACAGCTTCATTTTTAAATCGTTCTGCCTCAAAAGTTGGCTTTCTCTTTTCTCGTCCTTCCTACTACATTCTTTGGGACATGGACCTTCATAATGCCAGTATTGTCCACTCTCCTGAATTTTCACCATAATCTGGCCAGTGGCATGTTTTTCTGGTTTATTTCCTTCACACAGGACCAGTATTGATGGACAGACTGTGGTCTTCATCCAGCTTTTGTCACCATCCTCCTGTCCTTACCCACCACAGACAGTAGTCCTCAGAATCCTTTGTAATTAATCGATAGTTTATTTCTTGCCTGAGATACTTCTAATTTGAAAATCCTTATCAGGCTCAACGTTCTCATTTCCAGTTGAGGAAGCTGCTTCTGAGGGAGGTTAAGTAACTTTCAGAAACAGCCATTTCGGGAGGACAGTCTTTTTTGTTAATGCAAGAAATCGTATGGAAGCACAGTGCGACCTCGTTATTCTCTGTTGCATGGAATTTGGTAAGAGGTGGTAAAGTGGGCATGTGTTCGCCTGCCCAACTTACTGTCCCTTTCTTGTGGTAGAGATGGCCGGATTTCCTGGGTGGGGGGGGCTCCCCTTTTCCCTAGTGTATACTGATTTCTTGGGGGGGGCTGTCATTCAAAATGCCCTATCCAGTCCTGGACAATGGGCAGTTACGTGCTCCAGGCCGGGCTGTCAGATACTCTTCCGGAATCTTAATCCTGAGTAGGGTTGACACACAAAAGAAAAGTGTTTGGGTTTCGTGTTTGCTTAGCAGTGGGGCCCTGCTGAGCTGATAATCATCCCCAGTCCCCCAGACTAGTAGAGGGTCTGATTTTGACCTTTCAGGGACTGATGATTCAGCTCCGTGTGCCATCCTGCAAGCCATCCTGTATCTCTCCAACAGATTCCCGTTTTGCTTAAGAGAGGAAGTTTTGGTTGCTTGCATAAGTACCCTAATTCATACTAGTGGTTACCTAGTAATGGACTTTTTAAATGAAATCATTGTCCTTGGGTTGTGTTTCATGATGGCGTTGAAAGACAGGATGGCTGAACACAACCAGCATGGTCTGTGTTGTGCATCCATGCTGGGTTGTCTCGACTCCTTTCAGTATTTACTGTCTGTAAAGACAGTGCCCCTCCTAAGATTCTAAGCTGCTTTCAGCCAACACAGAACCTGTGAGGCATGAAAAATGCCTAAGTTAATTTTCTTAACATTTACCTTTGGCTTGCTCAGATGGAAAAGTCATTCCCAGCTTTACAATTCCTTTAGCTAAATTCAAATTTTTGCTTTGATTTTGTTTGCTTTCACCCTTTTCTGGTCAGTTTGGTTAGATAACTCAATCACTTACGGCTGAAAGCCCTCATTTGCTTGTTCAGGAGGCTTGGAATGAAGGGGGAAAAAAATGAGTCCAGGAACAGTTTGTGACAGATATTAAGCCTCTGAGCTGTGGGATTTCAACATTGTTCCCAGTAATACAAACGTAGCTGAGTGGTCCAGACGCAGCAGTCTAATCCTAACTTTCTGGGGCAGGGATTAATGACTCGGGATGTAGGCTGGGTCTGGTGGCGTAAGGCAGAGCTTCTTGCCTGTGATCCTGGATGATTTTGTCAGTTACTTGCTCCTGGTCGTCCACACGGGCATCTGCTTAAAATAATTCAAGAAGCAAGGCACTGAAGGGAGAACTTCACCCAGCTCCCACCCTCAGAAGCTGCTTGGACTCCTCAGTCATCTTTGTCTCGAACCCATGAGGAATGGGCTGAGGGTAGGGCTCGTCTTGTCCCTGAGCTCCATAGGGCAGGACTCCTCTGTGAGTCCTGGGGGTCCGAGGCTGCTGCCTTGGAGGGATCAGATGGAAAAGTGAGTGCCAAGATAAGTCTACAGAGAAAGATTCTATGTGGGTAATGGCCTTGGAGCCATTAGAATTAGAATTCAGGCCTACCAAAACAGGTGAGGAAAGTTATTCCAGACAGCAATGGTTGCCAGCTGGTCATATGGTTACTTAGTTGTACAGTCTCACATTGTTCTTTATAATTTTCTATGTTCCTCACAATATTATTTAAATTTTGAAGGCAAGAGTCTTAGAGTGACTTCCTCGGTACCTGCCATCATGGCGATGGACATATATAATATGCTAGGTAACGATATGCACCTGATTGGCTTGGCTTTTCTGTGTTCAAATGGTGAAATGTCCTTCCCTCCGCTTACAGTTGACCTTAACCTTGACCTGTTGGGAACAAGTTATAGCCAGAAACATCACTAATTGATTGCTTTTCACTCCAACAGCTCCTATGAGGTAGACCAGGAACATTTAACTATTATAAACTGATGTAGAATTCTGTTTCTTTTCACCTTCAGCCACTGAGCAGCTGTCAGGCAACTTCAAGTCAACTCCTGGGCCTCAAATTTATTGGGTGAGTCATTGGCAACTTCTGAATGATTCCCAGTGAGCCAGTCACCTGGAACATGATTTTGAATTAAAAGCTCATGTATTTCTTGGAAGGAACATGGCATCTGTAGCCACAGAGGCAGAGAGGGGGCACTGATGGAGGCTGGCTTCTGGCAGTGGTTAGGCTGGAGCATGAAATGGAAGTATTTCCAGCTAGATGGGAGAGCAAAGCTCAGAACATAAATATTTCACTTTGATGCTCATCTAAGATCAAGCTGCAACCCAGAGCTCTCTAATTCTGAGGACAAGCTAGCAGGTGGTATGCTTTCTAGTGCCGATATGTTTGATTTAGGAGAAAGTAGATGGAAACAAACCCAGAATGCCACCCCGAAGAGCTGTGGGCTGGCGGGGGCAGATCTGAGCGCTCCCGAAATCACCCTTGCAGTGCCCACTGTTAGCCTCTTGCTTTGGGGCTCGGCACTAAGGAAATGAAAGTTTCTCTTAGGATGCAGAAATTTCCCTCACTATGGATTCCTTCCTTAGGAGTTGCTCTGTCTGGAAAGCCTCTGCTGAGGAGACAGGAGGATGACGCTGTCACCAGCGCTCCGTATCTTAAAGTGAACTGACTTGGTCAGTTGTATGCCACCGCAGGGCAGGCAGATCGTGGGGAGTACATGGGATGTAGGAAAACGAACATTTATAAAGACCCTATGATGAGCCAGGCACTGTGCCAGGAATAGTACCCGCATGTCTCATTTAATCCTCACAGCTGTGTCAAAGAACTTTTTTTGAACTCAGAGGCAGAGGATTGAGTTAACGATACCTCACTGTTGGTCAGTGCAATGTCCCTCTCTTTTTCACTTATTTTTATGTATTTTTTTCTTATTCTCTGTGTACCCAGCCTTCCTAATGGCAACCATTCTAATGTTTGCTGTTCTTATTATTTTATTGGTATTTTTGTGTGTTTATATATTTTAAATTTACATAAATGGCATGATAGATAACCTGTTTTATTATTCTGCCCCCCCCCACTACTCACCACTGTTTTTGAAACTTTATTATGCAAAAATTTCAAACATTTCAAAAGTGGGATAGTATCATGGGCTCCAAGGTACCTATCACTCAAAGTTAAATGTAAACTGAAGGCCACTTTTATTTCATCTGTACCCCACCCATTCCCCTTCTTCACAGATTAGTTTATCAATAAACATTTTACTGTGTACCTCTAAAATCTAAATACTCTGAATTTAAAATACATGATTATATCATAGTATCATACCTAAAAATTATAAATAGTTGCTTAATATCATCAGCTACTCAGTCTGTTCAAATTTTCCAAATTGTCTCATACTTTTTTTGAGTTGTTTGAATCAAGATTTAAATAAAATTTAACACTAGAATTGGCTGATATGTCTTCTAGGTCTCTTTTAACCTATGGGTTGGTCCTCCATTCCTAAAGATGTATTTATCGAAGGTCAGGTCATTATCTTCATGGAGTTTTCCAGTTGGATTTTGCTGACTGGCTTCCTGTGGTTTATCACGTTCCTTTGCCTTCTATATTTCCTGTAAATGGAGAGCACGGGAAGAATGTATTTCAAAAAGGGACTCTTGCTCTGCTAAGAGAGAAGGAGAGGTCGCGAAAGATGAGGAATGACAAATGCCTGTTAAATTTAGCAATGTGGAATCGTGACTAAGCTAGAAAGCGCTGTTTCGGCTGTGATGGGCCAGAAGGAGGTCGAGGAGGGGGAGGTGAGGTGGTGAAGACGTGGGAAGGTGCTTTAAGGGGACGGGTGACTCGACGTGAGGCATGTCCTTTCGCCCCATCCTCCTACTTCTAGCCAGGAATGTGAATGTGCTGGCTAGACAACAGCAGCGACCATCTTGGGACCACGAGGAGGACCTCCACCTAGGGACCTCAGTCCCAATACCCTTGAGCTGCTGAACCAGGGCCAGCTGTCACCCACCTCTGGATACTTAGTTACATGAGAAAATGAAACTATGTATTATTTGCAGTTGAAGATAGTTTGTATCTTCAAGTATATTTTACAACTTACTGCTAACGAACTGTTGCAAACTATTATAAGACAGTTATAAGGACACAGCAACTGCATGTTTCTGTAGCTTATTTGACACGAATGGCTACTTGCTGGTCACTTCGAGTCTGGTTTGCTTCTACTGCCTTGTGCCATGGGAGATCTCGGTTTCCTACCTTGGTCCCTCTTGGGCTACTTCAGAAATCTCTCTGTTTATATATGCACTGCTTTTATGTCACAAAACACAAACCTGGACACTCAAATCTTTCAGTAGGTCTCTTATAAAGCGGCAACCAGATAATGTATAATAATGTACAATAGTCCTATTTCATACAATCAGCAAATTGAAAATGTAAACAAAAAATTCTCATGCAGAGGTCCCCGAGAAGATGTCTGTGGAAACATTGGCTGGGTAAAGAAACCATCTGTCCCTTCAGGGAAGACACAGATGAAGTGACCTCTTTTTCATTTCTCTGTACCAGGCTATGAAGATTCTGAAGGGAAGGGAACAGCCAGGGGTTGTGTAAGGGCTTTGGGAACTAGGGTGCCGGCCTGGACTGGTTAAGAGGAGACGTGAATACTTGCTCCCTTCAGCTCAGCCGAGAATTCTCTAATCGTTGCCCTGAAGGCAGAGAGAAGGAGACAAGGGAATTAAACACTTGCCGTTGACAGTAGGTAGATTAGGATGACTGTTTGGAAAGACCCAGTGCAGCAATTAAGAGTTGAAGAGCAACTAACCCAGTGCCCTAAAGCAGAGGTTCTCAGCCTCCGTGCCTATTAGAATCTCCCCAGGAGTCCTTTAAAGGAGCCACTGCAGGGATGCCTCTGGAGGTTTGAATTAATTGGTCAGGGGTTGAGCATCCACCTTTGTAAAAGTTCCCTGGGGATTCTAATGTGTAGCCACTGTGGCCGACCACTGTTTTAAGGGAAGCTTTTTCTATGGTATAATTACATTTAAGGCCACCTGTATTAATTTACTCAGTGTGAGGAAGAACCAATCTTTCCTGAATGCACTGCGCCATCTCTTTAATAATAAGTCGTTTTAAGAGCTAACATTTATTGAACGCTTTTTATGTGCCAGTTGTTACGTCGACCACTTCACATTCTTTTAATCTTTACAACATCTCTGAAGTGGATATTATCATCTGCATTGTACAAATGAGGAAACAGAGGCTCAGTGAGACCAAGAAATTTGCCTTAAATCGTTTTAGGACAAATACATGTATAAGTGGAAGTAATAACTTGCTCAAGGTCATGTAAGAAAGGAGACAGGATTCGAACCATGGCCTTTAGCTCTAATGCTGCCCCTGTTAATTGCTATTTCAATGAACACATTCAGCAAATATTTATTGGAGATGAACCATATATGTGCCTGACACTACATTAGATGTTGGGAATGAGAATTTGAGCAAGGCAAAAATTCTGCTTTCTAATCTAAATAGAAAGAGAGCTAATTTCAAAACAGTGTGACCAGTACCATCAGGGTGACCAGATGCCCTTGTTTGCCAGGATGCTCTGGTTTTCGTACTAAAAGTCCCACGTTCTGGGCAACTCTTCAGTCCTGGATGAACTGGGACCGTTGGGCACCCTAGCTGTTACACGTGAGCTGGGATAATTTTGCCTAGGATGGTGGGGGGAGGGGAGGGAGGTTGTGGAGAAGAGATTAGGAAAATCTTCATGAAAGAACTGCCTTATTTATAGAACAGTTAGAAATTTTTTAGGTGAAAAATGGAGGGGAGCGGGGTTGGGAAGCTGGGACCACACTATGGAATTTGGACCCTAGACGCAGAGTTTACCTTAAAGGTTTTCTGTGAGGGAGTGTTAGGCTTAGTCAGCATTTGGGAAGACCACTGGCTAGGATAGCAGGGTCGGGGTTCACCTGAGGTGATGGCGGTCTGGAGTCTTAAGAGAACAGTTGGGAGGATGTTATAACACGAATTCGAGACCTGAGGATAGCTAGAGATACTGGGGCCAGGAGGAAGATGCACAAAGTTGAGGGGATTTTTTTTTAAGTGATGAGAGACCAGAATGCGAAGTATGTGGCAGAGGATTGCAGGTGCAGGAACAAGAAGAGTCGACTCATGTCACAGTCCTTAGAGGAGGTGGAGGAGACAGGTCCGGAGTAAATCCGCAGGGGTGGTCTTGGACGGGAGGCTCATCCCTGCGCCCAGAGGTGAGCAGGGAAACAGGTAGGCCAAGGAGGTGGAGGGGGCCGGAGCGGGGCTGGGAGGCAGCCTCAGTGGGGCATGGGTTTGGGATTCACACTGGAGGAATGAGAGAAGGGGCCACCTGGACCCATCTGAAAACTTAGCATTCCTATGTCCTTGTTCTTCAAAAAGCTCTGCTTGGGATTCACACATAAATTCTCGCAAATGTGGAAACCGAACTCGGGCCTTCTCTGGGAGGCGAGTGACACCAATTGTGGGAATCACAGTGGGACAGGCATGGAGGGGATGGCTGTGGACATGGGGGGGTGACTCTGCTTGGAACTGCAAACCCCGAAACACACAGAGACAACAGTTGGTGTGTTTTTATCAGGCAGGCTTCATGATTGGTATTTATTTTACAAACAGCCACCCAAAGAGTGAACTGCCCTGCTCCTCACCCTTAGCCTTTCTGGAGAAAAGAATCTGTAGTCTGTTTAGTTCTGCCCAGCTGGTCGTTGCCTCTTAAAACCTTCATTCTGAGAAGAAAGTGAATGAATGTGACTTTGATGTATATGAGACCTCCTGCAAAGGGAGCTGGACAGAGGGTCCACCCTTAGCTCATAGGTTGGGCCCTCTTCACGAGATGCACTCGAAGACTTTCTGTCCTATTCAGAGCCCATAAACCGTTTCTCTGTGGGTGGCACTGTTTGCTGCAGCGCGATTGGCTGGGAGGGCTCTGTCAGCCAATATTATGTCATCCCTGGTTGTTGGCGGGCTCTCCTGGGGGACACTCGAGACACTTTGATAGAAACATTTCTCTTTGGCAACAGCCTGCCATTTCCATGGCTGGACAATACTAAGCAGATGTGAAGTAGGCCAGCAGAGCAGAGGCTTGCCCTGGGGACAGAAGGCCCATCACACACGTGCAACCCTGGGCCAGCCAGGAATCTCATGAGCTCTCTTTTTCCTAGTCTTTGAACTAGAACCGCAATCTGAGCCTGACCTTCTTGCGTTGTGAGGATGAGTGTTAAGCAACTTGGAAAATTTTTGAGTCTTTTGGTGAATAACTGTCGAGTCCTTTGGAAGACATATTTCAGAGACAGATGAAATAATAAAGCAGAACTTAAATGTAGCGATGTTATTTTTGCAAGTCGAATAAACAGTTGTTTGCCATTCTTAGAGATCTGCTCGTTTAAATAAATAGTTCTTTCATTTGATGTTGGCAGAAAATTTTTAACCTAATTTTTTGAACAGGTAATAAACTCACACGATTCAATATTTTAAATGTATGAAAGGGTATAGTCATCATTCCTGCCCCTGTCCCAGCCATCCAGAGTCCCTCCCCATAGGTAGGGTGACCAAAGGGTCCTGGTTTTCCTAGGACTTTCTCATTTAGCACCAAAAGTCCTGTGTCCCGGGAAAAACCTCAGTCTCTAGCAGACTGGTCCGTCCCCGTGTCATATGCAAACAACGACCAACGTTAGGAGTTTATTGTGCATCTGTTTGGAGATGATTTGACAAGAGCAATCATAGTATTTTAAAAATCACAGGTGGTGAAATAAAGATCTTGTAAAAAGCTAGTGCATGATATTGGGGTGTAGGGAGCCCATACTAACACAGAGGCCCAAATCTCATTGTCTAACAATTGTTTTTTAGCCTTTTCGCTATGGAATCGCTATCCTTCTGTAAAAGAGATCTCACTGTCAGGCCTGGGGAAGAGTCACATAAACATTGATAGTCTGCTGCCTGATTTCCCACAGCCATGGTTGACCAGACTCCATTATCCTTTTGTTTATAATTTATTTTCGTAGAGTTAAAAAAAGCGTTTGTGTACTGGGGGCTCGAATTCCGTAAATATGCTTATTTGTCAAGTTGTCTTTTAGAGTTCCCCATGCGAATGTAACTGATTTGGGAAAGCCCAGTTTCAGAGAAAGCATAACACTGCCCTTTATCAAGTGTGAGAAAGACATTGGAAGGCTTATATCAGGCTAAAAATAGACCTAGAACTCCGTGTATTTTAGCTCTGGGACTTTCACAAACTGCCTGGCAAACCGGCACATCATTATTTTATGGATCAGGCACCAGTGTTCCTTTTAAATGTTCTAGCTTCAAGCTATTTTACTTTCATGCAAAAAAAGATGAATTATTTATAAAAATGGGCATGAATATCATATGATAATACCCTCATTTCTGGCGGGGACTAAAATGAGCTGCAGCTGCTGCTCCGTCAGCTCCGCAGGACAGCTGAGCAGGAGCAAGTAGAGGATGGCGCTTCACCCTTCCGAGGTGCTGATGCCGAGATGCGCAAGATGTTCTGGGAGGATGCTCAAGTCTCCCCTCTCTGGTTCATGCTCTCTCTTATCCTCCTCCTCTCCCCTCTTCCTTCCTTCCTTCCTTCCTTCCTTCCTTCCTTCCTTCCTTCCTTCCTTCCTTCCTTCCTTCCTTCCTTCTTCCTCCTCCTCTTCCTCCTCCTCCCCTCCTTCCTTCCTTCTCCCTCCCTCAGTCTCACTCTCTCTAGCAAACTTCAGCAAGCAAAGTAGGAGTTTCTAAACTCAATTGTGGGTTGGTTTTATGGAATATTTGCGTACAAGTCATCTGACCTCTCTGAGCCTTGGTTTCTTCATCTGTTACAGGAGGTGATAATTGTGTTTTTCCCCTAGGCCTGTGTGGAGGATTAAATGAGATCTGTATATAAAGTACCTGACACTGCGTGAACACTCAATAAACACTAGCTGTTAGGAAAGCCGGTCTCCTGGGAAACACATGGGTGAGGTGTGCATGTGGGCTGCGGAGGGAGGGACGAGAGCCAGAGGCCACGTTACCTGAGCACAGAGAGGTCGGGTAAGGTGACCCGCTTTTCCTGATTTGTCTCAGGCTAGCCTAGTTTTCTGATGGAAAGTCCTGCCTCCTGGGAACCCTCTCAGACTCAAGCACGCTGGGGGGCTGGTTGCTCGCCTGAGTAGGTCAAGTTGAATTTGCTCTCTTTCCTTCTTCCTCTTGTCTCAGCCAGAGATTGAATTTTAAACACGTGATGCAATTCGAGGGCAATTTAGAAGTTTACTCTTCCCATAGAAGTGATGGCAGTGGCATCTCTAGTGCAGTGATGGAGGAGGCAGTGGTGATGGCAGGGTCTATAGAACATCTGCTGGACAGTGCCACTGCTCAGTAGCTTCCCAGTGGAACCCTCGCTAGGCCTCACTTCGGCTTTGGTTCTGGACATCCAGCCAGACTCAGCCCCCCTTTTCCTGCCTGTTGGAATGGGAGTTACAGCCTGTGCGACACCTATTTCTTCCTTTCCTCCTCTCACACAGAATCTGCCCTCTCCTTTATTTTTCCTCAGAGGGCTGCCCACACCCTGGTCCCACAGTAGGTCCAGTCCAGTCAGTGCACAGCATTCCCCTTGTGGGCTACCACTCGAGGTGGACCTGTCACGCACAGAGATGGGCATCTTCCAGGGCTACCACTCGAGGTGGACTTGTCACGCACAGAGATGGGCATCTTCCTCTCACCTGCTGTATGTGAACAGGAATGCATGCCAGCCTGATGTCACTGCAGCGATCTTGTGACCAGGAGGCCACCCTCCTAAGTAAGGTTGAAGCCACTGCTGCGGGAAGCAAAGATCCAAGGTCTCTGACATCATGAAGCTGCTGGATCACCCGCCTACCTGGGACTTCCTTTATGTGAAACAAGAGACTTCCTTTCTATTTGAGTCAGTTCAAGTTGCATTTTCTGCTTCCCATAGCAGAAAGTATCCTAGTTGAGTTGCTTCTTTTTTACCCCCAAGCCTGATTCTCTAAGCTCAGCATTTTTCAAACTACATTTTAGTCTCAGGAACTTTTTGGTCTCTTTTTGATTTCTAGTCTTAAGAAAGATGAAGACCTCAAAGAGCTTTTGTTTCTGTGTGTGATACCTAATTGATATTTACTGCATAAGAAATTTAAAATGGAGACACGTTTAAAATATTTATTAATTTATTTAAAAACAAAATAGTATAAATACATTAACATGTTATATGAATAACATTGTTATGAAAAATAACTATAGTTTCCCAAAAAATTAGAAGAGTGGCATTAACTTTTTTTTTCAAAACTATTTAATGTCTCACTTAATGAAAGATAGCTGGATTTTCATATCTGTTTTTGCATTCAACCCATTATGAGTTGTTTTAGTTGAAGTATATG